>NC_082654.1:7503437-7806250 GCF_028023285.1 Balaenoptera ricei | reverse complement strand
GCTGCTTACAAGCCGAGCGACCTTCTCAGGTCTCTGCCCCCCGGAGCCTCTGTTCTGTCGTCTCTGGAATGGGGACCATGGTTCTTGCCTCCTCAGCTTGTTTTCTCAACATGTGCTTAGGGCCCCCTGTGCTCCAGACACCAGGCCCTGGAGGGGTGCATGTAGGGGACACAGGGTGTATGTAGGGGGCTCTGCCCTTAGGGAGTGAGGATGAATCAGATCATGGATACTGAGCCCCAAGGCAAGGTCCAGTGTAATGTTGTATTCATGCTTTACTATTTTAATAATAATAACGAATACTTGTGTTATTTTTGGTAATTAAGAAAAATGAAGAGAGGACCTGGGACTCGTGCCAAAAAGTCAGAAGGGGGTGTGGTCAGGGGCACGAATCGACAGACCCACAGGGAGGGGCCTTCCCCAAGCATTTCCCACCACTTTCCAGGGACTGATTCAATCCTAAAACAAGTACTTTGATTTTAAAGCATGTGTTTTGGATGAACTTACGTTGTATTTCAAAGGAGAACAGTGGCTGAAGTGTCCTGAAGTGAGTTCTGTTATTTACTCGTTTTTTTATGGGCATCGAAGTTGTGTTTGGAATAGCAGATGTGAGGCACTGTCATCTCACTGTCACACCGATTGCTCACTGTTCTGAGAAGGTCACATCATAATCCATTAGCAATAATTAGTCCCCCGGCACCCCCTGCCTTCTTCTCTCAACTGCTCCATTAACTTGGGTGCGATCGCACATCCCGGGCGCCAATCAATGAAGATCTGTCCGTAATGTACAAGGTGATGCTATTAGTTACAATGTATTAACTGCCTAATTTAAAAATACAAAAGCTGTCTTTATGAAGGGCAATTAACCACTAAACGTAATTGATAATTCATAACCCCCTGATTAGGAAAGACAAATACTTAGAAAGAATTGATTACGACATCGTCAGCCTCTCTGTCTGCGTTCGCCCTGTTGTCAGTAGATCTGCCAATTTTTTTCCAAATCGCACCTGTCCGCTCCAGTGCTCAGAGGGTCTGAAGGCTCACTGTGATGTGGGAATGCGTGTCCTCACCACTGAATCCTGTCTGTTTCCGTCCGGGCACCCTTGGGGGAAGCAGTAGGCGTGGCCCTAAGGAAGGGTCCCTCTCACCAGCTGTCGTCTGGACTTTGCATCGCTCAGTCATTCAGCAAGCGCTTATCGGGGGCCTGCCGTGCGCCAGGCCCTGTGGGAGGCGTTGGGGATGCCGAGGAGCGCCCAACAGGCCCCGTTCCTGACCGCGTGGAGCACGTGGGTCCAGGAGAGAGACGATGAACACATACAGAAATGAGACGGCTGGAGATACTGATTAGTGTTAGAAAGAAAAACCTGGATAGAGACAGGGTAGGGGCAGCGTCACACAGGATGACCGGAGAAGGGGATATACAGACCCCCCGCCTTTTCCCTAGGGTTTCTCGGGCCTCTTGACTTGCAGCCTGTTGTCTTCCACGGGCCCCCACCATGCTCTCTGCAGATGCCAAATATGAAGGCTCCCTCGCTGTGGCCCGGGGTTCATCCAGGGAGGGCTGTGTGCTCTGGGCCAGAGCCGTGGGGCCAGCCCACCTCTTCCCACTCCCCCCGGCCCGCTGGCCCCCTTGCTCGGCCCCCACGCCGGCCTCCTCTCCTGCCCGGCCACACCTGCAGCGCTGACGCTTACCAGGTCCCCCCTTCCTTCTGCCGGCCGCTCTGCCTTTGCCTCTTTGCTTCCCTTCGGATCTCAGCTCCGGAGCTCTCTCCTCCCCAGGGAGGCCTCCCCGACCTTCCCACCCTCCCTGGCCACCCTGTCTCTTCACCTGTTTGGTCCTTCCCAGCACCTCTCTGTTCTCAATCCCCGGTTCCCCTTCCTTTGTGTGGTCTTCCGCCCCGCCTGCTGACTGAGGGCTCTGGGGGTCAGAGAGCCTGCCTGCGGACACCGTGGCATTTCTGTACACCCACCCCAGCCAGGCATTTAGCAGGTGCTCGATAGCTGCCTGTAGGAGGGTTGAGTGTTACTTCACTGGGGCCTCTTTAGGCATCAGCTTTGCGGCTTTGCGTTCGGTGAGCCTGCCCGGGTGCCGCTGGGATGCAGGGCCTCCTGCGAGCGCGGACGGGAAGGATGTCGGTGCCGCTGACACTCTGCAGGCGTCCCCGGCTCCCCTCACATGAACTCGCCCGCGTGCCTGGTGACTCTGTCTGGCAAACCTTTCTTCAGTGACGGCGACGAGGAGACACACCTCCGCTTGGCCCCTTGACCTTTGTATTTGGGAAAGTGTGGATACAGAGTCAGCTCAGATGCTAAGTGGAAGTGCTCGTTGTGACGGGAGGTCCAGAGGGGTGGCCAGGACGCTCGGAGGTGGCCCCCGCGAGGCTAAGCGGCGTGGTGTGGTGGAGGAGGTGTCGGGTGTGGGAGAACTGGCATGTGCGCGGGGCAGCGTGTCCCAGGGGAGGGGTGGGGACGTGTCCCAGGCAGAAGGAGAGGTGCGGGCGGAGGCCAGGTGGGAACCTTGGGGAGTCTCAGCTGTGTCAAGCGCAGTGAGGGTGAGAATGGTCTGCTCCAGCTCCCAAACCCCCGGGGTCAGTCGAGGCCCAGCTCAGGGGCCCGTGGTGACCTGGCCTGCGCCCTCGGAGAAGCGCCTGTCCAGCCCTCTCCGCAGGAGGCCACACCGCCTGCTCACAGCCTCTCCACCTGTCTCCCCACTTCCAGACTGAAGCGGTCCCAGCTGAAGGTGAGGTTCTGCACCAACGAGTCGCAGAAGTCCCGGGAGGACCTGGTGGGGATGCTTCGGCGTCTGGGCTTCGACATCTCAGAGGGCGAGGTGACCGCCCCGGCCCCTGCCACCTGCCTGATCCTGAAGGAGCGAGGCCTGCGGCCACACCTGCTCATCCACGATGGTAGGCCTGCCGGGCCCTGGGACCTGGTTGGGGTGAAGGCGCCCCCTTTCCAGATGGGGGCTGGGGAGGGGGTCCTTCTCACCTGGGCCATACCACTGGGAAGGACACAGAGGTAGCACGTGGCTCCTGTTGACACCTGTGGGCCTTGGGGTGGTAACCTGTGGGCTCCCTGCTGGGGACCCGGCCCCATCCATCCCGGCCTCATACCGGAGGGTGTTTGGAGGCAGGTTCCAGGTGGCTTCTCAGAGGAAAACCCTGAATTTGCTTTCTGTGATCTAGGATGAAGCAAGGTGGCAAGGAATTGTCAAGGGGGCAAGATTTTAGCCTCTGGGGGGTGTGTGTGTGTGTGTGTGTGTGTGTGTGTGTGTGTGTGTGAGAGAGAGAGAGAGAAAGAGACAGAGACAGAGACAGAGAGAGGGGGGGATGAAAAGCTAGACTGAGGTCCATAGGTTTCTGAACTATATTTGTGAAAACCAGCCCTGCTGTCCCGCAAACGGCACAGGTTTACTTCCTGATATTAGTCTGAATGAAGGAAAAGAGCCCCTTTGACCCTCAGCGGGGAGTTTTGCTGGAACAGAGAGGAAGGAACAGTATTACCTGGTGCCTTCTGAATATTTAAAAAGAAGAGGGACTTCCCTGGCAGTCCAGTGGTTAAGACTCTGCGCTCCCAATGCAGGGAGCGCGGGTTCAATCCCTGGTCGGGGAACTAAGATCCCACATGCTGCGCGGTGCGGCCAAAAAGATAAAAAGAAGAGACATAGCAACGCTTCAGAATTCAGGACACTTTTCCTTAGTTGCACTGAGCCTTCTTCCTTCCTCTGCACTTGGTGTTTTGATTTACAAACCTGTGGCAGAGACAAGAATGCTTTTCTGCCTCCGGACAGGGGTGGGCCTCCAAGAGATGGAGGGAGCTCCCTGGAGGTCCGGCTGTCCAGTCCACGACTCTGGCGCCAGTCGAGGGCGACATGCCCAGCCTTTAGAAATCGTGTTTCTCCAAATGCTTCCTCTGTGATCTAGGATCCCTGCCAGTGTCTTTAGAACAGGTCCTTAAAGAAACAGAAAGACTTAAGAAAGAAAATCCTCCCCTCCCCAGGGCAAAGGGAGGGGTGGGGTGGAACTACCAGAGGTGAGAGGGAAACTCAGAGTTTGCTTTGAAGGCATCGTTCATCAGTGAGTCCAACAGGCAGATGTTGGAGCTTGAGAGGCTGAAGGGGAAGCCAGGTGCTTTCCTCACCTGTAATCCTGAGTCTGTGTTTTCCATCAGTGTACCTGACTTTTCAGACTTTGAATCTTTTTCAAGTTTTATTGTCGATAAATCTTCCCCCCAACATTTTATTACGAGAATTTTCAAACATACAGCAAAGCTGGAAGAATTACTTGGAATATTTGTATGCCCTTCACCTTGATTTTACCAGTGACATTTTGCTATATTTTCTTCATTATATATCTACCCATCCCTCCATCCATCTGTCCATCTTTATCTTTTTGATGCATCTCCAAGTAACTTGCAGGCATTGGTACACTTCCCCTAAACACTTCACATCATTTTTTTTTTTAATTAATTAATTTTTATTTATTTATTTATTTATTGGCTGTGTTGTGTCTTCGTTGCTGCACGCGGGCTTTCTCTAGTTGTGGCGAGCGGGGGCTACTCTTTGTTCCGGTGCACGGGCTTCTCATTGCGGTTGCTTCTCTTGTTGCAGAGCACGGGCTCTAGGCATGCGGGCTTCAGTAGTTGTGGCTTGTGGGCTCTAGAGTGCAGGCTCAGTATTTGTGGCACACGGGCTTAGTTGCTCCGCGGCATGTGGGATCTTCCCGGACCAGGGCTTGAACCCATGTCCCCTGCATTGGCAGCTGGATTCTTAACCACTGCGCCACCAGGGAAGCCCCACATCATTAACTAGAGTTCAATCTGTTTAGTTTTTTCTTTTCATGTAAAATTTACATACAATGAAATGCAAAAATCTCAAGTGTACTTTTGCTGGGTTTTGACAAATGCACACATCTGTGTAACTCAAAGCCCTCTCAAGACCTAGAACATTACCGGGACTTCCCTGGTGGTCCAGTGGGTAAGACTCCACGCTCCCAGTGCAGGGGGCCCGGGTTTGACCCCTGGTCGGGGAACTAGATCCCGCGTGCATGCCGCAACTAAGAGTCTGCATGCCGCAACTGAGACCCAATGCAGCCAAAAAAAAAAATATATATATATATATTTTTTTTTTAAAAAAAGACCTAGAACATTACCATCACCCCAGAAGTTCCCTCATGCCCTTCCCTATTAGTCCCAATCCCCAACCCCTTTAGAGGCACCCACTGTTTGGATTTTTTTCCATTATGAATCAGTTTACTGTGTCTAGAATTTCATATAAATAGAATCACACAGCATCTAGTTTTTGGGGTTCCCAAGACCACCCTCAGGCTTGATGATTTGCTAGAAGGACTCACAGGACTCAGAAAAGCTGTCCTACTCACAGTTATGGTTTATTTTTATTTTTTATTTTTTTAAATATTTATTTATTTATTTAATTTTGGCTGCGTTGGGTCTTCGCTGCTGCACGCGGGCTTTCTCTAGTTGCGGTGAGTGGGGGCTACTCTTCGTTGTGGTGCACGGGCTTCTCATTGAGGTGGCTTCTCTTGTTGCGGGTTTCAGTAGTTGTGGCTCGCGGGCTCTAGAGCGCAGGCTCAGTAGTTGCAGCGCACGGGCTTAGTTGCTCCGCGGCATGTGGGATCTTCCCAGACCAGGGCTCGAACCCGTGTCCCCTGCACTGGCAGGCGGATTCTTAACCACTGCGCCACCAGGGAAGTCCACAGTTATGGTTTATTACAGTGAAAGAATACAAATTAAACTCAGCAAAGGAAAGAGATGCGTGGGCAGAGACCAGGAGAATCCAGGCGCGAACTTCCAGGGGCGTTGCGCTGAGATGCACTTCATTCTCCCAGCAGTGCGATGTGTGACAGTACGCCTAAGGTGTGGTCACCCAGAGAAGCTCACTGCAGCCTTGTGCCCAGGGTTTTTATTAAGGGTCGGTCAGGTAGGCATGCAGCACCCGTGTGACTGACCTTGGCTACTCTGTCTCCAGGCCCCCAGGTGTCAAACTGATGCAGCGTGGCCCAGGGCCCCAGGCACACAAAAGCACTCTTTCCAGGCAGGATATTCCAAGGGCTCAGAGGTGATCTCCCCGGAGGTGGTGGTGGGCCTGATCTGAAGACAGCCTTTCTTTGGATGTGTAGGGTTTGAGCAGCCCAGGCCTACTGAGTTAACCGTTCCTCGTGTGCAGGGCTTCTTTCACCCAACATACTGTTTGGTTACATGTGTCAGTAGGTCTTTTCCTCTTGATTGCGGAGTGGCATTCTATTGAGTGAACATCCCATGGTTTGTTTATCCGTTCCCCTGTTGACAGATACCTGAGTTTGGGGATTTTTTAAAATTAATTAATTATTTTATTTATTTTTGGCTGTGTTGGGTCTTTGTTGCTGCGCGCGGGCTTTCTCTAGTTGCGGCGAGCAGGGACTACTCTTCGTTGCGGTGTGCGGGCTTCTCCTTGCCGTGGCTTCTCTTGTTGCAGAGCACGGGCTCTAGGTGTGTGGGCTTCAGTAGCTGTGGAACGCAGGCTCAGTAGTTGTGGCTTGAGGGCTGTAGAGTGCAGGCTTGGTAGTTGTGGCGCACGGGCTTAGTTGCTCTGCGGCATGTGGGATCTTCCCCGAGCAGGGATCGAACCCATGTCCCCTGCATTGGCAGGTGGATTCTTAACCACTGCACCACCAGGGAAGTCCCCTGCCTATGGTTTTGAACTAAGGGAACTTCTGGAGTAATGCTGGTGTTGGAGTGGGGGTCCCAGGGGTGGGCCTATCATCTTTCAGGATCCTAACACACACTCTTTGGGGAGCCAGAATTCCTTCATCTGTAAAATGGGAATAGCACCCCTTCCTTGCCCACCTCTCATGGCAGCTTGAGGATCGGAAAGAGTATCTGAGAAAGGACCAGGCAGACGAGGCAGGCACAGGTGTTCCTGGGGAGGAGACGGGAGGTGGGCCATGTCAGCCAGGGCTTTATCCTTCTCTCTCTCTTTCTCTCTGTCTCACCAGGAGTCCGCTCGGAATTTGATCAGATCGACACGTCCAACCCAAACTGTGTCGTAATTGCAGATGCAGGAGAAGGCTTTTCTTATCAAAACATGAATAAAGCTTTCCAGGTGCTCATGGAGCTGGAGAATCCTGTGCTCCTCTCACTGGGAAAAGGGTAAGTCGGCTGCAGGGAGAGTCGTTTATGGCCACTTTGGGTCATGCTCTGTGCGTCTCTGACTTAACAGAATCAGCAGAGAAGATGGGAAAAGTGGGTGTGGGGTGGACGCCGGGTGACCCCTTCTTCCTTCCCTCCCCTTTTCTTGCTTTTTTTCCTTCATTTCTTCATTCCTATCTTTTGATAATTTTGGAGGAAGTTCCCTGTCTTTAGGAGCTGGTTGGTCAAGCTTCCCTGCGGGCCCGAGGCTGGAAGAGGCCAGGGGCAGGGGAGGGTCACTGCAGAGGAGACCCCTGGAGATCTCAGGGGCCTGTGTTGACTCTCCTGAGTTTAGGTGCATTTTCACAGGATACAGCACAAGACTTGGATGGATTGGGCCAAGGGGGCACCTAAGTAGTAGAAAATAGGCTCGAGGGCCTGTGGGATGCTCTTGTCCGGGCCCCATATCTCTGGTCACACAGCACAGTCTGTGTAAAGTTGTGATTTTGTGATCGACATTTTTGTCTGAGTCTTCAGCCTGGGCCTCACTGTCTCTTTTAAAAAACCATGTTGGTTATTTTTCTTACCATCTTTTACCACCAAGACAGCACATGTTCACTCAAGAAAAATTAGAGAATACAGATGAGCAAAAAGAAGAAAACAAAAAGAATTTTCAGTCCCACCGCATGAGAAAACAACTGTCAACGTATTGATATATGTCCTTCCAAGTGGTTTCCTGTGCGGAGAGATCATTACACATGCATGTATTCACAACATCGGTGTCAAACTTGACCTACTTCTGTCACCCATTTTTAGTTGTTCACCAAACATTTTGTGAACCACTTTCCATACAATAAGTAGATGTCTCTGTGGTGAGGTTATTCCTATCAATTTTTTTTTTACAGTTATTTTTTTTTTTTTTTTTTTTTTTTAAATAAATTTATTTATTTTATTTATGGCTGTGTTGGGTGTTCGTTGCTGTGTGCGGGCTTTCTCTAGCTGCGGCGAGCGGGGGCTACTCTTCGTTGCGGTGCACGGGCTTCTTGTTGCAGTGGCTTCTCTTGTTGTGGAGCATAGGCTCTAGGGCGCAGGCTCAGTAGTTGTGGCGCACGGGCTTAGTTGCTCCGTGGCATGTGGGATCTTCCCGGACCAGGGCTCGAACCCATGTCCCCTGCATTGGCAGGCGGATTCTTAACCACTGCACCACCAGGGAAGCCCTTTTACAGTTATTTTTAAAAAATAACTCTCCTATAGTTATTGTAACCAACGCCTGCTGATGGACATTTGTGTTGTTTCTAATTTTCTACCAAAGTAAGGCTGTGATCAGTATCTTTGTGCATTTCAGATGATGTGTATTTTTGAGGTTCTTGATGTATGTTGCCAAGCTGCTTTCCAGAAAGCTGTGCAGATCTATTCTGTCCTCAGTGGAAGCAACACTAGTAGTATGCTGTGGAGCTCTATCCCAGCTTCTCGTGCGGGGCAGGAATTCTGTGGCCATCTCTGGGGAAGCCTTTCTCAGCTTAGGTGCTTCTGGTGATTGGGAACTTCCTACCTCTGCCTGCTGAACAGGGGGCAGCTATTTCAGGTGACGCCAGGGGGGCTTTTTATCTGGCCGCCAACCATTGCTAAGCACTTTATATAGTTCCATGTTTAATCCTGACCACAACACTGTGAGCTGTAGGCAATGTCATTGCCATTTTACAGATGGGCATATTGAGGCATAGGGAGGTGAAGTAAGCCATGGTCCCCCCAATCTGTAAGTGCCAGCATGGCCAGGAGTGCCCCCCAGAGCCTGTGCTCTGTCACCTCTAGGCTACATTCAAGAGCAGACATTTGGTCCACACAGGATCTTAAATTTTTTGAGGATGTTTTAAAAATTGGGAGATTTTACGTAAAACAACCAGATTTCTGGATCCTTTTGAGAAATCAGAAGATCTGGCAGTACTGGCCGCACATTCCCGAGTGCACCACAGCTTGGCTGGAGCCACTGGTCCGTTAGTTCCGGTGCACCACGGACCCGACCATGTCCTACTGCCCCTTCTCCAAGTTTCAGAGTTGGTTGCCATTCATCTTGTACCAATTGTTGTTTTCCTCATAGTAGAGAAATGTCTTTTCATGGCTATGTCTGTTTCAAAATAGGCAAATGAAAGATTTAAAGAAAGAGAAGAGAGGATATATTTCTTTTCGGAACTACAAATATTCTGGTGTGTTTATGATGAAAATGAAATGTGTCCTGTATTAGTCAGTGTTCTCCAGAGAAACAAAACCAACAGGATGTGGAGATGTATATACAGACAGTCCCTGACTTAGCGATGGTTCGGATTATGATTTTTCCACTTTGTGATGGTGTGAAAGCTATGCACATTCAGTAAAAATCAGACTTCGCATTTTGATCTTTTCCCGTGTGCAATATGACACTCTCTTATGATGCTGGGCAGTAGCAGCAAGCGGCAGCTCCCAGGCAACCACTCGACCACGAGGGTAAACAACTGATCCACTTTACGACTATTCTGTACCCAGATCGCCATCCTGTTTTTCTCTTTCGGTACAGTATTCAATAAAATACATGAGATATTCAGTGCTTTATTATAAAATAGACTTTGCGTTAGATGATTCTGCCCAGCTGTAGGCTAATATAGTGTTCTGAGCACATTTAAGGTAGGCTGGGCTAAGCTATGATATTTGGTAGGTTGGGCTTATTAAATGCATTTTTAATTAATTAATTAATTTATTTATTTATTTATTTATGGCTGTGTTGGGTCTTCGTTTCTGTGCGAGGGCTTTCTCTAGTTGCGGCAAGCGGGGGCCACTCTTCATCGCGGTGCGCGGGTCTCTCACTATCGCGGCCTCTCTTGTTGCGGAGCACAGGCTCCAGACGCGCAGGCTCAGTAATGGTGGCTCACGGGCCTAGTTGCTCTGCGGCACGTGGGATCTTCCCAGACCAGGGCACGAACCCGTGTCCCCTGCATTGGCAGGCAGATTCTCAACCACTGCGCCACCAGGGAAGCCCTAAATGCATTTTTGACTTACGATATTTTCAACTTATGATGGGTTTATCAGGACGTAACCCCATTGTAAGTTGAGGAAGATGTGTATATAAAGAGAAGTTGATTGTGGAGTCTAGATATGTCCAAAATCTGCAGCATAGGCCGGCAGGCTGGAGATTCAGGGAAGAGTTGCAGTCTGAATGCCAAGGCTGTCTGCTGGCAGGTTCCTTCTTGCTCAGAGAGGTCAGACTTTGTTCTGATTGTGCCTTCAACTGACTGAACGAGGCCCACCACATTATGGAGGGCAATCTGCTTTACTCAGTTCCACTGATTTAAATGTTAATCTCATCCAAGAGACATCTTCACAGAAGCATCCAGAATACTGTTAGACCAAATATCTGGGAAGCTTGGCCCAGCCAAGTTGATACAAAATTAACTGTCACAGTGCCTTCCAAACCTTACCTTCTTCAGTTTAGGTCATTGCAAACCACAGAACCTGGCCTGCTTAATTCTTTTACACTCCTGGCCCGGTCCTGTAGGCACCCCTAAAGTTACCAACCCCTCACTAGAGAACAACACAATTAAGAAGCTCTGTTTTAGGGACTTCCCTGGTGGTCCAGTGGTTAAGACTCCATGCTCCCAACACAGCGGGCACAGGTTTGGTCTCTGGTCAGGGAACTAAGATCCTGCATGCCCCACAGTGGGGCCAAAAAAAAAAGAAACTCTGTTATAACTCATTTACGTTAAAATTTTTTTCTTGAAAATTGTCTCTATTAAAAGTTACTATTCCAGATTAGGGGTAGTAGTCAAAATAGGTATGTTGTTGAAAATGAAAAAAAAAATGAGATCAGTTTCTTCTGGCTTTGTAATTCTGTAACAAATTCAATAGGAGGCAAGTGTTTGTTTTCCAAATAAGCAATTAGTGGGGTCTCTAGCTGCTGAGGATTCTGGCTTAGGCTATGGGTCGGGTACTCAAAAATCAGAGAAAGGGACCAGCAGCTTCTGGGCCTAGGTCATAGCTTCCTGGGACAGCCCAAGGACCCATGAAGAGCTGCTGTCACATCCACGTGGGGGTCATTGATGGTGAGGGGCTGTCCTCCACTGGAGTGGGGCTGTGCGGCGTCCCCAAGGGGGCTGTGCGGCGTCCCCAAGGAGGCAGGGTGGCGGGGGCACTGGGGCAGAGTGTCCTCCTCCTAGAAATGGTGTGATTTACATTTGGCATCTGTTTGGACCGAGAGTGGGAATTGCCTTTGTAATTTCTTCTGTCATGCTGCCGTCAGAAAATTAAGCTGTTTACGCGACAGACTATGGAAGGTTAATGGCTCTTGTGGGAAAGGTCAAGTGGTCATTTTGAAGGGAGTTTGTGCTGAATAATCGGAAGGGCAGAAGAAATAAAGCATAAAATCTGACTGCTTCTCTCCGGCTTTTTCCTGTCTTTCCAGAATCCACAGTTTCTTCTTTGTGGCCGGAACACTCAGGTTCTTACCAGACCTGCTGTTGCTTTTATTATGCCAGTAACAAAAGATAAATATATCACATCTCTTGTGTTTCGGGAATAACCTGGGCCTTTATAATAAAAAAAAAAAAAGTTAACTTAGGTGCTAGTATTTCCTGTATCTCTAAAAATGTTTTCAGCTAACAGATGGCCTTCAAGGTGCTTTTTTGTTTTCCTGGATGAAGAAGAAATAAAGACAAATTCTGGGCACTATAAAAACAAGGCCAGGGCTTCCCTGCTGGCGCAGTGGTTAAGAATCCGCCTGCCAGTGCCAGAGACACGGGTTCGAGCCCTGGTCCGGGAAGATCCCACATGCTGCGGAGCAACTAAGCCCGTGAGCCACAACTACTGAGCCCGAGCTCTAGAGCCCACGAGCCACAACTACTGAACCCGTGCCCCACAACTACTGAAGCCCGTGTGCCTAGAGCCTGTGCTCCGCAACGAAGAGTAGCCCCCGCTCACTGCAACTAGAGAAAGCCCGCGCACAGCAACGAAGACCCAACACAGCCAAAAACAGAAATAAAACAAAAACACAAAACAAGGCCAGATTTAGTTAAAAAAGAAATATTAAGTTCTCTAATTTTGATTTATGGAAGTCAGTTTTTTCTTTAGGTTCTAGAAGTCAGTGTAGCAAAGACAGGGTTATGATTGGGTATTTTCTGCTGCATGTTCAGTTTGTTCTTCCCACCAGGACTAAATTTAAATTTAAGAAAGCACAGGTATCTGTCACTCTGGAAAAAAGATTTTGGGGGAGGCTGAGGCGGGCAGAAGGGGTGCCGCGTGGGTGTCCTCGGGAGGTCTTACCGAGGGGAGGGGCCCCCAGCTCCTGCCGCCTCCACGCCGCTCGGAGCTGAGGCTGCGCTGGGCCAGAGGCCCCTGGAGCCCTCAGCTCCAAACAGAGCTGTGTCTGTCGCGACAGAGTGGCCTTGTTTTATAATTGTTTCCATGGCGCCTGGCTAAGCCTCTCCTATGCTGGCCGCATTCTTTCCTCAGCTCCGTCCTCCGTGCCTGGCTCACTTCAACATGCCCGTCCTCGGGGAGGCCCTCCCCAGCCCCCTCCCTCCCAGTCCAGCCCCCCCCCGCAGCAGGCATCTCATGGGGGGCGAGGGGGCGAGGGGACGAGGCGGTGGCTCCCTGAGAGCCTGACAAACCCCCGTGCGCCTAGAGCGATGTCCGGCCCTTGGGGCCCTCAGCAGGGTGCCGAGTCCGGGAGGCTCGGGGCGTGGGCTCTTCCATTCCTCCCCCTTGACCTTCAGGTCTCAGCTTTGATGTGTCCTCCTCTGGGCCGCCTCCCCGCCTCCCTGTCCCCAGCCTGTCCAGCCCTCCTCAAGCAGAGCGCACAGAGCATGGGGTTCCACCTGTTGTCACCCATGTCCTGCCCTTTTATATTTGTCTGTGGACTTGTCTGCTTCCCCCCGAGACCGGGAGTCCCTGGGGAGCAGCCTGGGTCTGAGAGCGTCCCCTGCAAAGGGTGTGGGGCAGCTGCGTCCTAAATGTTTTGGGGGACTGAGTTGGCGGATGCCACTGCCCCCCGGCAAGCCCAGGCCCCAGCACCCGGCGTCTCCCTCTGCCTCCTGGGCAAATTTTGCTTCACTCGGCCATTCCTCCAAACCCTGGACCTAGCTGAGGAGAGCGCCATACCAAAGTCGTTGATTGTGGAAAAAGAAAAGGAAGCACTATTTTGAGGCTGTATAAATGCAAAATAGATGTCTAGATTCCAGATTTAAGATAAATGAGATTGGGAACCTCTAAGCCTGTGACTTAGGGTCACCCTTAAAAAACGGGAGCATTGGCAGGTCCTAGCTCGGTAAGCAGTGGTGGTTCTCTCTTGGCTACCAGGTACCTTCCTGCGTGTGTGTGGGATCCTCGTGGCATGGCCCCTAGAGCACAGAGCCTCGGACCCCGGCTGAGAGGCCCAGGCTCACTTGGAGACCGAGTCCTGTCGTGATGGGAGATGCCCCCATGGCGTCAACAATCGGGCTCCAGGCTCTAATCCACCCGACAGGAGTGAGTAGCAGGGGACCAGCCCTTTCCAAGGTCAAGGGTTTGGCTACAGCCCTGCAGCCCAGCCTGCGTCCAGGCGGAAGCTTCCAAGGTGGGCAGTGGAGGATGCAGAGTGGGAGAGCACTAGTCCCACCTGAGCACCGGGTGAACGCTGCGGGCAGCAAGCCTCCTGCAGCCTTGGAGGCCTCAGGTGGGGCAGAGAGGGCCAGGCAGAGTCCCTGGGAGTCGCAGAGCTGGAGGAGAGGCAGAGCCCTGGGGCAGCTCCTGGGCTGTGCTACCATTTCCAGTAGGCACACAGCAGGCTTCAGCCCCCACAAACCGGAAAGACCTGTGTTCATCCTTTCTTCCCCAGCTCATATCTTTTTTTAAAAAAAATAATTTATTTATTATTCATTTATTTATTATTTTTGGCTGCATTGGTCTTCGTTGCTGCGTCCCAGCTTTCTGTAGTTGCGGCAAGCAGGGGCTACTCTTCGTTGCGGTGCGCGAGCTTCTCATTGCGGTGGCTTCTCTCGTTGTGGAGCATGGGTTCTAGGTGTGTGGGCTTCAGTAGTTGCGGCACGTGGGCTTAGTTGCTCCGTGGCATGTGGGATCTTCCTGGACCAGGTATGGAACCCGTGTCCCCTGCATTGGCAGGCGGATTCTTAACCACTGTGTCACCAGGGAAGTCCCCCCAGCTCACATCTTATTACCCATCTCAGTCTGGGTGAGCAGTTATTTATAACAATATTCTCTAACATTTTTGGAGCAGTTTCTGCGTGCCAGGCATCATGTTAGGAACTTGGCGTGCATTATTTTGCTCAAGCCTCACAGCAACCCATGAGGGTAGGTACTGGAGTTTCTTTTTACCCATTTTACAGATTAGGAAACTGAGGCCCAGAGGGCTTAAGCAACCCAAAGTCCCACAGTTAAAAAGAAGTGGAAAGAGGATTTGAAACCCTGAGGTCAGCGTGCTTCCCTAGCCTTCTCTTTGCTTTTCCACATACATGTTGTTTATTTGTATCATTTTTTTAGATTCCACATATAAGTGGTATCATATGATATTTGTCTTTCTCTGTCTGACTTCCTTCACTTGGTATGGTAATCTCTAGGTCCATTCATGTTGCTGCAAATGGCATTGTTTCATTCTTTTTTTTATGGCTGAGTAGTACTCCATTTTGTGTTTGTGTGTGTACACATATATATGTGTGTGTATATATATATATCACATCTTTTTTATCCATTCATGTCTGTGGACATTTAGGTCACATACATGTTATTTAACATCTCCCAAATTTGAAGGTTGAGGGGAGGGAGAAGGGTAACTGATGTGATGGGTCTGAAAACATGGTGACAGTCCTGGGTTTCCGTTAACCCTGTCTTCAGAGCAGCACAGAGTCAACTACCTTCTCACTTTATAATCGAATGGCTTTGCTCAGAGAGAACTGGGCTTGGTCACCGTGTGTCTCAAGGGGTCTGCGTGTGGCCTTGGGTGGCCAGGCAGTAGCAGCTGGGCCTCAGCACAGCGCTCACAGGAGGGAAGATGTGAAACCGTCTTGGGAGGCCCTGCTGTGAGCCAAGCCGTCTTGGCCCCAGTGAGATGGGGAACAAATAGTTGTCTTCTCCTAAAAGCATCTGGCGCCTGTGAGACCTGGCACCTCTCCTGACCTCCAGCTACTAGGAGATGCGGCAGGGTGCTGTGGAACTAATGGAGTTTTCTTCTCCAGGCAGCAATTAGGGGTTAATTATTAGCAATTAGGGGTTCACCACATGCTCTGTGGACCAGCTGTCCTTTCGAGAACACAGGTCACTTGTGTTTCTCTGTATTAGCAACTGGATCCAACTGCCCCTGGGGTCCCCCGTTAATCACTGTGGCGGGGTCCCCACGAGGCTGGCAGCAGGGGGCCATTCTGACTGAGAGTTGCTGACTCACCGTCTCTCCCCCTCTCGCCAGGCATGGTGGCCACCGCTGGGCTCTGTCGTGCTGACCTCCATCGGTCATTCTCAGCGTGGCGTCTGGACTGACCCTGGCCGGTGACTCAGCTCTCTTGAGCTGGCAGAACCGGGACAGGGCAGTTTCTCTTGGCACTTCCCAGGCCCTTGGGCTCAGCTCCCCTCGTCCCCTTCTGTTCTTTTCTAGACGCTACTACAAGGAGACCTCTGGCCTGATGCTGGACGTTGGTGCCTACATGAAGGCACTTGAGGTACCTGCCCTGGGTCTGCCCAAGCCCTCTTCACGTCTCAGGGCCCTCTGGGATGTTTCTGGCCTTTCTGGAGAAGAGGGTGTGCTCAGTGTTCTGAGTGCCTTCTGTGTTTTCCAACTCAGCGCCCCCCCCCCACCCCCCATTTGAGGCTCCAAGCCCGGCTCTCCCCCTCCTCTGGAGCTTGGCCTCTCGGCTGCCCTGGTCATCACTCTGCTCCCCCGTCGCTCCCTCTCTTCCCTACAGCTTGTACCACCTGCCGCTGAGCCCGCTGGCCCTCCCAGCATGCTCTGTAGCTCTCCTCTAGGATTCTTGGCTTCTGGATGTGTGTGAACCTGCCTCATTCCTGACCCTTACCTGCACCACTCTGAGCTTGATGTGTCCTGATTAGACTCCATCCCAGTTCCCTCCTCCAGTTTCCAAGTCTGGGCTCAGATGGGGCTCCCACTCTGACCCACGCCTAGCCAGCTGCCCCAGCCCGGGCTCCTGGCCCAGGTCAGCCCATGTCACATCCCGTACTCACTGCTACATTGGTCCCTACCTACTTGCACTCGGGTGGGAGGGACGGACAGGCTGGCGGATGGGGCCCTGGACCTTTTCCCCTGGAGGGCCTATGACAGAGCTGGGGGTGGTCGGGGGAGAAGGGAAGGGAGGGGAAGCAAGAATGCAGATGAGAGCACTGTCGGGGTGGCCTGCTGCGGACCGCCTCCTGCTGAGGTCCGGCGCTGGGGCAGGTGGCAGGGCGCCTGGTGGTGGGTGCCCCCGGCCTCCCGGGCAGCCCGATGTGGCATTGTGACACTTGCCTACGAGGTGTGCCTCTCGGCCCACGTGTCTTGCCGCCTGGAGGCCCCTGGCCTGCAGGTGCACATTTGGGGCATCTTTCCTTGATTCCCCGGAGGGAGGATTTCACTGCAGAACGGGTGTTCACCTGTACTTGCTCCCAAACCCATGCCATGTCCTTCTGTCTTTCCGCAGTATGCCTGTGGTATCGAAGCCGAGGTGGTGGGGAAACCTTCCCCTGAGTTTTTCAAGTCTGCTCTGCGAGAGATGGGGTTGGAAGCCCACCAGGTAGGCCAGCTGGTCCTGAAGCACGTGCGTGGAGGCAGCTATTGAGGGAGGCCCAGAGCGCTCCCCGGGGCGGCCTCGGCGCCGGAGATGGGTTTGAGGGCTCAGGCAGCCTGCGAAGGTTCCCTCTCGCCCCCCGTGAGAGCTGACCTGACTGGAAAGAGGGAAAAAGACAGCAAAGGAGGCCCACTGAATGTTTTCCACCTGGTTAATTAGTATCAGTATAAGAGTGAGAGAAAGAAATGCCTGTGGCTCTTTTCAAGCGACTTTTGTTTCTTCTCTGGGAGGATAAGGATTGACAAGTCCTATCAATATGTTAAAAATATTTCATGGAAAGACAGTGCACAGCAAGATGAAAAGAACATGTAGGAGTAAAATCATGCATCTGGCCACCTTTACATTATAACTGTTTTTGAGACAGGTTGCCTTCCAAACATACATCTTAAAAGAAAGAAAGGCAGTTATGGTTTTAGTGTCCCCAGTGCCCACCCTCCCACCTCCCCTTCCCAGGTAGAGTGAGTTGGTCCCCCCCGGCCGGTGGGTTCCTGATAGCATTGTTGAAGAAACAGTGGGCACGTGTCTGCTGGCGGTCAGGGCTGTCCTGCTGTCTCCTTTGGACACGGCACCAGGGGACAGTGTCAGCATCCTGTGGTGAGGCTGGTGCCCCCAGGATCACCGTGCTGCTCCCTTATTCATGGACCCGAATTTCCCATGTGTGTTCCAGTCTAGAGCGCTGGTCTCTCACGATGCTTAGAGAAAGACAGCACACAGCCATGGAAGTCTGGAACCTCTGCGCCCAAACCTCCCCTGAGATTCACAGATGCCAGAAAATACAGTTCTCGGGGGTCCCCAGGAAACACCTGGAAAATGCCCTGTGAGGCTGGTAGAGAGGAGAGGCTTGTGTTTTAAATGAGTGAAGACTACAGGAATAAACAGCTTGGTTTTCACGACTTCATTTCATAGTGACAATTTTTAAAATTTGTTTTATTGTGACAAATTTCAAATATACACAAAAGCAGAGAAAACAAAACAGTGATTCTCCTCATATATCCATCACCCAGATTCAACAATTTAAAGATTTTGTCACATTCCCTTCTTCTATCCCATTTCTTTCTTTTTAAAAATTTAGTTTTTTTTTTCCTGTTGTATTTTAAAGCAAATCCCATTCTTAATGTTATCCTATCCTTTCAAATTATAGTGTGCCTTTCAAAAAAGGATGGTTGTTTTTGACCATCATTAATGCATTTTTGACAATGCATTAAGACACCTAACCATGGCAAAAAAAAACACACAAAAAGATGTTCAGCATCATCACTCATTCAGGAAATGCAAATCAAAACCACAGTGAGATCCCACCTCATACCCACTTGGATGGCCATGATAATTTTAAAAGAAAAAAGGAAAATAACAAGCATTGGCAGGGATGTGGAGAAATTGGAACCCTCATATAGGAATACTGGTAGGAATGTAAAATGGAGCACCCACTATGAAAAACAGCCAGTATGGAAAACAGTTCCGTAATAATTTAATGTAGAATTTTCGTATGACCCAGCAATTCCACTCCTAGGTGTATATCCAAAATAATTGAAAACAGGTGTTCAAACAAAAACTTACACGTGAATATTCATAGCAGCACTATTCACAATAGCCAAAAGGTGGAAATAATGCAAATGTTCATCAACAAATGAATGGGTGAACAAAATGTGGTTTATTGTCACCATGGAATATTTCAGCTATAAAAAGAATGAAATACTGATAAATCCTACCATGTGTATGAACCTTGAAAACATTATGGTAAGTGCAAGAAGCCAGTCACAGAAGGTCACGTTTTATATATTTAACATTTATATGAAATGTCCAGAATAGGCAAATCCACAGAGACATAAGATAGATTAGTGGTTGCCAGGGGCTGGGAGTATGGGGGAATGGGGAGTGACTGCCAGTGGGTATGAGGTCTCCTTTTGGGTTGATAAAAAATGTCTGGAACTAGCTGGTGGTGATGGTTGCACAACATTGTGAATGTACTTAATGCCACTGATCTGTACACTTCAAAATGGTTACATTGGTAAATTTTATCACATTGAAAAAAAACCCTACCTAAAAAAAAAAACCAAACCAAAAGAACTCTACCTAACAAAATCAATAGTAATTCCTTAGTATTATCTAATACCAGGCCATATTTAAATTTTCCTGGCTGTCTCAGAAATGTCTTTTATGTAGATTAAAAAAAAAATCAAATCCAAATAAGGTTGTTTTGTGTTTTAAACCTCTCTTTTTAACTTTTTTATTATGGAACATTTCAAATATCTGTGCAAATTGCGAGAGTAACCTCATAAACCCCCAGGTACCCATCACTGAGCTTCAGTAATTATCAACTAATAAGCACTTTTAAAATTTGTTTTTAACTGTTCATTCTGAAGCAATTTCCCACGTACAAAGAGGTTGAAAAATAGTACAGAGAATTCCCCTGTGCCCTTCCTGCAGCTTCCCCAAAGGCTAACATCTTATGTAACAATCACAGGACAATTATAAAATCAGGAAATTAGCCTTGATGCAGATGTTGACTAGCCCAGGGACCCTCTGTTTTTGGACATGTTATATTTGGTGTCATGCCCCCAGCACCCTTTATTCTGAGCAGTTCCTCAGTCTGTCTTTGTCTTTCAGGACTGTGGCAGTTTTCAAGAGTACTGGCCAGTTCTTTCATAGAATGTCCCTGATGTTCCCTCATGATTTAATTTCAGGTTATGCATTTCTGGCATATTTAATTCTGGTTGTACATTTCACAGACACAGTGCTGTGCCCTCTGGTGTGTCCCATCAGGAGGCATGTGTGGGCGCTCTGCGCATTATAGGTGGGGGTCACTTTGATGCCCGTCGGAGGTTCCTATTTCTGCACTGCAGAGTTAACTGTTGTCCCTTTGTGAGTAATAGGTATCTTACGGGGGGAATACTTTGACACTATGTAAATATTCTCTCTCCTGACATACTTTTCCCCTCCTAATTTCAGCATCCTCTTACCTGCAACAGTTGTTACCATGGTGCCAAACGGCGGTTTTCTACTTCCATTGTTCCTTCTATATTTATTGATTAGCATTTACTGTAAGAGAGAGCTTTCCTTTTTCTCCCATTTACTTTTTTATTTATTCCAAAATGTACTTAAGGATATTTGTTTTATTCCACGAGTCACAATCCATTCCTATTGTTATTTTGTTGCCCACATTGTCCCATATTTGGCCATTGGGACCACTTTGAAGATTAATAACCCCTTGTTTAATCTGTACTCCCACCTGCTCCTCTCCCCTAGATTGTTTTGAATCATCTCCCAGAAATCGTATCATTTCATCGGTATTTCTAAGTGTCTCTAAAAGATAGGAATTCTTTTTAAAAACATGGATGATGCCATTATCACATCTAAGTAATACTAACAATAATTCCTTAATGTCATCAAATATCCAGCCATTATTCACATTTCCCTGATTGTCTTACAAGTGTTTACATTGCTTGCAGTTTCTTTGAATCAGGATCCACCTGAGGTCCTCGCATTGTGATTGGCCGGTGTGATTCTTAAGTGTTTTCTAATCTATCCATTCCCACCCACCCACGCCGACCCCACCCCCGTCTCCCTTTTGTACTCCTTGCAGCTTTATGAAGAAGAAGCTGGCTTGTTTGTCCTGTAGAGTTTCCCACAGTCAGGATTTTGTTGATTGCGCCTCAGTGGTGTCTGTCTCATGCTCTCCTGTTCTCCCTGCTTCCTGAATGTTGATAGTTAGATCTAGAAGCTTAGGCAGAATCTGTTTCAGTTTTTTGATGACTGCTTTCTGGGTGGTGTTGTGGCCTCCCTCAGGAGGTTCAGAATGTCCAGGTGTCTCCTTCTGTGGTGTTAGCAGCCATTGGTGATTGGTGCGTAACCCCATTCATTCATTAAGGGGGGCAAAATGGTGATATTTGAATTCTGTCATTCCTTCTCCATTTCTTCTCTGGATTACCTCTGTATAGGAAAACGCCTCACCAACTATGCGTTCCCCTGAAGTACAATTCATATAGGAAACTACAGATAAATGCCTATTTCTTTCCTATTATTTATTAGTTTTCAGAATGATTGATTCTCTAACACCATCCCAATACCTTGGAGGTTTAAAACTACATATATCACTATAAATAGACAAAAGCATATTGGACGTGTTCCAATCCATTGCAGTTATTCGTGTTCAAAGTATTGCATCTTTGACCAGTGGGAGCCTCTTCCAGCTGCCCTCTGAGGCCTATTGTCCTGACCCCAGAGGTCTCTGAGGTGCTTTACTCCCTGTTATGACAGGATAACACCTGCCTTGCACACTTCCTGCCCTAGGCCTAGAGTCTGCCATCCTTCCAAGGAGCCATGCTTACCTTTAGTGGAAAATAGTATTTAGAAACCATAGTCGGGATAGTAACTGTTCTTACTGCTATGGGGTTGGTCATCATTTCCAAGACTTAGTCCACAAGGGTTGAAAAAATATGTATCTTTAAAGATGAACTGCATAATGAGATCACACTGAAACTTCTGATCCAGATTTAGGCCTGTGGGTTTTTACTGGATCACCCATCTTGTGTCTGTATTTCCTTTTTTCCATGTCAGAAATCCTGGCTCGCAAGAATACCGACATAATCATTTGTTTTAGCCCATAATACACACAAGGGTCTTGAATCTCAAAAACATGATGCTGTGTGAGAGAAGCCAGACGCAAAAGCGTGGGTGCCACCACCAGTTCCATCAGCGCCACCAAGGCTGGGTCAGGGCTGCGGCTGCCGTGGGCTGGACTGTGAGACACAGCATCACTGTGACCGCTGATCCCTGGATTCGATAAGGCTGGTACCGGTGCTGTTCACGATTCCTTTTTTCCACAGTTCTTTTTTGGCTTAGAATATATCCCTCTAGAGATTTACAGCCAAAATACTGGGTTTTTTTGTTTTTTTTTTTTTAATTAATTTATTTATTTATTTATTTTTGGCTGTGTTGGGTCTTCGTTTCTGTGCGAGGGCTTTCTCTAGTTGCGGTGAGCGGGGGCCACTCTTCATCACGGTGCGCGGGCCTCTCACTATCGCGGCCTCTCTTGTTGCGGAGCACAGGCTCCAGACGCACAGGCTCAGTAGTTGTGGCTCACGGGCCCAGTTGCTCCGCGGCATGTGGGATCTTCCCAGACCAGGGCTCGAACCCGTGTCCCCTGCATTAGCAGGCAGATTCTCAACCGCTGCGCCACCAGGGAAGCCAAAATACTGTTTTTTAAAGCTACCATTATTCCGCTGGGTAAGTGTGTCACCAACAGGACCCTCCTTGAAGTCGCTTTACTTCCAATTTTTAAGGAGTTGGTTTTTCAACATTTAAATTTGTTTCATAGTTATGTAAAAAATCATGTGGTTCCGAAATTAAATCCACGGAACAAGATACATTCAAGGAAGTCTGGCTCCTGTCCTTTTCCTTCTATTGCCTTCCCACCCATCTCTCATCATAGCCATTTTTATAAATATTATGGCTTATCTTTCCATTTTTTAAATACGACCAACTATGTATACATTTGTATCCTACTTACAGGGTGAATTTGAGAGAGTAAATTCTTTTGTTTTAAAAGATTTTTTTTTGATGTGGACCATTTTTAAAGTCTTTATTGAACTCGTTACAATATTGCTTCTGTTTTATATGTTGGTTTTTTGGCCGCGAGGCATGTGGGATCTTAGCTCCCCGACCAGGGATCGAACCTGCACTCCCTGCGTTGGAAGGCGAAGTCTTAGCCACTGGACCGCCAGCGAAGTCCCTGAGAGAGTAAATTCTTAAGATCATTTGTTATAGAGTGGGAAGAACGTTACTGTTGTAATCTGAGTTAAAAATCAGTATTTAGAATTACATAAGCACTGTGGTCACAACCATCTCCCGCGACCCCCCAATCCCCTGCCTTCCCCAATCAACAAAACAAAAAACTGTCACTGCCTAGAAATTAAGACCAGAGGAACTGAATATTAAGACGTTATCTTTGGTTGTCTTTGCAGAGTTGACCTTGGTTAATCCCCTCCCCCGCCTTTTGTTTGTTTGTTTATTTGTTTGGTGTTTTCCAGTTACTTCCTCGGCCAGTATCTTTTACATTCTGAATGAGAAACTGCGCTCCCCACACCCCAAAGAGGAGCTGAGGCCCTTCTGCGGGTCAGGTCGATCGGGCTTCTCATTTGGCGGATGCCGGGGCCGTGCAGTCTGGGGTGGCGGGTTAGGAGCTTGGATTTCTGGCGTGTCTGCCGAGGCTGGGGTCCCTGTGCTGTCCAGGCATCGTGAGCATCTGTGGCCCTGGGTCGCTAAGGAATTGTTTTCTCTGGCGGCTCTGAGCGCACATGGCAGAGCTGAATCTTATTTACCTACCACATTATCATCCTGTCTCTGTCTCCCCTCTTGACAGACAGTTGAGTGGCAGTTGCATGTTCTTAACACCCCACCTCACCGTTTTTCTAAAATGTTAATTTAGAACATTTTGAAATACTGCTTGAGCCTCAGGATGTGTAGACATTTTAAAGCAGTATTTCAAAATACGGCCATTTTGAATGAACTGTGTCTTATGCACAAGGTAATAATTCTCTGCTCCTGCTTCTCTCTTTTTAATGAAAAATGGCTTTGAGGGGCTGTCTTGCTGCTGAAGTGCCGGGCTGTGGCAAACCTTAAAATTTTCAAGCTGCTTTAATCAATAAAGTTATCACCAGTCATTTCCCTTGATAACTGCTTCTTCCCAGATCCAGACTTGCTTCTTGCTGCCGAGGAGTTTTCCACCTGCGCTCAGAATGGATATAACTCTCCAAATCCAATTTTCATTTTAACCTTTCCTCAATAGGCTAGAAATAACAGATTGCTGGTATTACTCTAATAGATTGGAAATTCAAACCTCTTAGCGGTAACCAGACCCTTTCTAGGATTCAGTAATAAGGCAAAGAATAACATACCTTAAAGGCTACTTCAAGAAATACTTAATTCTCATGGTTTAAGGCTTCTGAATCAGTGGGTGGTTTTATAGCTTCATACTAAATCCCAAATCATGTGAAGGTTTTGGCAGTTTTCCATAATCGTAAGAAATTCCATCAGTTGCAAATTGTGCAGGTTTGGTGGAAATTGGGTCTGTTCAGACCAGAGTGCTTAGTCAGCACCAGAAGCCAGTGTGCAGGCATCCTGGAAGCTGGGGGTGCCCATTTCACAGATGAGGAACCCGAGGCTTGGAGAGGAAGGACCTTGAATACTTTGAGCACTTGTGCTGGGCACACCCAGGATCTGTCACGTACCCATTTACTTCGTGAAATCCTTACTCCAACCCGCTGTCGTAGGTACTTTCATTCCCATCTTAAGGTTAAGGTTAAGGATTTCTCAGCCTCGGCACTACTGACATTTTGGGGTCAGATCATTATTTGTGGTGGGGGGTACTGCCCTCCTCCCCCAGTTGTGAAACCACAGATGTCCCCAGACGTTGCCAAATGTCCCAGGGGAGCAAAATCGCCCCCAGTTGAGAACCAGGGCACTGAGGAGTAGTCACAGGAAAGTCTACTGTTGAAGCCAGGATTACTCTGCCGCTGTGGAGTGAGGCCGGGACCCAGCCCCCTCCAGGTCTCTGCTGCTCCCCAGTTCTCCAGGAGGGGCCAGCAACACAGCAGAATGCTTAGGTTTGAAAAGGCATATTTAGCAGTGCAATATCATTTTCTGTTGTGAAAAACATTAAAATCTGTCTTGTTGGCAGAATATAGAAAGTAAAGTTAAGCAAGATCTTGGGTGGTGAAGGTGAGGACTCTCAGGACAGCCTATCAAAAAAGGGGGCGAGGTTTGTGGGTTTATCCAAAGAGGACCGGGCATAAAACATGGACTTTGCCCCATCATTTTGCTCCCTGGTTCTCAGGGCAGTAATTCTAGCTACGGGGTTATGGGGACAGTGTGTACCCTTGGTGGGGAGGCCTTGTGGGTGGGGAGTGAACGTCTGCGTGGGGACCTCCTCCCCCTCAGGTCCGTGCGTGGAAGGCCCATCTTCTCCCCTTCGTGGGCTGGGCCCTCCCCCGGCCCATCTTCCCCACAAGCGGTGTGCATGGTCTTTGGGTGTCAGCTCAGGGACCACTTGCTGGGACGGTGTGAGCCCCGGGAGAGAGAGGGCCAGAGGGGTGGCTCATCCAGCCACGGGCGGGGGTTTCCAGGAAATGCCAGCACTGGGGTTGCCTTGTGCCCCGTCTCGGTCATAAGGGAGCTTTAGAACCTCATGTCTTAGTTTTCCCTAAGATATTTCCGCCCCTAAAGCCTTTTTAGTGGATTTTATTTTCTTCTCCTCAAAACACAAGTTTTTAATCTGATTGTGAAGTAACTCATGTGTGTTAAGGGGATGAATAAAGTTCAGAAAGTACAAGGGAAAAAAGTGTTCATCCTTCCACTAACCTGCAATAACACAAATCATGCTTAACCCTTCCAATTTTTTGGTGTCTATATATACTTTTTTTTTTTGGCTGCACTGTGCGACTTGCGGGATCTTAGTTCCCTGACCAGGGATCGAACCCAGGCCCAGCAGTGAAAGCGCCAAGTCCTAACCACTGGACTGCCAGGGAATTCCTGTATATGTACATTTAAAAAGAAAATTATTTATTTATTTGGCTGTGTTGGGTCTTAGTCGCTGCACGCGGGATCTTCGTTTCTGCGTGCGGGGTCTTTAGTTGCGGCATGCAGGATCTTTTTAGTTATGGCATGTGGGCTCTTTGTTGTGGCATGTGGGATCTAGTTCCCTGACCAGGGACCAAACGCGAGCCCCCTACATTGGGAGCTCGGAGTCTTATCCACTGGATCACCAGGGGAGTCCCTGTATATATACATTTTTAACACAAAATTGGATAATCCCATATCTGCTATTTGAAACCCGATTCCCATTCCCCTCCTCCCCCCCCCCCCCCCCGGCTTAATATTGGGAACAATTTCCTTTGTGCGAATTCAAGCACCTCCACAAAGTAATTTTTGTGGCTACAGAGCATTCTGTCATAGGGACTACCGTAATGTTCTTTAGCAAGAGGCTACCTTCCATCCCCTTGCTACCATAATGTGCTTCCCCAGTCCCCTGTTGTTGGACGTTTAGATTACTTCCGATTTCCCTCTTGTACATTAGCCCTAGTGAACACCCTTGTATGTATATGTCCTTCTGTATATTTTAAATTATTTTCTTAGAAATCCTAGAGGTATAGTTGTCAGGCCACGATGCACAGTGTTCATTTCTATTTCAGAAACACGGTATCAATTCAGCTTCCTTACCAGCTGTATATGCAAGTGCTCATTTTCCAACATCCTCACCAATAACATGGTTTCTTACTTTTTATAAAATGGTTTCCTTGAGTTTTGCTGTGCTGGTATTATTCCTTACGAATGTGTCAGACGGTGGGGGAAATTCCTTAGTGACGAGCCACCTCTGGGTGTCGGAGGGGGCCCGGTTGCTCTGAGCCTGCAGGGTGAGGGTCTAGGGCTCTTCCCAGTGCTAGGTGTCATCTCGAGGCCTCTCCACGTGGGGGTGTCTGTCCCTCGGGGCTGAAGTGCAGGCCAAGCCCACTGCTTCTTCACCACCAGCCCTGCAGTTCGTTGCCCCATGGGGGCAGAAGTGCTCCTCCTGGCAGAGCCTGGGAATAATCAGAAATTTCGTGAAACCTGGGGTTTCTTGGGAAAGCTCTTTGGCATTGGAAGTTGTGTTCCAGACGTCGCCACCTGTTGGAATGGGTTCTGCCCCTGGCACCTAGGATGGTGAAGAGGAGACCATGGCGGGCAGATGAATATTTAAGAAGGATGAATGAATCTGCATTTTGAACCCAAACCAGAAAACCTGCCTAAAGGGCTCTGGTGCCGCCTCTGGCTCTTGGATCTCTGTTCTGTGGGAGTCTGACCTCTTGGTGTGCATCTCCAGCTTCCCTGAACCATTTTGCAGTCAGAAAGGAAGTGCAACCCAGACCTGACAGGTAGGGTTTTTTTATTTCCCCTGACAGCGCACCTCTTGACCTCTATCTTCTTGCCAGTGATTTTTTAAATCCTAAATGATTTGGCAATAATTGCTCCTCCTTGCGTGATTATTGCCCTTCACTGATAGTAAATCTGTGAAATCCCCAGGGGCTGGAACGCGTTTTGGTATGCAGAGCCCACAAGCTGGCCCAGACAGGCCTCACTGCGCCGGGCGGCCGCACACCCACTGGGTCCCCGCATCCTGCCCCTGCCCTCACACACGGCTCTGGGCTCTGCCTGGGCTTGGCCAGTGGCTTATCATGCAGAACCATAGCCGCTGCTCCTGGTGTTCTTCCTCCAATGGCCCAGATTTCTCTGGTTCCACTTCCATGGGCCACACCAAAAAATGTCCTCGCCCAGGCAGACCCAGGAGTCTCTGTTCTGAGAGGGGGGAGGAATTTCTGCTTCATGCACAAGTGTGCATGCACAAAATTTTATTTTCCCCAGAGCATGGAAGATGCCAGGCATGACATTTAATAATAGGAAGACCGTTTCATTTCCAAGGAACCTTCTAGCAAGGTGGCCCCTGGAACCCCTGGCAGCAATGGACAGGGTCCTAAGCTGGAAATGCTGTGGATGTTTAGAGGCTGACCTCACAGTGTCAGGACAACTCTTTGAGAAGGGCAAAGTAGAATCTCATACTGGGGCTTGTGGCCGGCCCGGCTGCCTAAGCCAGGTGCCCACCTGCCCCAGCTCTCTCCTCCCAGGTGAGCTGTGTGGTTGCCCAGGTGACCCTGGCTTTGCAGATACCCTTAGACTCACGTGTGTGTGCAGCGGTCTCATGGCGGGTCCCACTTCAAGGAACACGCGTCGCCACTGGCTCTTTCTTCTTGGGTGATTGATGATTTCCACACAGCTGCATGGGAGCTTGTAGACACAAAAATTAAACCCATTTGGATTTGGCAGTGTTTTCCCCAGCATCACTCATTCTAGGAAAAAAAATTCCAAGTTTACCATATCTGGGTACTTGCCCCTGGCACTATTATTTACTTAATGTTTCTTTAAATTGATTCATTTTATAAACTTAAATGTATTTTAAAAGGAGCTTTCGATCCCTACTATAAATGGAAGACCAGAATCACTCACCATAAATAGATTACTCTAAAAATAAATACAAACGATTACATTAAAAATGTATGTCCTTATATACACTACCAAATGTAAAATAGATAGCTAGTGAGAAGCAGCTATATCGCACGGGGAGATCAGCTGGGTGCTTTGTGACCACCTAGACGGGAGGGATAGGGAGGGTGGGAGGGAGATGCAAGAGGGAGGGGATATGGGGATATATGTATATATATAGCTGATTCACTTGGTTATGCAGCAGAAACTAACACAACATTGTAAAGTAATTATACTCCGATAAAGATGTTAAAAAAAAAAATGTATGTCCTGTTCTACCTAAAATCAAATAGCATATCACCAGTATGCATAACACACATTGGGAAACATGGGTTTAGGTGGAGGAAAGACCAGAGGAAATTAGTGAGAAGTATGAAGTTTAGAATATTCACTGGGACGAAGTGCAGTTTATTTCAGGTACCTCGTATGTCTCTCAGGGGCGGTGGCTCCCAGCAGTTGGCAGAATTCTCAGCCCTGGTGGTCATCAGCCACCTGCTCAAGCTCCCCCGGGGGCCAGTGTCCCCCAGTAGCTTCTCTGACGGAGGCCTCTCTGGCCTCTGCTGGAATATGATTAAGTGACAGGGGCCTGGTACTTCTGAGGCAGCCCATGCTGATTGTTAGAAAAGCCTCGTGTTTACCTGAAACTACCTCCCTGGCATCTGGGGCCGCACCAGCTCAGTCTTTGTCCTTGTCTACAAGCTCCTCATGATTCCTCGTTATTTGAAGTCCTGTTTGGGAGATGTTTCCGAGGACATGTGCTTCAGGCTTAATGGCTGTGCTTTTGGGAATTCATTGTGTAGCCTGCCCTGGTAGAAGATTAGCACACATGTGGTGTCTTCTTCGGGGAAGTCTCTCACCCCTTCCCCTATACCCCCTAACCTGGTTGACCCCTCTTGCTCTTCAGATCCAAGCTCAAAACCTCACCTCCTCCAGGAAGGCTTCCCTGACTACCACCAGCCCCACAAGGTTAGGCCTGACAGCCTCCTGCACTTTTCCTCCCTGTGCTTTATCACAGGTCCTGGCTCTGTGTTTGTGAAGTTACCTCATGAACATCCGTCTTCTGCCTTCCACTGGGAGCTTCACAAGGGTGGAGACTGTGTTTCTGACTCACTGTGTCCCCACTGCCTGGCCTATAGAGGACCTGGTATAAAGGAGCTGAGGCACTGGAGCCCCATCGTAAAGACTGTGGACTGTCTCCAATAGGGTTAGATTAGGAGTTTCCTCAACAGAACATTTCCTAATATTTTTTCCTTTTAAACATATATAGATAACTTATTACGTCCAGGCACTGTCCTTGATGCTTAACTTACGTGATTTTGTTTAAACACCACACCAATTGTACCCATTTTACAGACTGAAGTGGATCACAAGATCACAGGGCTAGCAAATAGCAGAGCTGGGATTCAGGCCCAGTTGCTCTGGCCCCGTCTGCGACTTGAGCTCAGTCTGTCCATTCTGCTGGTCGCATAGGGCCTGCCTCTGGATTCACTGCCCCCCACCCCTCCCACTCCGAGCTGGAAGGCAAATTCCATCTGGACTCCTCTCCTCACAGGCAGAGCCCAAATCAATGTGTAAGAGTCCCCTGGTTTGCAAATGCTTTACGGTCATCACTTTTTTAAAAAAAAATTCATTCATTCATTCATTTTTGGCTGCATGGGGTCTTCGTTGCTGCGCGTGGGCTTCTTATTGCGGTGGCTTCTCTTGTTGTGGAGCACGGGCTCTAGGCGTGTGGGCTTCAGTAGTTGGGGCATGCGGGCAGTAGAGCACAGGCTCACTAGTTGTGGCACACAGGCTTAGTTGCTCTGTGGCATGTGGGATATTCCCGGACCAGGGATCGAACCCGTGTCCCCTGCATTGGCAGGCAGATTCTTAACCACTGTGCTACCCGGGAAGTCCACGGTCACCATTTTTAGTTTTCTTGGTTTCAGTTTATGTATTTATTCATTGGTTAGCCCTACCTAGCATCTGAATTCCAGAGGAAAGTTGTGGAAAAACTGTCAGTTTCAAAGCTTCTATCCCGTCAACATCAGGACGCTCACCCTGCTACGGGAGCCCGGTTTGTCAGGCCTGTCTGACCTCCCACCAAGGACATTTCTGATCGGACTCGGGAGCATATCTGGAATGCATTTGGTGTCTGAGGCATTAGACTTTTCTTCCGCTAGCAGGATCGTTTCCTGAAAATATTTGGAAGCTTTTAATCAGTGTGGCAGTTGAGTCAGGGAGGCTGCTCCTTTTTTCTTAAAAAGAGCACATTTACTTATGTAAAGATTATGAATCAATTTAAACAGTAATATTAATACAGGTTGATATGTCGAATGGGCACCCACTGGTGGCTAAAGTTTCGGCAACACGGATGCAGACTATGCCACCCGCCCCCGCTCTTTTGGTTGGTAACCACTGAGCAGTTCTATTGGCTCGACCTCCTAAGCATCTCCAGACATGCACAGCCATGCCTTATTTCAGAGCACTGATTCACTCAACAAACTCATGTTGGTCATCAGCTGAGCTCCAGGATCAGCACAGAGCCTGCCCTCAAGGAACTCACACATTTTTGGAGGAGAGAGATAAATGAAGGGACCATTATAACACAGGAGATGTGTGCAATGCAAGGGGGTAATCACAGAATGTTTTGGGGAGCCCCCAAACCCAGCCGGGGGTTGAAAGGTGGTGGTCACCTGAGCTGAGTCCAGAAAGACTGTTAGGAGTTGGCCAGTAGAAGAACAGAGGGAAGCGGGCAGAAAGGTCACCCTGTGCCCACGGGTACCCTTTCTGGTGCTGTCCATTCCATTTTGTGTAGATCCGTATTTCTATTTAAGTACCATTTTCCTTTTGCCTAAAGAACTTCCTTTTACATTTCTTGTGTGTGGATCTGTTGGTGATGAAGTCTTTTAGCTTCAGATATCTGGAAATGTCTTTATTTCACCTTTGCTCTGAAAGATAATTTTGCTGCATATAGAATCCTAGGTAAGCATTTCCCCCCTTTTCAGTACTTTAAAGATGGTGCTCCACAAAGGTGGTGTTCCACTGTTTTCGCATTTGCATGTTTTCAACAAGAAATCTGATGTCTTATCTTTGTTTCTCTCTGTACATGTCTTTTTTTTTTCCTCCAGTTGTTTTTAAGATTTTCTCCTTGTCACTGACTTTGAGCAATTTGATTATGTTGTGCCTTGATATAGTTTTCTTCATGTTTCTTGTGCTTGGTATTGATTGGGATCTCGGAGCTGTGGATTTATCATTTCTGTTGAATTTGGAAATTTTTCAGCCATTATTTCTTCAAACATTGTTTCTGTCTCCCCCTCTCTCATCTTGCTTCCAGGGACTCCAGTTACACCAGGCTGTTTGAAGTTTTGTCATAGCTCACCGTTTCTCTGTTCATCTTTTAAAAATTATTTTTTCTCCCTGTGTTTCATTTTGGATAGTTGCTATTGCTGTGTCTTCAAGTTCATAAATCTTTTTTCTGCATTGTCTAATCTGGATTTAATCTCATCCAGTGTTTTGTTTTTTTTTTTTTTTCCAGTCCAGACATTGTAGTTTTCATCTCTAGAAGCTTGATTTGGATCTTTTCTTTCACCTTCCATGTCTCTCTACTTAACTTTGGGAACATGTGGAATACAGTTACAGTAACTGATTTAATGCCCTTGCCTGCTAATTCTCACATCTGTGTCAGTTCCAGGTCTGTTTTGGTTGATTTTCCTCTTCACTGTGTGTGATATTTGTCATCTTTGCATGTCTGATTATTTTTTTTAATTGGATGCCAGACATTGTGCATTTTACCTTTTGTGAGTGCTAGATATTTTTATATGCCGATAAATATTTTTGTGCTTTGTTCTGGGATGCCGTTAAATCACTTGGAAACAATTTGATCCTTCCGGATCTTGCTTTGAAGGTTTGGGAGGCAGCACCAGAGCAGGGTTTAGTCTAGGGCTAATTATTCCTCACTGCTGAGGCAAGAAGCTTCTGAGAATGCTACCCAGTGCCCTGTGAATGATGAGATTTTCCAGTCTGGCTGGTGGGAACAGACACTAAACCCAACCCTGTGTGAGGTCCCGGCACTGTTTTAATTTTTGGTGTGATTCTTTCCCTGGCCTTGGGTGGTTTCCTCACTTGCCTGTGCTCATTAGCAGTCTACCCAACACTGCATCATTCAGGGGGACCGTCTGTAGATCTCCGCATTTCTCTGGGTAGCCCTCTCTTCTCGGGATACCCTGCCTTAGCCTCCCAGCTCTTAGGTCTGTCTCCTCAATTCAGGGAGTCTGGGCTCTACCTAGTTCCTCCTCCCTTTGCTCACAGTCTGGAAACTCTGAAGGCAGTAAGCTGGGGCATTTGTAGGATCCATGTCATTTGTTTCCTATGTCTCAGGAATCCTCCTTCATTGCCTGATGCCCAGTGTCTTGAAAACTGTTATTGCATTTGGTTTGTCTGGTTTTCTAGTTGCTTCAAGTGGGAGGGGCTGCTTTTTTTTTTTTTTTTTTTTATAAGCCACTAATATTCATTCATTTTATATTTAATTTTGTAGTTATTTTGTTTATTAGGATTTGATTACATATTAATCTGACATAGACTCTAATAATCTCAAAAAAAAAAATATAACCTGACATAACAAGCACACAAAAAAATTCAAACAACTATAAGCTACAATTGATTAAACTACACCTTCCGGCAAAGAAATAGGAATAGTAAACAAAATATTTCTCTGTATTACTAAATTTTTCATTTCATAGGACCTGCCATTAGAAAGTCATGTTATATAGTTTTAATAGCTTTCTTATAATTTTTTTCTTGTAAAAGTTTAACTGTATTTTCTAAATAGGATGACCACCTATCACGACAACTTAGTTACATGTGAATATAAGTAAATATAGCATTAAAATGATGCTATATTTACTTCAGAACAATTCAATGGGGTTGAAACATTATATATTACTTGTATTACATTGTTAAGATAACACTGAGTAGTACACAGAAGGCAAATTCTTGTATCTTGAGCTCAAAGAATGGGGTGGAAAATGTACGGTAACCATTTCTTAACTGCGAGGTCTTTTGGAAAGCCAGCACGGAGCACGTGCACACACGTTTAAGCAGCTGTAGTGTGCGCTTGTGTTCTGTGTGGAGATGCTCCTGCCGTTCCTAACGCTCTCATCCGCTTTTCTGTGGGCCGCCCAACAGTCAGCACGAGTGGTCAGATGGGATGCAAGAGTGAAATGGGGACAGAATTCTGGGCAGGCGACTGCTACCTCATTTCAAACCTGACAAGGACCATTTAGTTACCCAACAGAACTTCAACTTTACCAAGTGTTATGAAATTCTTAAGGACCAAAACTCTTTGGACTTTGGTTTTCATTTACTACGTATTCAAAAGATGGTGCTTCTGGAAGACAGGCCCTCTCCCTCAAGCATCTCATCGGATGCTCAGCCGAAGCGACACACGAGCTGAATGGCTAGTCTAGGTCCTGCAGCACCACCGAGGCACCCTCTGCGGTCTCCTGGCCAAGGACTCGCCTCCCACAAGCCCCGCTCAGGCTCACAGCACAAAGCGGTCCAGCTGCAGAGGACGAGGTTTAAATGCTCACGCCATCACATTCACACAGTTTCCGTGTAAACTCTCCCGAGGAAGAAGCTATCCCGCGCCGAGGCGTGTCTCCCAGGCCACCCGTGCTGGCCCCTACAGTCACTGACGCTAAACACAACAGTCACACACAGTCTCAAACACGCGTTCAGACTCACATCTGGCATTTCTGTAGAGAAGGAAGGGGTCCTGGAGCTGGAAATCCAGGTCTTTCGTGATGGGCTCTGTCCTATTCTCCATGCTCAGCCTGTTCATGATGGTGAAGCCGTGTTTCGGAGAAGCAGACCTTGTGTAAACAAATAAGGTTCCTTCCACATCAGTCTTTTCCCACTCGTTGGCCCGGTGGCCAAAGGTGTACAGGGCCACCTGGCTGGCCACGTCCACGATGCGGCTGATGTAGGGGTCGTGGCGCTGCAGGGCCGCCAGGCTAATGTCGCGCCCCTTCCCAGCTGGGTAGCCCGCCGCCGCCGCCGCCGCCATCTTCCCGCCGGCCCGCCAGGGGCTGCTTTTTGAAATGATATCCAGGCTGTGAGCATCTCGTGTGTGTGTGTGTGTGTGTGTGTGTGTGTGTTAGAGTGTGTATTTTTGTTTGCTCTTTTTTCTTTCTGTTTTTTTTTTGTTGTTGCTTTTTATAGGTAGTCAATTCAGCATGGAAAGCAAAACCTAAACTTGGGCTACAAAGATTTGCCAGAAATTTACTTAGTTTTCACAGAACCAATGGTTGGCAAAATAACCTGGTTACAGAGTATTTAGCTGAAGGTAAAATTCAGCCTGTGTTCGACTAGAGGTGAGATAGCGTCGGCCTCCTCGTGTGCCCTTGTGGCACTATATCACTTTGATACCCAATGATTGATTTTTTTTTTTTTTTAATTTAAACCAAACTATTTTAATTTTTATTTATTTATTTATTTATGGCTGTGTTGGGTCTTCGTTTCTGTGTGAGGACTTTCTCTAGTTGCGGCAAGTGGGGGCCACTCTTCATCGCGGTGCGCGGGCCTCTCATTATCGCGGCCTCTCTTGTTGCAGAGCACAGGCTCCAGACGCGCAGGCTCAGTAATTGTGGCTCACGGGCCCAGCTGCTCCGCAGCATGTGGGATCTTCCCAGACCAGGGCTCGAACCCGTGTCCCCTGCATTGGCAGGCAGATTCTCAACCACTGCGCCACCAGGGAAGCCCCCGCTGATTGATTTTAAATTGCCCAAATATGCATCATTCAGAGCCGCAGCCCATGCTGGGCAGTGGGAGATATATTCAAGTGCGTTGACTTTTAATCAATATGATGACGATATTACCTCGTTTACTTTGTATGGTGGTGGTTTTAAGCATCAAGTCAAGAGGTTTATTATGTCAAAAAAGATGAGGGAGCACAGGAGGAAAACTGTCTTGACATCACTTCTGAGTGCCTTTCACTCACTGCACGACAGGCCATCATGATCGGAGACGACATCGTGGGTGACGTCAGCGGTGCCCAGCGGTGTGGGATGAGAGCGCTGCAGGTGCGGACCGGGAAGTTCAGGTGAGTGCCCCGCGCCAGCCTGCCCGCCATCTGCCTGCCTGCCTCGTGGATTCCTGGGGTGACCAGGTTTTCGTTTGTTTTCTTCTCCAAAATAAAGGGGGTTACTTTTTCCCAAATGGAAGAGCAGTAGGTGGGCATCCAATGACTTTTTTGTAACTGTCCCCTAAGGACGGGCCTGGATGCCTTCTTATAGCAGAGAGTGGTAGATAAAAAAGGTCTGAGTTTCAAAACTGAGATTTGAATAGGGTGTAGTGTGGAGACAGCAAATGGAAGGCTCTGGCCAGCCGTTGAGCCCGCTGCCCACAGAGAGCCGGGTTGAACTTGGGCCGCACTCCTCTCCTCAGCGTGGCTGATGTCTCACTGTGCTTGGAGGGGACGGCTCCTGGGCGCCCAGCTCCTCTGGTCACCTTCTCCTTCCTTTTCCTCCACCATATCCATCTCTCACCTAGAGATGACAGGTCCGTGGTCAGGGGTGAGTCAGGGACACTTTGGAGTTGAACCTCTGTCTCCAGAGTGTTTTCTTTGCTGGGTCAGAAGTCAGCCTAGCCTCGGGCAGGTTGCTGACGGGCACCTGTCGGGGGCGTGTGGATGTGCCCTGCGGTGTCTGGGCCTGGCTTGCTTAGCCTTTTAGAGTATCTCAGACATCACAGTGTTGTCTTGGCTCATTCTAGATGGTTTTGATTGTGGCCATTCAGAGAAAGTACCATTTTGTGTATGCTGGAGAGACTTAGTTAAAACATGGTTACCCTGGGGTATTTGGATGTTGGGGGAGGGATGGATTACATCAGTCCTGGGTGGTCTGCTTAGACGGGATCAGAGGAATAGATTAGAGGGCCTGACCCTCACTCCGAGGCCCGTTCCTGTGTGAGAGACACACGCGGCCTTTGGGTTTGGGTCACGTAGGTGGACACAAGGTGAGTGAGGAAGTCTCAGTACCCCTAAGGTCCAGGGCCAGAAAGTCCCTTCCAGCCCCCTCTTGGACCTCCCAGGGTGCCAGAGGCCACCTTGAAGCCCCCAGCACACCTCCTTTCTTCCCCAGGTCCTCAAATGAGGGCTTCCTGGGCTTCCTCGGCTCTCTCCGGCCTAAGGGAGTGAGGGGGACCCCACTGGAAACCTCATCAGCATTCTCCCCCAGAGGCCAGCCTGGAAACCCGAGGTCCCCAGTGCCCGCTTCCCCCGAAGCTGCTGAACAGTGGGACTTGGCGCCCTTTGGTTGATGCCCTGCTGCGCGGTGCCGCCCGCCCCTGGTGCCGCCCCATCAGTAGCCAGCCCAGCTCGGTGAGCACCTTTGACCCATGAGCGCAGGAGTGGCACCTCCTCACTGAGAGCACGGAGCTGAGGCTCAGAAGGAGGTGAAGAGCGAGAGCCATGTAGTTTTTTGCACCGGGCTGCTGCTTCTGGTTTCTTAGGGAGAAAAACATGTCTGTCTCGATTAAATGTAGCCACAGTTGGGGTCTTTCTGGCCCAGCCTAAGCCATGCCCCTATACACTGAGAAGGTACTGCCCCTGCCCCAGGCCCCAAGCGTGCCACTAGGTCGCTGGGTCACTGAGGAAGGTCCGCACACCCAGTCGGGAAGCCCTCGAATGGGCAGGTGGGCGTGCAGGCGGCTGTGTCCTACCTTACACCTCCGGGGTTGGCACTTTTCTGAGTCCCCCATCACCCCGTCTCCCAGAGGGACAAACCCCATCAACAGTTGGCCAGATCATTCCAGACGGCCTTCTCTGTGTAGGTAATACATGGATAATATTTTGGTTTTTTCTCTTTATAAAAACGGTATTATATTATTTCGCAACCTGCCCTTTTCTTGAACAATGTTTTGTGGCATCTCCCCATGACCGTTCTTCATAATTTTAAATTCCTGAGGAAATGCTATAGGTAAGTACTGTTTAGCACGTGGTGCGCAGGGAGCCATCAGCAACGGGGAGGTGGTGCCGGTGCTGTTGGTGATGTCTGTTGCTTCCAGGTGCAGCCCCACCTGGCTCTGCGTGGAGAGGCTGGGGCTTAGCGTGTCTTTTCTTGGAGGTATTTAAGGTTTCAGACCTTTTGATTTGTTTGTTGTGAGGTTGTAAATCTGCCTTTGTTAGCAGGCAGGGCGGAGGGAGAAGAGCCTCAGTGCAGGTTAGGTGGTGATGGAGCCACCCGAGGGGGAGGCCGCATGGCGGGACAGGAGGCTGGGCTCCGTGCCGTCAAAGCAGGCAGAGGACCTCTCTGCCCCTGGCCGATCTCTAGAGCCTCACTGTCTAATGCAGAAGCCACGAGCCGCAGATGGCTGGGGAGCACTTGAAATGTGGCTGGTCTAAATTGAGACGTGTTAAAAGTGCACGTACACAAGAGTTCAGACTAAGTGGGAGAAAAAGAATGTGACAAACTCGTTCATAATATCTTACACTGATTGCATGTTGTGATCCTGATGCCTTGTGTTAATTTCACCTGCTTATTTCTTATTTTTGTTAATGTGGCCACTAGAAAGTCCTAGCTTGTCTCCACGGCTCGCATCCATTGGCGCTTAGTGCATTTCTGGTGGACAGCGGGGCCCCTGCACCGCCCCCTTCTCCCTGCAGATGGCACTCTCGGTGCACGAGACCTCCGTGGCACCTTGCATGGTGCTCTCTGTAGACGTGTAGCCGGCTTGGGGCCAGTGAGCAGCCTTGGCACTTTGGCGCCCTGGTGACTCGGCCAGCGTCACCGGGGCAGCACCCAGCTCCTCCCTCTGGGGCCGCCCTGCCTGCCCCTGGAGCTCTCCACCCCTCTGGCCACCTCTGTGAGCCGGCGACACTAGGTTTGAAGGTCATTGGGGCCCATGTCTGCACCAGACGTGAGCCGGGCAGGGGCAGGGTCTGCGTCCTTACTGTGCTGGGCCTCCCTCTGAGTGGCCCTGAGTGGCCTCACAGGAGCCAAGGGCCACTGGATGGGTCAGCAGGGCATCAGCCCTGTGCACCGTGTCCCCTGTTGGTGGCCTTGGTCCAGCCTTGACTGAATTGGGGGAGTGAGGCGGGTGGAGGATGGCCTTGTCACCAGGCACAGGTGGCCGAGAGCCGTGCGGTGAGGGAGCTTGGTGCTCATACCTGGCCACGTGGCTTCTCCACTGGCTTGAGGCCAAGGGTCGGATGGGGAGGCTGAGCCAAGTGAAACCCGGGTGTCCTGCCCGTCCTGGCGCTGGAAAGGGAGGGAGGCTGGAGGGGGCCGCACAGGGCCTCTGGACAGCCCCGCTGCAGGTGCCCCTCAGGCCAGCATCTTCTAGTTGTGCGCACGCACACACACACACACACGTGAGGTTGTCTGGGGCCACGGCATTGCTGGGGGTGTGGGACTTGGACTTTCCCATGGCCGTGAGATCTCCCTGTGACCTTCCATGTCTTCATTCCCCTCGCTTCTTTCTACTTTTTTTTTTAAAATTTATTTTGTTTATTTATTTTTGTCTGCGTTGGGTCTTCTTTGCTGCGCGCGGGCTTTCTCTAGTTGTGGTGAGTGGGGGCTACTCTTGGTTACGGTGCGCAGGCTGCTCATTGCGGTGGCTTCTCTTGTTGCAGAGCACGGGCTCTAGGCGCGCAGGCTCAGTAGTTGTGGCTCGCGGGCTCTAGAGCGCAGACTCAGTAGTTGTGGCACACGGGCTTAGTTGCTCCGCGGCATGTGGGATCTTCCCGGACCAGGGCTCGAACCCGTGTCCCCTGCGTTGGCAGGCGGATTCTTAACCACTGCGCCACCAGGGAAGCCCGCTTCTTTCTACTTTTATCAGAAAATGGCCCAAAGAGAAAAGTGTGAAGTCTCAGAGTGGGGAGAGGTCACAGCGGCCCCTGAGCTTTGGAAGGAGGGCTTCACAGGGCCTGCCCCCCAGGACCAGCGGGAGGCTCAGGCCCCTTACAGGAAGGGGGCTGGATCCCTTCCAGCAACCCCAGTGTTTGGGGCCAGAGCGGCTCCCGGGGCAGACAGCTTGCAGACACACCCCCGCCCAGCCCGGCAGCCAAGCGGTAGACAGAGCCGTACAAGGCTTTCTTTTCATACCTGCTCCACTTGAACGTCCAGCCCAGCCAGGGTGTGGCCCTCACCTGGCTGGCAGGTAAAAGCCTTTCGGGCGTTTTCCCCACCTGCCCCTTCCTGGCATGTCTGACGCACTGGGCCTGCTGGCAGAACCTTCCAGCCTGAGGCCAGGAGGCTGCTGTTCCTCCAGTCTCCTCAAGACGCCGTCCCGACTCCACAGGGCCCTGTGACCATCGCTGGCACATCCTCGTGGTCCCGGGGAGTCCCGGATACCCAGAGGGTGCTGGGTCCCCCACCGCCAGAGGCCTTTCCCGTTGAGATGGCTGAAGCCTTGCCCAGGGCCGCCCAGCGAGGGTAGGCAGAGGCCGGGCTGGAGCCTGGCTCTTACCCCAGGTGGGTGCTTCTGCCCCCGGTTTCCTACCGGGACCATCCAGCCCTTGGGGGTGAGCTTCTGAGGAGCTGCAGGAGTCACGGTCCCACGCTCACTGCAGGGCACAGGCAGGGCTCGGTGTCTGACTAATGGGGGGGCGCGTCCGGGAGGACTGCTGTCCCCACCCCCAGGCACCATAGCCCCCCTCCTTCTCTCCTAAGGACAGGCCTCATCTTCCGTGGGGGCTGGGGCCAGGCCCTGTGTACCCCCATCTGGCAAATTCAGGTGAGGGACGTTCTTCTCAGGAGCCAGATGCCCTGCCTGTCCCCAGTGGAGGAGGAAGCTGTCAGGACATCTCACTGTCCCTTCACGCCTCCTTGTATCCCCACCTGACCCTCCTCCTGGAGACATGCCGAAGCGGAGCGGGGACACCCTGAACGCTTCCCCCGTCGCCCTGTGCTCCGTCCCACGCTGCAAAGCACGGCTGGCGTCTGGTTCCCAAGCACGGTGGCAGGCGTCACTGCCCAAGGCCCACGCTGGTCGCGCTGTGTAAATAATCCGGCTACCTGGAGCCTGCTTTGGGTATTCTCTTGTTATTTACTCACGGGTGGGAGATGTTTTATGAGTCCAGAACGTTCTTGACAAGCAGTTTGCCGTCTTGGACTCACGAGGGAGAGTTTCCTGGGCCTGGATGCCAGGTGTCCCTGGGCTGGGGCTGGCGCTCCACCCGCACCGAAGCTCAGCTGGGGCTGGGGTGCCCGTGGTCGCTCTCCACCCGGCAGCGGGGCTGGCGGATCTGAGATTCCACGCACTCTGCACAAGGCTGAAGGAGGCGGGGTACAGAGAATGTGATGGTGGAACCAGACGCTGGGGTGGAACCACCCAGGGCCCAACGGGGCTGCACTCCTGACACAGCTGCCGCCAAAGCGTGGCCCTTGACCCCGTCTCTCGTCACTTTGCAGCCAGTGACTTCAAAGAGCTTCCTTAAGAGGAGACTCTGGTTTCCCTTTGGAAGGAAATGGGTTTTTCTTCTAGTGCCAGGTGGTATTTGAGGGAAGTGAGTGATCCTGGGTGTTAATTTTTCAGCAGTCACAGTTGTCACCGTGAGGCTATTGCAGGCTGGGGTCGTGGGTGGTAGCCCTCCGTCCCTGTGTCCCGCCAAGGAGCCTTGCCACGTGTGCACCGGGAGGGACCGCCTGCCCTCGTAGATGAACACTCCCGAGCCTCCGGCTTCTGGAAGACGCTCCCAGCTGGGGAGGAGGCTCCACGTAGCTTCAGCTGGGGCTGCAGGCCGAGCACAGGAACAGGAGACGACCAGCTACGGCCTGGCTGCAGCCCGCCCAGCTGAGGAGAACGGCTTAATGCTGGGCTTGGGGGCTCCCCCCTGGGTCCCTCGGACTCCAGTCCTGGCTGCCAGTTGGGGGAGGGCTCCGGGAGCCAATCTTCGGCGAAATCGACTGTGGAACGTTGGTGGGCCAGCCGGTCAGCCCAGCAGGCAGCCTCGGTCTTGCAGGGGGATGGAGGTTGTGGGAGGCACCCCTGGGCTTTGAGAGGTCCCTCAGCTCACCGGGGGTCACATAGTGAAGGGGGGCACACCCAAATTTGAGCCCATATGCCGCCTTTTGTGTTTTTTTTGGTAACTGCTTTATTGAGAAATAACTCGTATGTCGTGCAATTCAGTCGTTTTTCAAATGTTCACGGAGCTGTGCAGCCGTCACCACAGCTGGGTCGACACCACTCCATCATTCTGAACCCTTTAGCCATCCTTCCCAAATCCCCTGCATCCTAAGGCTTTGGGGGGGGCAATGTCAGCCCCCAGCGGTTCAGTCTGCCTAGACCCTGGGCCCTGTGGGAGACTGAGGAGGGACCCCCAGGGGCCTGGGGTGGGAGGGCATTGGGCAGGCAGAGGTAGGCACCGGTGGTGGGGTCAGTGGCGGGTCAGGGTGGGATTGGCAGGGCCAGACCCGCCCGTCTCCCCGTCCCCTCCCACCCACCGCTTTCCTGGGTTGAGTCCACTTCCTCTGCACTGGTTTGGTTTCCCTGCCCTCTGATTGGCTGGTCGCTGGGGGACAGAACTAGTAGCACTTTCTGGTACCTGACTCTCATTATCCTTCTTGGTCCCTGACCAAGGCTGCTTCGTGCCCAGGGCAAGAGGGGAAAGGTTTTCAAACTGTATACAGCCCTGCTGGGCTCCTCGCCCTCCTTGGAGAGACCAGCCGGCTGAGGCGGGGGGCTCCAGGCTGAGGGGGGCGTCCCAGGCGGAGGCCAGGAGGTGGCTGCAGAGTGAGGCCACGAGGCCTGGTGGGGGGCCCAGTTAGGACCCCGTCGGCAGCCTCCTAGCCCGAGGAACTTGCTTCCTGGGAACCTGCAGGTAACTCGGGGGGTCCTGGACGGCTCAGGAGGCGGACGGGGATGAAGGCCCAGCAGGTTCTCTAGTCCCCCTGAGCCCAGCTAGTACGTTCCAGGAGCCCCTCAACAAACCTCGGGAGGTGCGTGCTCTGGACCTGCCGCTCGCACTTGCTCCTCAACCGTGTGACACCCCGAGAAGGAGGCCGGCCTTCTTGTGGCCGGCCTCACCACAAGCTGGCGAGGAAGACGTGAGAACAGGGCAGTGCCTCCCAGAGGGTGTCTCACATGCCAGAGCCTGTGGCAGGTGCTCACATGCATCTTGCTTCAGCTCATCTAAAGCTCACAACCGCCCTGGAGGCTGCCCCTCTTCTCACTCCACTTTATACGTGTGGAAATGGAAGCCCAGAGAGGTAGAGTAACTCGCCCGAGGCCACACAGCCCACCAGTGTGGGAGTCGGGATTCGAACGCAGCTCTGCCTGACTCCAGGGCCTGTGTCCTGAGCACTCTCACACCCTGCTGCCCCCAGTTAGCCCAGTCTCGCAGGAGCTCCGAGCCCGTGCTGGGTCTCACCAACCAAGAGTGGCCGCCGTGGGGCTTTCAGGACCGAGCAGGTCCCTCCTGTCCTTGCTCTCTCGCACGACACTCTGCACTCAGCCCCGCTCGAGGAAAGGGGCCTCGTGAGGATGAGCTGCTCTGGCCCCGAAGTCGGTCATGTGACCACACCCAAGGGCCTGGCTGCGGGAGGTGACAGGTGGCAGCCCCAGAAGTCACGTGTTTGCTGGCTTTGTGGTTAAAGCCAGCTAACCCTGAGCCCTCCCCTCGCCTCCTGTGTGGGGGTGGGGTGGGGGAACGGGTACTGGAAGGTGCTGGAAGGAACCTCATTTAACCTCAGAGGAAGCTGCCCATGAAGGTGCGTCAGAGCTGTCCCGAAATAGAACGGGTTGCCTGGAGAGGGGTGAGTCCTCATCACTAGAGATGACCCGGGGAGGCTGGCAGACCTCCGGCTGGGGAGGCCGAAGACGGCACTGCAGTGGCCAGAGGCCAGGGCTAAATAAAGCCTCACACCCATTCGGAGTCTGCTGACATTTAATGGGCACTTGTGGGCTCCAGGTCGTTTCTGTACCTCTGGTCCCATTTCCCCACTGACAGACCCTGAAATGTCAGTGTCGCCACCTCCTACTTGCAGTTGCGGAAACTGCGGCCCAGGCAGGGCAGGGGCACTTGTACTCGGTTATTCCAGCTGGGCCTGCCGTTCAAGCCTGACTTCCCCCTCTGGGTCCTGGGCTGTTAGCATCAGAGCTGGAGCCCAGCGGTTAAAACCACAAGTATAGATGCAGGTGTATAGGTGCATGAGTAGCAGAGATGGGAAGGAAAGACAGCTGCTTGTTACGCAGGATTTGGTTGTATCTTTGCATCATCGGGTGTCTTCTAAACATTGTATGATGAAAGTATAGCACTCTTATCAGAACAACAGTTATTTTTTAAAGTACGCTTGTGCCACCCACACCCCCTTAGGTTTGTGAATTTGGGGAATTCTTAAAAAGAAAGACCACCTGAAAGTACAACACTGTTCGTTTAAGAACAGAAACCAACCCAAGTACCCTGAGGCCCCTGAGCCCGTGCACAGCTCTGCCCTGACCCCCGAGGCCCAGCCGGGCTCCCCGCTCACACGCAGGACCCTGAGTCTCTGGACACAGGCGTCCTCGTAGTGCAGTCCCATCCCTGGCCTGTGAGCGGTTGCTCCGGCTCCTCCCGCCTCCCTCCATGGTGCCAGGACACCCTCCGAGGTGTTTCATCCGGACGGGATCAGGGTGAGGACTCCGGTCCCTGCGACTGAAATCAGCGCCTTCTCTGGGCCACCACGCATATGCAGCCGTCTGTGACCTCCTCCCCACAGCGTCACCCCGACACGCTCAGGTCCCATGCCCTGGCTTACACACACACACACACACACACACACACACACACCACGTACGCACTTGGACTTGCGGAAGGGTGGCCGCCCAAGGGCGGGATCCCAGCCGCCCCAGCACGGGATGGGCGTCCAGGGCCGTCGTGTCTGGACTCACAGACGGCAGGCCCCAGGCTGGGGGTGGTGGGTGAGGGTGTGTCCGGGTAGAGGGGCCTGAGTCAGCCCTCGCTGGACAGAGGGGCTCAGAAGGCGGACTCAAGGCTCCCCTTGCTGCAGGCCCAGGCCCGCCCGGATGTGTCCAGTCCAAGCCCACCTGCCCCTCGTCATCTGGGAGGGTCCTTTGACCCGGGGAGGGAGGGGCCTGGTGAAGACCTGAGAGGGTTGGGCAGGGGGTCGGCCTCCAAGACGCGCTGTGCCCTGAGGAGGATCCCAGGGGAGCGCGCCAGGGCTTGTTTTCTCCTCCAGACTCTCCCCTCTGTGTCCTTCCTCCTGTCCCCACTCCTGTGCATCGTCTCCGCCCCTGGCTTTGCTTCCTCTTTCCAGATCCTTCAGGGTCAGCGCTCATTTTCCCTTCTTCCTCACGCCGCTTTCAGCTGGGGCCGCTAGAGGGCGCCTCGAAGCCAGGGCCGGGATGCACATCCGCTCACACCTGCACACTCACGCACACTCACACCCAGGCCCCCTGCACACATGGGAGCCAGGCCTCCTCAGCCCACGCCCTCCACCCTGGGCCCTCACCCCTCCCCTGCCACCCCTCATGGAGAACACGGAGGTGCTGGGCCTGGGGGTTTCCTGCAGCTGCGGCAAGACCCTCCTGGCAGCGGGATCCCAGGCCCGAGGCAGGTGGGAGCCACCCCCCACCATCCTCTCCAGGGTCTTTTTCCTTTTCCAGCTCCCCTGGCACCTGCCCAGGGGAGGGGGGCGCTGAGAACTTCCAGTGTTCCTGGCCAGGGGCCTCCTAGCATCCCTGTGGGCGCCGGGGAGACCGGGCCTCCCAGCCCCTCCAGGCTCCCCTCCCGTCCGTCCCCACACCCCCGTCCTTGGCTGGCCTGAATCCTGCTGTCTTTAAGGTCTTCTCTGATGATGGAATTCCCAGGGTCTTCCTAGCTGGAAGGGCCTTAGGGGACCCCTGGCTCTGTATGGGCAGCTGAGAGTGGCAGAGGGGCTGTCTCAAGGTCAAGGGGATCCTGTGGCAGTCTGGGGTCTGTGTGGGTTCCCACTCCAGCACCGTTTCTGTTGTACCCCAAACACACCTCACCTCCGGCGGAATTATCTGGCACTCCCTTGAGTTCCCACATTCTTCTTATTTCCAAACCCTTTTTGAGACTTCCAAAAAAGACAGATTCCATGTATATCCTTCTCCCAGAGCCAGACGCAGGTCCAGGTCTCACCGGTTATTCCACTAACAACTCCTCTATAGACAGGGAGATCCAGTCCGGGGGCAAGCAGCTCCATGGTCCTTTCTCTAGACTCTGATCTGGGGCACTAAGGCCTTGCCTCGACTATCATGATGTTGACCGTGTTGCTTTTTTTGTGTGTGTGGCCTCGCTGCACAGCATGCGGGATCCTATCCTAGTTCCCCGACCAGGGATCGAACCCGCGCCCCCTGCGGTGGAAACGCAGAGTCTTAACCACTGGACCACCAGGGAAGTCCCACCATTTTGAAGATTTCAGGACAGTCATTTCGTCTGATGCTTCTTTGTGAAATGACCCAGGTTATGCATTTGAGGCCAGAATATCACAGAAGTGATGCCGCGTGCATCATATTAGGAGGCTTGTGGTGTCAGTTTGCCCCAAATGACAATGATGTTAACGTGGTTTGATTAAGATGGAGGCTGCCATAGAGTTACATAAAGTTATGGGTTTTCTTCCCTTTGTAATTAATAACTGCTCGTGGGGAGATACTTTGAGTAAAAATCCCATTCCTCATCGTACTTTCATCCACTAGTTTTAATGTCTGTTGCTGCTTCTTGAGTTAATTATTTCTATGATGGTTACCAAGTAATTCCATCATTTGTTCTTCATTTGTTATTGATGTTCCACTGTAGGGAAGAATGTTTTCTTCTCCCCGCTTACTCATTTATACCAGTGCAGACTCATGGATTCCTGTTTATTCCAGTGGGTTATAATCTGTTAAAACCATAATCGATTTTGATGCTCAGATGGTCCCTGGTGTGGCCAGTGGCAGCCTCTTGAAGCTGGATCTGTGTACTTCTGACCCCCCCCCCCCCCCCCCCCGCCAACCGATTCTCCAGCCCTTCCTTACTTTCTGGCACAAAAGATGTTTCAGGCTCATCGTGTTCTGTCTCTGCATCAGCCCTGGAGTCAGCCATTTCTCCAAGGAGACCCCGTTCCTTTGAGTGGAAAGTGATATTTAGAATAAAAGACCAGGGCGCTAGATGTTCTCTTGCCTCTGGATGTCTCTTCTCTCAGAGCCTCTCTGTGGACAGAGGTGGGAAACATGCATGTGTGTGCATGTGTAATTCACACATCCACCCCCCTGTGTCTCCGTTCCTATCGGTACCCATAGAAAACCATGGGTTCACACTGATACCTCTGATTCTGGTCCAGCACCACAGGGCTCATCCCAGCCTTGTGCCTTTGCACATTTGTACCTTTGTCCGCCAACGGGGAGAAGGCTGCTTCCATTATTCTCTCTGTTTTCCTGATTGCTCAGTCCCCCTGTATATGGCCAGTCTCTGGCCCTGCTGGCCTGCCATCCCTCTCACCGCTCCCTCCCATGCCAGGGCGCCGGGCTGCCTTCCACAAGGGAGGAAGACCCCAGACCTTGCTGGCTCATCTGTCTCCCTCCTCTCACCCTCCGTGTTCCTTGAGTGAAAGGACTGGGTTTTTGCCAATTTCGTTGTCTCCCCCGACCCCGCCAGTGCCTCGCATGTGGTGGACACTCTGGTCTGTTAAGCTGAGTAACAACGGTCTTCCCCATCGGGAGAGTCCTTTCAGCTTCCCAGACCATTTTCACGTCTGTGGTTCTCACCCAGGCTCCCGGGTAGACAGGGAAAGTCTTCTGTTTTCCGGGGAAGATGCTGACTCGCCCAGGGTTGCCTCGCCTGCATGGGAGTGAGAAGGGTGGAAGCAGCCGCCCACTGTGCCCAGGGTAAGGGTGTTCCAGGGCAGTTGCCAGCATGTCTGTCAAGGTTGTCCCTTTGCCCCCATGAAAGCCTAGCTACGTGGTGTAAGAAGAGTATCACCTGGGCTGGTGCTCCTGTGGCGATCATGTGCTCCGAAGACAGAGAGCCTCAGGCTCAAATCCTGGCTCTGCCACCTACCAGCTGAGCCTCAGTTTTCTCATCTGTAAAATGGAGATTTGGGGGAAGTATCCTCAACACCTTCGGTGCAGGAGGAGCTGAAGGAATATACAGGTGCAGGAGGTAGGTAGGTCTGTGAAACCACATGTGTGCAGAGCCACATCTGAGGCTGCTGGCCTGACCCTCCAGATGCCCGGGCATTCCTGGGGGCGGGCTTGGCCAGGCCCGCGCGCCTGGGTAGAATCACAGGGTGTCATGAACCGGGGCGTTCAGGACACCGCTTTGAAAATTCACGCCCACGTCCTCAGATTTCCAACCCATTCTCCCAAATGTGCTCCCCTTTTGTGGCGGAATGGTGGGCAGAGCTCACAAGTTTACGTACTTGGATGGGGGGAGGGAAACATGCAGGTGCAACCACGTGAGATTTTTCTTGCTGTTCACAACCTTGTGGCAGCCGGGCAGAGCATGGCTTGTCATGGGGCCAGCCACTCCGAGAGGATAGATGCTGGATTAGCAAAGTTGGCCTTTCTTTAAATAGGGCGCGGTTGGCTTACTGAGAGGGGAGGAGGGGCAGCTGCTCCCACCCCCCACCCGCATGCGCGGAGACGCAGCCCACCCTTGCCAGGCCGTCTGCTCCTGCCACCCAGAGGGCACCCAGGAGGCGCTCAGCTTCGCAGGCACCTTCGTGTGCTCCGCACTGTGCGGCGGGCACCGAGTGGCCGGGAGGGTCCCCAGCCCAGCGTTGGGCACGGAGTGTGTGTCCTGGGGACTTGGGGTGCCCAAGGAGGACTCCGTGAGGTGCAGAGTGCAGGGGGAAGGGGGACGTGGGGCGGGGGTGGCACTCTGGGGCTCGCCTGCTCAGCAGGGACGGCGTCTGCCCCGGTTGATGTCCTACCTCGTGTGGTCACAGGACGGCAGGCTCTGAGCGACAGAGTGTGGGGACGGGCAGGAGCCCGGAGGTGCTGGGCGGCTGGAGCAGAGCCCCTTGCTGTGGCAGGATTGCCCTCCAGGCCCCAGGGCGTGCTGAGCCGGAGGGGGGTGGGGCAGGCTGCGTGGCCCCGAGTTTCGGGAGCGGATGCCCCTCGGGAGACTGGCATCACCGTCTTTGCCCCGGTGCTGGGAGCTCAGGCGCTGGAGCTGCCTGGATTTCTTCCTCCACCTCAGCCCTGTCGCGCTTTCTTTCAGTTTTTGGAGTCTCCTGTATGTGAGATTGCAGAGAGAGCCGGTGGCAGGGAGGGGGCAGCACTGGCTCGTCAGAAGCTGCAGCAGCGTGGGGAGGAGGCCCGGGTGCACGGCTCAGCCTGAGCAGCCCCGGCCTGGGCGGGGCCTGGGCGGGGGAAGGGGGAAGGGCCTGGGTTTTGGGGTCTGTGGCAGGGGATGACATCTCTGAGCCAGCACCTAGCCAGCGTGCGACCCTGCACGGGCTGCGTTACCTCTCTGTGCTCCATTCCCATCTGTGAAAAACAGATGCTGCTGCTGGTCTTGCGGGGTGCTGTGAGATCCCACAGGAGTTACAGGTGAGATACAGGTGAGCTGGGCAGGTACAGGTGAGGCTGTGATGAGCCCTGTCCCCTTCCTCTCTGGTTCCTGACCAAACATCTCTCATGGTTTCTGTCAGTAGCTTGGCTCTGGCTTACACAGGGCTGGGAAGAGCTCATTGATCTGGCTGTATAAAGTAGCAGTCAGCACTTGCACATAGTTCCACATAAAGATGTTCACGAGGTCTGGGTATTGTCTGGTGTGCCTTGGTCCTTGGAGCCTAGTAGTTAAGCACACAGGCTCTGGGACCTGCTGCCCCCGTATGCTCAGCTGTGTGGCTGTGGGCTGGTTACTAAACCTCTCTGTGCCTCAGCTTCCTCAGTGTAGATGTGTTTCCTTCCTAAGGTTGTTGGGAAAACACTAATTGTGACAGTGACAGACACAGGACCTACTTCATCAGAGATTGTTCCATTAGCTCGTTTACCCTCAAAACAATGATATGGAATGGTTAACATATTATATCGGAGAGGTTGAGTAACTCCCCTAAGGTCACAGAGCTGATGAGAGCCCGTCTTTGAACCCTAGGAGTCTACTCTATAGCCCGTGCTCTGAACCCTCCACTGTGTGCAGTGTTACCTATGAGTACTGTCCATTTGTTTCTGGAGCGTTCTGGGTTAGTCCAGTAGGTTTTTAAATCGCGTTGGCTTCCAGGGGTGCCTGCTGTGAAGTCATGCTGGGCGGGAGGCCGACACCGAGAGGAGCTGCTCCCAGCTGCCGGAGGAGCTCAGAGCCCAGGGCTGAGAGAACAGCTGGCTCCGGGCCTGTCCTTAGGCCGGGCCCAAGCCCCAGTTCTGCTCTGGTCCCTCAGGGAATTAGGGGGACCAAGCAGGGCTTCCAGACCCTGCCCTAATTCAGCCCGAGCAGCTCCCTTGTCTGTATCGGGCTTCCTTGCAAATTCCACTGGGCTGGGGTGGAAGTTCTACTTTAAAGGCATGTAAAAGCTCGAGGAGCGTGGCTGTCCCGACTACGCCCCCGTGCCCCCCAACCCCTGGGCCCTTTTACAGGTGAAGAGGCTGAGGCTGGCTGAGTCGGGGGCTGCCACCGGCTCTGGCCCCAGGGCCCCCACCTCGCAGCCGAATGGGCTCAGGCCTGTCCCTCTGCTTGTTTCTGGGTGTTTCACCCCCAGGCCTCATCGGTCTCGCAGAGGCCGTGACTGGGGCCTGGCAGGATCTAGGCGACATGTCTGAGATGTTCCTTGTTTTGTTCCGGCCAGCATCAGCCAAGAGGGAGAAGAAGGGGTTAACCTTCTTTGGAACCTGCCAGTAAAGAGGAACCATCCGTGTTTCCACCTGAAATGGTTTAAAATAAGCTCTTGTCCAGCCCCACTGAGGCCGCCCCAGACGGATCTTGCCAGGGCCGGATGGCAGCTCATGAGCGCCTCCTAGTGTCCCAGCTCCTCTCTGCCAGCCTGAGTGAGCTCAGGGCCGGTGGTGGGACCAGCTGGTGTGTCCCAGAGCCCCCATAGAAGTTTCCCGGAGGTCCTGTGAGCCCAGGGCTGGTGAGGCTGAGGGAGGGGAGGCGAGAAGGGCAGGGAAAGCTTCTGTGCCACTTTGGAAGTGACTTTCTGAAGGCAGGAAGCAGGCCAGGGCCCCATTTGACTGAAGACCACTGGGAGCCTGAGTTATTTCAGAACAGATCCTGTGCGGCAGCTCCGAGCCTGGGAGAATCAGGCAAGGATTGGTTTAGGACAGCGGCCCTTGATGGGTGGTGTTGGAAGCTGTCAGCCCTCCTTTTGCTGCTGAGAGATGGATGGACTGAGCTGTGAGGGTCTGGGCACCTGGACTGTGGTCCTGGCTCTGCTGTGGACCACCCACTGGTGGCTCAGGCCTCTTGTCCTCTCTGGTAATAAAAATAATAGCCATCTTTTTATTTATTTTATTTTATTATTATTTTTTTAATTTTTAAATTAATTAATTTATTTATTTATGGCTGCATTGGGTCTTCATTGCTGTGCGCGGGCTTTCTCTAGTTGTGGCGAGCAGGGGCTACTCTTTGTTGCGGTGCACAGGCTTCTCACTGCGGTGGCTTCTCTTGTTGTGGAGCACGGGCTCTAGGCGCACGGGCTTCAGTAGCTGTGGTGCAGAGGCTCAGTTGCTCCGCGGCATGTGGAATCTTCCTGGACCAGGGATTGAACCTACATCCTCTGCATTGGCAGGTGGATTCTTAACCACTGCGCCACCAGGAAAGTCCCCATCTTTTTAGGATAAACCAGCACTTAGCGGGTGCAGGACGAGCACTTTTCCTCTGTGCAGCAAGCCTGTAGGGTAAATATGTGTCTCGGCGTTTTGAGCATCAGAGACATTTAGTGACAACCTGGTGGGCCCGGGAGTCGAACCAGGTAGGTCTGACTCCAGAGCCCTGCTCGCAGCCCTCACTCAGCTTGCCCAGACTCAGTTTCCCCACCTGCCCTCTCCGTCTCCCTGCTGCCGTGAGAGGTCCCGGGAACACGGTGCTCAGGGTATCACGGGGCCCAGGGAGATGCTGGGGTGTCAGATCTCTGCCCATGTGGCAGGGCTCCTCATTGTTGCTGGAAGTGGGGACCCAGGTGGGAGGCTCCGGGTGGCATGAATCGGGCCTCAGGGAGTGGGTGGCAGGCATGCCAGCCCGGAGCCGGTTGTGCAATTGGGTGAGGTGGGGAGGCCGGGACCTGTTGACGGCTGTTGGCACCAGGGCTCAGAGTCTCTTCTGCCTCCCGGCCCAGCCCCAGGCCAGGAGCCCAGAGCCCCTCTAAACCCTTCCACTGGTCCATCAAGGGATGCATCTAAAGGCCGTTCCCATTAGAGATAATGGCTGGGCCTCACCTCACCAGACACACTGCGCCCACTTCACAGATGGGGAAACCGAGGCCAGAGAGCCAGGTGGCCAGTGTGAGGGCCTGCCCCAAGAGCCGGGCTCCCCATCTCCTGCTCCTGTGGACCCCGTTTCTGTGCCCACTGCCCTGAGGAGAGTGGAGGCCGAGATTACCCAAGACTTTGGAGGTATCAGCCAGGTGTGAGTAATTCAGGCTGCGTCGTAAACAAAAGCTGCTGGGCTTCTTTAGCCCTCGGATAAGTGTGTGTGGGTTTGTACCACCACAGAGCAGAGACATGATGTGGGCAGGTGTGGCCCAGGAGCCATGGTGGACGAAAGACCCTCTTAGGACTCCAGAGGTCCTGGACTCTTCTCTGACTGAGTCCTCTTCTGGGCACCGCCATTCTGGTTCCCCCATCCTGGGTGACCCGCCAGAACCTCCCACCTTGGTGCCCAGGGCGGGACTCAGCACACAGGGTGTGGCCGTCTGCGGGGGCTCCCCGCCATCTGCAGGTCTCGCCTCCGTGGGCCGGCCCAGCTCTCAGCACGGCGCTGCCTTCCTACCTCCCGGCCACGTGGCCTCCCGGCTGCCCTCTCTTCTCGCCCCATCAGGGCGTTCTCTGGGAGGACAGGAGAGGCTCTGGTCTGCTCACATCCAGCAGCTTCAGGAGAGCAGCTGCTGCTCTGGCCGAAGGGGAGGTGGTGGGCAGGCCTCCTTCCCCTGAGTCAGAGGCCATACACGTCCACCCTGAACCAGGCTGGTGACCACAAGGAGTTTGCTACTCGGATCTGGAAGAGACCAGTGATGATGAGGTTACGTGCAGACATTCCATTTCCTGAGAGACTCACAGGTCTAGGAACCCTTAGGAGTTGTCTAGGTTCTCCCCTCCCACTCCGTCCTGTGGAAAAGTAAGCCCAGAGTGGCTTCTGACTTGCCCAGGTGACACAGCTCTTTGGAAGCTGACTCAAGCTTCCAAAGAAAGAGCCTGGGTCTGCTAACAGCGCGGGCTCTTACTGCCTCTTATTCCTGCAAGGAAACGTGGTGAAGGAAGGAGGCACTTCCTTCCCGTGATATTTCAAGGCACTTTATTTCTCAGAATATTGTAGGCATTGAATTATTTTTAGCCTGCCTTCATGGGAGCAGGGGATACGCTTGCTGCAACTTGAAGTGTAGGACGGTTATTCAGGGCCTCTTTCTGGGGGGAGTTGGATGGCTGGAGGAAGTGTGGGGTGCCCCTGAGGCCTACCGGGCCCCCCAAGTGTTCCCTGTGGCTCATCAGCCATGTTGAAACTAAAAAGCACCCCCCTCCGCCCTGCCACATCCCCTGAGCTCCCCAAGGGGAGGCAGCAAAGCATCTCCAGTCAGAGCCACTTGCCTGACTTCATGTCCTGCTCCAGTCACTTCAGGCCTCAGTTTCTTTATCTTTAAAATGGGGATAATAAGAGCACCGACGCCCCAGGTGGAGGGAGGACAGAACGGCGTGTTATGCTGAAAGCATTCAGCGCATTTCCCGGTACATAGTGAGTGCTCCTCGGCAAATACCAGCTGTTGTTATTTTTGTTGGTGTTCCATCTGTGTGACCACCTGGGGAAGGAGGCCCCGGGTTACCCCTGACTTCCCAGGCCCTTGGGCCCACTGTCCCTGTGGCGTGGCTGTACTTCTGCGGCTGTGGGAGCCTCCGTGGTGTCTGCGGAGGTGCTCTGGGTAGGCGGCCAGTGTGCCTGTGCTGTCAGGCCTCCAGAGACAGGGGTCCCCCCCTCCCCACCGAGCAGGGACCTGCAGCCCAGGCATGTGACCCCACCCTGTTCCTCCAGGCCCCCCGCAGGAGGGGCCTTTCACTGTAGTCTGGAGCCCCTGCTCCCTGACTTCTGGAGCTGCTCGCGGAGTATTCTGAGGGAAGTTGCCAACACAGAGCACGGAACCTCGGACGGCTGGCTTCCTCCACCGGGCGCCCCAGACTCCGTGGACACGGCCCCCCGTGCAGCCTGCTGTGCTTACTCCGTCCTGCCGTTGGCAAGTTGAGTGGACTTTTCGCTAGGGGCCCGAGGGCTGTGGGAACACAAGCGTCTTCTCCAGCAGCCCCGAGGGTCTGCACAGCAGGGGTACCGAGACCGGTGGGTCGCAGTGCCTGGTGGTTCATAGTGGACACTCATCCCCTCTCCCGACCCCTGAGCCCACTCCCAGGTTCTGGCCACCGGCGGGGCTCCAGACACTCCCAGGAATTGGAGCCAGGGGTTGCAGTGCCTGGGGCCCCGGCTACCTTAAGGGGCTCATGAAGGTGTTTTAATTTCTTTTAAAATTAGAAGGAAAAAAAAACCCCAAACTTTTTTTTTTTTTTTAATTAATTTTATTTATTTATTTTTGGCTGTGTTGGGTCTTCGTTTCTGTGCAAGGGCTTTCTCTAGTTGCGGCGAGCGGGGGCCACTCTTCATCGCGGTGCGCGGGCCTCTCACTGTCGCAGCCTCTCTCGTTGCGGAGCACAGGCTCCAGACGCGCAGGCTCAGTAGTTGTGGCTCACGGACCTAGTTGCTCCGCGGCATGTGGGATCTTCCCAGACCAGGGCTCGAACCCGTGTCCCCTGCACCGGCAGGCAGACTCTCAACCACTGCGCCACCAGGGAAGCCCAAAACCCCAAACTTTAAGGTCAAAGAAAATGTTTTAAAATTTTTTCTCATATCAGAAATACATGATACTTTTGAGGCTCACAGAAATCCGTTAAATTATTTAAATTCTTTTTATGGAAAAGGGGGCCCCTAAAGTCATCAAGCACCAGGCATGCCCTGCTGTGTGGGAGCCTCCACGCCCACTCAGCAGGCCTGAGTCCCCGAGTGCCACAGATCAGGATGCGTCCGCTGTGAGATGAGAGCTCGGAGCCACGGGGAGGGGACAGCCCACCAGGCTCTCGGGGCCCAGATGGTAGTTTAGGTCTGAGCTCAACTCCATCAGGTGAACTATTATCCAGAGCTGCTTTGTGGAGAGACCAGGGACGGGGCTCTCCGGCCTGCAGGAATGTTGCTTTTGGCTCCAAGTGGCCACCTGTGATGGAAATTCTGAACCCTGAGGCTCATGGAGGAGCCAGCCCCTGCTAGCCCCTGACCTGATGGAGGGGGGACCACGGGCACCCTGGTGGGGTCCACGCAGCAGCTCCAATGGCAGACAGGTTCACGAGTCTCCTGTCTGTCTGCACAATAGCAGCGTGGACCCAGGATGGGGACGTGCTGGGCCTGCGAGGGGCACCAAGGCCTCCTGGGGGGGCATCATGGTCCTGTCAACACAGAGCTCCTGTGACCTCATCCCTCAATACACGTTGCAAGGGCTTCCTAGAACACACTGGGGACCAGGGGGATTCTAATGTTATCTGCACAAATCTGTGATGCTGGAGGGCAGAGCGGGGTGGTCCCCTTCACCCCGCCTTCCCACCTTGAAGGGGTGCCACCTCCCCAAGGGGCTGGGGAGATGCTGCCATCTGCTCGGTGGCAGGGTAGCCTGTACCCACACTTGGTCCCCGCCGAGATGCAACGGAAGCAGCGAGGGGGCTTTGAGGGGCTCTCCTGAGACACATCTCCAGCAGACACTCCTGGAACCGGAAGGCCCTGCAGTCCCGAGGGCTGAGTCACCAAAGGCCATCGTCACGCATTTGCCCTCCGAACCTTCTCTTGGTGCCTGTGACCCGCATTTAGACCTGATGGGCAGTCGGGGCCCAGGGCTGGTGCTGGGGCCAGCAGGGAGGTCTGGATGCCTTCTGTGGCCCAGGGGTGCCTGTGGCTTCCACAGCACCAGACTGCGACCCTAAATGGGGCTGTCAGTGGGGCTCAGCTGCAGGGTGACTTCCACCGATTTACTGACATGTTTACAAGTATGTTCACAGTAGCCCAAGAGGCAAGTACTAATATATCCCCATTTTACAGGTGAGGAAACTAAGGCAGAGTGGTTGGGTTACCCACCTGAGGACACACAGGAGCTAGTGGGATCTGAACCCTGACATTCTGTTTCCAGTCTGTGTGCTCAGGCTGGGGCTCTCCATGGCAGATGGTACCGAGGGGGATCTAGGGGCTCCCAGGGGCTCCCACCCTCGTGGAAGTTCTCCTGCCTCTGCACATGGGGACCAGAGAGAGGGGCAGGACAGGTACCAGCCTGGGGGAGCTGATGGTCAGGGGGAGCAGGTCTTCCCCTGGCCCCCACCCAGCCCCCTGCACTTCTGGGGCTGAGCCTCGCTGGAGGCCCGTCTTTCCCAGAATCCAACCTCCGTGCCCATTCCTCGTGCTCTCGCTGTCCTGCAGGCTACTTTCCTGACGGCCTCTGTGCTTCTGCCCACCCTGCATCTCGTCTGACCTCCCCTCACTTTCATGGGGTGCCTGCATTTCAGCACTGGGGTCTGCTGTCTCCCTGGCTGATGCATGCCCCAAAGGGATCTGAACTCATGACCCACCTGGGGGAGACACCGCCTGTCCTCCAGCCCCTGGCTGCCCCCAGCCGGCCCAGGCCAGCCTGAGATCCCATCACCCGACCTCCATCCTGGAATAGTTACCCCCATGGGACAAGCAGGTGCCAGGCGGCTGTGTCTGCAGAGATACCCCAGCAAGGCAAAGTCTGGGGGCCCCACGAGGGCTGAGACTTGGGAGCTTGGGAACAGGGAGTCTTCCTGGGCTCAGGGCCTTTCTCTCAAGATGGACCATGCTGGTTGCCAGGGCCACTCACAGCACAGAATTCCGCCGCTGGTGGCGCGCACGCTGGGGTTTTTCTCACGTTTCTCATCTGCCGTGGGGTGGGCTTAGTGGGGCTTGTTTGGGCCCAAGCACAGTAGCCCATGAAAAGCCATTTTTACCCTGAAGAACTCCTCATTTTTATGTTTTTGACTATGCCTTCAATGGTTTTCTTTTTTTTCTTTTCAAAAATCAATGTAATTTTTCTAATTATATAAGCAATGAGTGCCCTCTTTGGAAAATACAGAAAAGCACAAAGAAGAAAATAATCTATAATCCCACCTCCCAGAGGGAACCACTATTAGCGTTTTGTTCTGCCTGTTTCTTTTAAAAGAAAGTCGTATTAAATGCAGTTATTTATAAAGCATGGTTTTGGGTTTAAGAACGGACCAAGAGTCACTGGCATCTGAGCGTGTTCCCCCCTCGGGCATGGCTGTGACCCACTGGCCGCCCAGCCAAGCCCCCCAGGGTGGAGCCTGCTTAGGAGGCCGCCAGCCCAGCAGGGCAGGAGGGCAGGCTGGAGGCACCCCCTGCCCCTGCCCCGGGCTAAGCTGAGAGAGAGGGTCTGGGTCAAGCACGTCCCTCCCCCTCCCCCTCCCCTGGGTGCAGAGGAAAGCTGGACGCCCCATCGTGTCTCCTGGGAACGGAGTGGGAACCCCACAGTTCGTGGGGGGACTGTGACCCCCCCCATGAACATTCCATGGCTCTGGGCAAGCCTGCCAGCCCTGGATGTCCGGGGGCCAGGAGCAGGCCGGCTGGGGGCACAGTGGAAAGGACGCAAGGCGGGTGGCGAGAGGCAGGCTCCAGTGTCCACGTCCCCGCATCGTCCGAGGAGTGAGTGTCTGTTGGGGGCGGGCGTGGAGATCTGGGGGAGGGTCGGCATGTGCCTTTCCCGCCCTGCCGGGCCCGGCGGGGTGCAGCCAGCCTGGACTTACCCTCCTCCGGTGTGGCCTGCGCCCGCACCCCCGTGGGCAGCAGTGGCAGGGGACAGAGAACCGGCCACCCCTGAGTCGTAGAGTCGGCTGGGCTGACGGGGGTGGTGAGCAGCCTCACACACCCCTGGCCGCCGCTAGCCCCTGGTCAGGAGTCTTTTTTTTAAACCTATTACTGATTCATGACATACAGGAGGTTGCACAGAACTTACGTGCACAGCTTCAGTTCCTATTGCGTGAACCCACCTCTGTAAGCAGAGCATTCCCAGCCTCCCAGAAACCCCGCTGGGTCTCTTCCAGTCACTCTGACCCCTGAGATCACCACCACCCTGACCACCTCTAACAGCAGAGGTTGGTTTGCCTGTTCTGGAACTCTCTGTAAATGGAATCATGCTGCGTGCGCTCTTCTTAAAGGTTCTGCTGGGCGGTGGCTGGGCCGTGTGTTGTGATCCTGGCATCTGTGGTGGGCAGGGGTGCCACTCCCGGCTGCAGGCTTGTTCGTCACTCTGCAGACACTCCATGTGTGATGTTCCTGAAGATGCTGGCTCGGCGTGAGGGACACCAAGTCCTGGCTTTGCAGAAACTCTCAGGCCATGAGGCAGGGACAACTTCTCCTTCTGGGGCCAGAAGGCGTGGGGGCCGAGCCCGCAGGATTCAGAACTAGCCCGGAGGGAGATCGGGGTCTCCCTGGAAGAGGTGGAGCCTGAGTGAGATTCTGAAGGATGAAGAAGAGTTTGCCAGAGGGACAGAGCTGGGGGAAGGGCAAGGCAGGAAGAAGGCAGAGCATGTTTGTTTTCCCAGGGGGACCCTGGCTCATGCAAACCCGGCCACGTGCCCTGCCTTGTCCCCGTTGAGACTGGGATCAGGAAATCACATACCAAGTCAAGTCAGGGGCCAGAGTGGTCCTCATCGCCCACCTAGCCCTTGAAAGAGAAAGAAACTGCTGATCAAAAACATCTCCCCACCTTCTTTCTTCCACCTTGAGATGTAAAGTTTAGGGCAGATGCTTCTACAAAGGGACAGCCTAATACAGGACGGCGGGCAGGGGATGGGGTACCACGGCCCTGCTGTGACCGGAAGAGGCAGGAGTTGGGTGGAGGGGTCTCTGAGGTCCATTCCGCCTCAGCCACCCCCTGATTAGACGTGTGGTGTGAATGACTGAGGGTTCGTCTCCTGCAGTGAGTGCTTGAGCGGGAGAGCAGCGTCCCTTGTAAGGCATGGGTGCCTGAATGTGGGTGGGCACACAGGAAAGCAGGACTGGGGGGCAGAGCTGGGGCTGGGGCACAGCTGTCACCTGGGGCCGTGGCTGGGCTTCAGGGGACCGAGTGCAGAGGCGGCGTAGATGGGCTCAGTCCTGGCGTAGGGGTCTGTGGGAGGGGCTGTCGTCGGATTCGCTGTGTCCCTGGAATTACAGGCTCTGCTCTGCAGGCGGTGGGGCAGGAAGGGCCAGTGGCCCATTTACACTTTTGCTCTGGAGGGGCGTTGACCTTGGCAGAGGCCAGGGCACATCTAAGGAGTGCCACCGAGTCGAGACAGGTTCACGCTCTGAGGGGACCACTGATCTTGTCCTTGTTTGAGAGAGGAGCCCCCTCCTCAGTCCCCCTTCAGCGTCTCTGGGGAGCTGGGCGGGCCCAGCCTCCTCCCAGGACCCTCTTTGGGATGCTGGCATCAGGCTGGCCCAGTCTGTTCAGGCCAACACAGCGGTTGATTGGCCAACAGACCCAAATTCATCTGCTGGCTGGCAGCCCCTCACTGCAGGAGACCCGGCACCTGATTTTACGCTTTATCACCATGAGGTTGTGTGGGGTGGGGGGAAGAGGGTGGCCAGAGCTCTGAGCACACGCCTCAGCTCTACGGCTGGCTGGGCTCGCCCCTGAAGTGGGGAGAAGGGTGCCACCTCACAGGCCCTCCCAGGTAAATGAGATTGCAGGTGTGATGCGCCCGGTGCCCAGCAGACCTTCGGTCAGGGTGTGGCCGTCCCTCCCTCTTGGCACAGATACCAGTACGTGGGAGCCAACTGTTTCACGCATCCGTGGAGTGGGGGCCCGTGGGTTGGCTGCACCCATGGAGGTGCAATCAGTGTGCACCGCTGTGCTGCACACGTGGGCCAGCTCCCCTGGGGGCACCGTGGCTCCCAGCCGCGTCCCTCCCCCAGGGATGTGGGCACCTAGAGCGAGTTAATGATGGAGCTTCTCCCGGGGGAGCTCTGCCGGCAGCCTCCCCTCCGGGACCCCCTCCCAGGGCAGAGAGAGCCCTCAGCCCCTGCCTGGCTCCCGTACCTGCAGGAAGCTCTGGGGATGGGCCCGTGAATGAGCCAGGTGTGAACCTGGCCCTTCTCCTCCCTAGGCATCTGTTTCCTCCTCTGGAAATGGGGATAGAGGATTGTTCGGACTTCACGGGGCGTCACAGGATTGAATGAGAGAATGCTCCTACCACAGTTAAGAGTCCTGCCTGGCCCGAGGTGGAAGCGCCACAGGCGGCCACTGCTGCCTCCAAACAGGTAGTTGTTTCAACTCACCTGTTCGGGACCATCTTGTGGTCCTGTGTCAGCCTCCAGCTTTTCTCCTTCTGGGGGATTGAGGGGCCTTCTCAGCCTCCAGGTGGGGCCCTGCCTCTCCCCTCTGTGGCTCACCACCGGTGACCCTGGCGGCCCACCGCCCACTCTGAGGCCCTCAGTGGCCGGGCCACTCGTCTAGCCCTGATGCTCTGATCGTTAGTTCATGGGTAGGGAGTTGCTGGGTCTTTTTGGAGCCTGGAAATGTAAGCAGCTGCTCCCAGGTCGCCAAGAGGAAGGGCCGAAATCCACAGGCAGCGTGAAAGACTCAGCAGGGCGCACACTCTGTGTGTGTGTGTGTGAGAGGGCACGTATATGTATATGTGTATGTGAGTGTGTGTGCGGGAGTGCGTAAGCGTATGTGTAAGTGTGCGCTTGGAGGATAAAGAAAGATTTTTTTTTAAAACATATCTCCTGTGGTTTTCGATTTTCTTATGTATCTGAAAATCAATACAAAATCTTCAGGTGCAATTTGGGTCTCTAAGGCTGACATTGTCATTCTGCTTCGAGTGAGATGGGAAGCTCAGTCGGGGAGAAAGTGCAACCGCCCCTGCTGTCATTAGGCGTTCATTAAGTCCAGCTCTGGACACTGATGATCACAGCTCTGATTGAACTTCAAGAAGAGGCAGGAGGTGGGGAGGGGGCCTTGATGCAGCGTCTGTTTCAGAGTGTGCTGCTGGAACCGGGGTTCGCCAGGCTGTCCTCCCAGCCAGGTTGGAGGGAAGGTCCAAGGTGTGCACGACTTCCTGAGGGACTCGGGATCCGTAGGGGGCATAGGGGGCATCTCTGTAGGAGCAGTGTGGGGTGGGAGGGACACTTTGCTGGACCACCACCCTAAGCTGACCTTGGGTGGCGGCTAACAGACAGGGCGGGGAGGATCGCTTCATGCCAGCCGTACCCGGAGCCGTGCTGGGTGCTGTACACGTCAGGCCACTTGATGGCAGTCAGCCCCTCACATGTTATTTATCAAAGGTCTGCTCTGCGTGAGGCCCCTGCCACGCGCTGGGATGTACCTGCCAAGTATTCACTCATATTATTAGCTAAATAATAAGACAGTGAATGACTTCATCGTACTCGTGCCCAAGAAGTCACCGAGAGAAGGCCAGAGTCGTCCTAAAGGCTTCCTCTCTCGTGTCCTGCCGCTGATCCCTGCTGTCACCTCCAGTACCCGTCAGGACCGCTTTGGCTGCAGCTGCCAAAGAACACTAACTAGCAGTGGCTTCAGCCATGGGGATAGTTATTTACCGAAGAAAGCATTCGGTGACTCTCAGACTCAGGGTTGGCACTGCACTTCAACAAGGGCTGTCTCCTCTGTCTTTTTTGATCCACCAGCCTTAATATCAGGGTAAATCCAGGCTTTCTGAGGCCTGAAGTTTAGGCAACTTGGAGGAGAGGGGCTTTTTAAGAAAAAGAATACATTAGGTTTAATGAATATAAAATTAGTTTGGAAAGAATTGAAAACACATGTCCACGCACAGACGCGTACACGAATGTTCAGAGCAGCATTATTCATAATATCCCCAAAGTGGAAACAACCCAGATGTCCATCAGCTGATGAACGGACAGACAAAATGTGGCCTATCCAGGCAGTGGAACGTTATTCAGCCACAGAGGAGAATGAGGTACTGACTCATGCTACGACATGGATGAGCCTTGGAAATATTACGCTGAATGAAAGAAGCCAGACACACAAAAGCCACATATTGTGTGGTTCCATTTATAGGAAATGTCCAGAACAGGCAAGTCTGTGGAGATAGAAGGTACATTAGTGGTTGCCAGGGGCTGCAGGGTAGCTAGGAATGGTGAGAGATTACCTCATGTGTTTAGCATTTCTTTTTGGGGCGATGAAGTGATCTGAAATTCAAGAGAGGTCATGGTTGCAAAACACTGTGAATGCACTAAAAGCTACTGAAATGTACACTTTAAAATGGTAAGTTTTATGTTATGTGAATTTTACTTCAATTAAGAAATGACTATTTATGTGAACATATTTCTGGGGCCCTGGAAGGTGCCTATGCCATTGAGGGGACTGAAACTGAAGAGTCATTAACTTTGTGGTAAGTCCACCCCTGCTTAGCATGTTGGCTTCTCATTCTGTTTGTTACCTCATGGTCATAAGATGGCTGCCGTGGCACTGGGTGTCATGGTCACCTTCAAGGCAGTGCTAGTGAGCTTTCCCCCCATGAGTGTCCCTTTCAAATGGATGCAAAGCTCTCCCAGTGCTGCCCACCTTTCCTAACTTCCAGATGTATCTTTGGAACTGGATCATGTGACCATGCCTGACGAGGGCTTCTCGGGAAGGAAGTACCTGGCAAAAGGCAGTGGAATTGTCACAGCTGGCTTAGCCAGCCATGATTCTCTGCCTAAGAATGGGCCCATGGCTGCCTCAAACAAAATTGGGGTTAGGGTAGCCAGAAAGCTAGCCTTTCTGCTTCATGACACCACCCCCCCAACCCCGTCCTTCAAACAAACAGCAGCCAGACTTGCCTTCTGGATGTTCAGATCTACAGTCCAGTCCCCTGCCCAGAACTACTCCATGGCTCGTGCTGCCTTCCAAACCAGGCAAAACTCATTTGCTCCATCGTCCACTAGACTTTCCTTGGCTGGCCTCTGCCAGTCCCCTCTCCACACGGAACTTGGAATTCCCACCCGCCTCCTCTTCCCTGGCTGTGGGCCTTCGCAGGGATGTTGTCGACAATGGTGACTATGACAGCCGCTGGCACGGAGGGAGCACTTCCACTGATCGGGGTGCTCTTCTGTTTCTACCTCATTTAAAACTCACAGTCAGGCGATGTCTTCACCCCCGTTTTACAGATAAGGCACCTGGGCGCCGAGTGGTTGAGCCGCTTGTCCGGTTACATGGCTAGCAGCGACAGTACAGGTGCCCGCCCAGGCCGCCTTGCTCCCGTGTGGGTGAGGGTGGTGACAACAGTGAGAGTCACAGCTCCCGTTTTCTGAGAGCTGGGCCCGGGCCAGGCACGGGGGCCACGGGCACTGCTATGCTGCGTCCCCCAATCATCATAAACCACCCAGCGGGGCCGTTGCTCTTCTCACTTGAATGTCGGGGGCACTGCCGTTCTGAGAGGCACAGCGTGCTGCCCAAGGTCCCAGAGCTAAGGGGCCGAGGGGCGGGATTGAGACCCACGCCCTCTGGCCGTGTTGCTCCCGAAAACCTTGCTGCAAACTGGAGGCTGGAGTTTGCAGCGGGGAAGGGGCCCTGCCCAGCTGGCCCTGCGGGTGCCCACGCTGGGGAGGTGGCCCTGCCTCCCCCTGGACCCCGAGGCCTTCCCCAGGCTCCTGCGCCTCATCCAGGATTGCGCTCCCCTGCCCTTTCCACCTGGGGCTCCTCACGTGCGCCTGTCGTTGCGCGCACGGCCCCTTCTGCCTCCTCCCCCTACCCTGGCACCTTTGTTGGTGCCGCTGCTCACCCAGACCATGTCCTGCAGTGACCCTCCTGGGACACTGAGTTCGTCCTTCCTATGCACCGCGACCTGTGCGCCAAGCTCAGTCACGCTGACGTTGGCAATGGCTGCTGGTTGGCCCCCTGTCTCCATCCCACCCCCACCCTCCAATCCATCTTCCCTGGGAGCCAGAAGGAGCCAAAATGCAAATTCGATCAAGCGCCTCCTGGCTTGAACACCCTGTGGGGTTCCCGTGGCCCGTGGAGAATTCGGGTCCTTATGCGTCCTGCTCGCCTCCAGCCTCACCTCCATCATCACTTTCCCCAAAAGTCCCCCGAACCCGTCACTCCATTCTCCCTCCATGTGCACATCTAGGTCTCCTTTATGTCGGTTTTTAGATACTTATAATATTATGGTTAGAATTAGGTATTCTACATTTTCACTTAACATTACGCCATGCATATTATTCTATTTTCCTATGGTCTTTAAAATTTTTCTGTATGGACCCTCCCTCCTCTCTCCTACTCCCACCTCCATCCCAGAATAATCTGTGTTAACCTGCCGTGCTTCTGTCTCTGTCCCAGTGTACACACACACACACACACACACACACACACACACGGCATGAGGGGTGGGGGCCGTCCTGTTTGTTGTTTTGAAAATGGAGTCATACTGTTTTTCTTTGCACGCTGCTTTTCTCGCTTCACATCCCGGGCACCCGCCAAGTCCACAGCAGCAGTGCTAAGTCACGCCCTTCACGTGCCGAGTGCTGCGGTGGCTTCGCGCGTGTCCTGGGTGTGGGTGCTGCTGGTGACTCCCCCGGCCCCCTTGTTAATAGACATTTGGGCTCTTTCCTCCTTTCCCATTACAAACAAAAAAAACGTGCTTTCTTCAGCTGTTTTCATGTTTTAAAACTGTTTCCATTTTCTCACTTAACGGTTTGGACTTTAGATTCTATAAATGATTCTTTCAGTTCTATTAATGTGTCTGTGGAGGAAAGAAGAGTTCTGGAGAAGTCCGCATCTTGTCCTCCATGGTGTCCCCAGGTGGAGGTTTGAGTGGGCAGAAGGGGGCAGCCTCCGTCCCCAGTCTCTTGGGTGAGGTTTCCACTCCGGGTCTCCCCGCGGCCGGTGCTGAGCGCATGAAGAGTCCCCTTGGCCCCCGAGACCCCCGACGTGGCTCCAGCTAGCATCACCTCAGAGGACAGAGTTCCCTGGCTGCGAGGGAGTGGTCAGGGCTGCCGGGCCGCCCCCAGAAGAAGCAGTTCCAGGGGAAGGGCTGCGCGCCCTGGGGAGGTGCTCACAGCTCCGTGAACCTGAGCTTGTTTGGAAATAGGGTCGTTGCAGATTTATTTATTTATTTTTAAATTTTAGTTTAGTTTAGTTTAGTTTTGGCTGCGTCGGGTCTTCATTGCTGCGCGCAGGCTTCTCATTGCGATGGCTTCTCTTGTTGCGGAGCACAGGTACGCGGGCGTCAGTAGTTGCAGCACGTGGCCTCAGTAGTTGCGGCGCGCGGGCCCAGTAGTTGTGGCCTCGGTAGTTGCTCCGCAACATGTGGGATCTTCACGACCCAGGGCTCCAACCCGTGTGCCCTGCGTTGGCAGGTGGATTCTGAACCGCTGCGCCACCAGGGAAGTCCTGCAGATTTAATTAGTTAAGCTGAAGCCACACTGGAGTAGGGTGGGCCCTTAATGCAATGTGACTGGTGTCCTTTAAGAAGAGAAGCCACAGAAAGACACAGAAGTCAGCCATGTGAAGACGAGGCAGAGATGGGAGTGATGCGGCCACAAGCCAAGGAATGCCTGGGGCCCCGGAAGCTGGAAGAAACAAGGAAGAGCCTTTGGAGGGAGTGTGGCCTTGCCAACACCTTGATTTTGGACTCCTGGCCTCCACAACTGTGAGAGAAGAAATTCATGTTGCCTGAAGTCCCCTAGTTTGTGGTACTTTGTAACAGTTGGTATTAGCCAGGCTTGTCTAGACTCATTGAAGCAAATATCAGATGTCATGTCATTTAGTCAGACGACATTTCAGTCCAGAGCTGGAGACTGGCAGGCTGGGTGGGGTGGGGAGGCGGGTCAGGGAGACTGCGGGTTTGGGGCCTGGACAGCTGGTGGGGGTTAGGGTGAGGGGTTGGGCCCTCGGGGCAGCTGGGGGCTGTGGGTAGTCCTTCCTTGGCCTCCTTATGATGGAGAGGCGTGTTGGACCTCCAGGTGGAGAGCCCTGGCGGGCGATGGGTTTTCAAGTCTGGAGCTCCGAGTGACAGGCCCGGGCTGAGATGAGCCATGAATCTTGTCCAGCAAAGCCTGGGCCGGAACCTGGGCCCTGGACAGCGAGGTCGGCTCTTTCGGCTGTGGCCTTCTCATGGGCCAAGGTCGGTGGCTTGAAGCCTCCCTGGAAAGAACAGAGAAGGGGGACACTTTAGAATGAAAGTGTGCATTTTTAAACACATGGCTTCTCTCAACTTCTAAGTAGCAGTGGTGATTATCGTGTTTAGGCCTGAATGGGAAGTGATATTTCTAATATGAAAATCTAGTCTAATTAGATTTTTCCTCCAAAACAATTTCCCAGCAATGTATCGTGGACATGAAAGCCCCTTGATGAATGACTAGCTAAATTCAGAAGTTTAAGGGTAAGGAAGGAACTCAGTTTCTAAGCCCTAGTTCTGAAAAAAAGGCTTTCTTTTCTTTTTTAGTGCTAGTCTTATTTGTAAAGCCTTATAAATTCATAGAAGAAACCATTGGTACCCTTTTCCTTTAATTGGGGCACAGGATATGGATTCCGGTGGTGACCGGTGGTGTGATTCGCAGGAATGGGACCTTCCGTGCATGGAGTAGTCTGCCAGGTAGGCCGGCCTCTGCTGCCTGGAGGGATGTGGTCTCTGGAATCAAGAGGCCCGGGTTTGAATCCTGACTCAGTCACTGCCTACCCGGGCAGTCTGGGGCAAGTGACAAACCCTCTGAGCCTTGACTTTCTTGTCTGTAAGTGGGGTTGGTAATGCCTACTTTGTCAGGTGTTATGAGGAGCAAATCAGATTGCGCCGTGTCTGTAAAGCGTCTGGCAGGGTAACTGCTGGCCACGAGGACAGTGCTGGCCTTGCAGGGTGGCCCAGGTGTCCTAACCTTGGCGTGCTAGGCTGATGGCCCAGCTCCCAGCCCCTCGGAGGCCTGGGGCTTGGACAGAGCCCTCTCCTTCTTCCTGCCTGCAAGCTGGGCTTGAACACCCCCAGCGACATGGGGCTCGTTCCTGGCAGAGGGGAGTCTGGTCTCCCTGTACCCTCTCCCGACCTGTGCCTGTGGCCTCTGCCCTCAGGCAGCTGCGGAGCAGGGGGCTCCTGGGTGACCCTGGTCTTGGTTGTTGGGCCCTTGCTTGAGAATGATCCCCTCCACCACGACACACCCCTTTCCGTGCCATCAGGCGAGAGGCCCCATCTCCACCGTCTCTGTAGTTCTTGTGCCCAAACTGTGCAGCTGCTTTTGTTCGTTCGTAGGATTTCTAGAAGCGTGTGCAGGTGGGAGGAGGGACGTCATGTGCTGCACGTGCAGGAGGTGGTCCGGCTGCCGTGGCTCAGCCTCAGCATGTTTACGTGCACAGGGCCCTTCCGTCCTGGTGAGGATGTGTGTGCACCGGGGCGTGTGCCCGACTTCTCCCCCCAGCGACTGATCATGGAGAAGTCGTGCTTCCCCTCTCCAGGCTGCGATTCTGGGAAAGGGGTTGTCGAATGCCAGCTGCGGGAGAGGGGAACCAGGGCAGTGGGGAGTGGCCCGCCGACCCACAGAGGCCTGAGACGGCCGAGCCCCTCGCCCATAGCCCTGCTGCCCTCCCTGTGCCCCCAGGGTAACGTCCGTGCTCGGAGCCGGGGCTGCCCCAGAGAGAGGGCTGGTCTCGGTGGGATCTGGAACCCAGTTCTGGAGCCGGACAGCCTGGGCACAGATGCCTGGTTCACCACGGAATAACCTTGTCTGTGTGAGCCCTGCTGGGCCTCCATTTCTAATAACCCAGCTCTAAAATGGGGCCACAAGGAGCCACTGCCTCCGTGAAATCCTGTCTTCCCAGAGATGGCGCCTTCTGTCATCACTGTCGTGCCCATCAGCGCCCACCCGCCCTCTGGGGTGCCTGAGGAGGCAGCCCCCCCAAGCCTCAACACTCGCCTGCGTCCGAGACCAGGCGGAGGGGAAGGCCAGGTGCGCAGATGCCCAGCTAGCCCTCTCCCTACACAGCCTCGCCGGGCGCTGTCCTCCCTCGTCCTGAGCACGGGAAGGTAAGGGCCAGGTGGTGCGACACCATCCCGAGTGGGACGTCAGAACCGCAGGAGCCACGGCGGGAAGGGCGCCTGGGGCCCTGGGGTGGCGGGGAGCTGCAACCTCCGGAGTTCTCATGCCCGTGGTCCCTCGGGCCGGGCTGGGCTCCACAGGAGAAAGTCCGCAGCTGTGAGGGGGCCACAGCCCCTCCACCCCAGCGAGGGGACCCCTGCACGCTGCTAGGACGCACGGAGGATGTGTCTCGCGGCCGGCGTGCCGACAGCGGGTTTTCCGACGGGCTCTGTGAGCGGGTCCAGCGCCCTGAGGCCCCGGGTCACTTCGCATCCCCTCCACCGACTGCAGGCACTTCCTTTCCTCGCCCCCTGCTCCGCCGGGCTGTCTTCTCGAACCTTTCCTTGCTGGCCTCCTCATCACCCCGTCCATCCTCCAGGCTGTCAGTGGGGGCTCCCCACGCTCCCTCGGAAGAGGGGGCCCCACCTTCCTGCTCCCCGCTGGCCCTGCAGCCTCCCGCTCCCCACCCTGGAAAGTGGGCCAGTGATATTCACCCCCTCTCTCTGGAGATAAGGAGAGAAAAGCATCTCCAGCCTGGAGGGGCTGAGAGTCATAATTAACGGGCTGATGAGTGTCCTGATTTCCTTGGGGGAAGAGGGGGGGCTCCCGGCTGTCCTCACAGAGGGGCAGCCGAGCTGGCACAGCTCTTAAGCCTGCAGTCGCTGCCTCGCAGGCCGGGCCCTGCCAACCCCCGCCCCGCAAGCCCGTCCTGCGGTCATCTCACGCCTAGACGGACTGGACGTGTGGCTGCCGTCCTTTGGAAAACACCAAAGACCACGTGGACCGCCCTCCCTCCCCGCCTCCCGCCTCCCGCCTCCCAAGTGCTCCCGGTCCTGTGAAGGGCCAGCCCCATGTAGGGCCCTTAAAGCACCAGCGTTTGAACAGCCTGACCCTGAGTATTAGGAGGGCCCCCTCTGCTGATTCGTACGCTATACGCTCGGGGTTTAATTGGAGCATAATTGTAATCCATATGCCTGTTAAGGTAATTACACTTATAAACCTAATATAATCCATAGGTCAATGGGTTCAGCGCTAATTGAGGCAGCCGTAATTAACATTTACAAAAATCCTTGCAATTACTGGAATATCCTTTAAGCTGGCCTTCTGAGTTGGTAACGAGGCTGGGCTCAGTGCTCCGTGGCCTCCTAGGGCTCTTTGACTCGGCACACCAGGCCTCCGGTACCAAGTGCCTGCGCCTTACCTCACTGGGGTGGGGTCCGCACCCGCCGTTACCACCCCTGGGCTCTGTGACAGGCACCCGGCTGGTGACGGTAGCACCAGGGGAGCCAGATCCTTGTGACTCAGCTGTCCCTAGCGCTCAGCTTTTGCTCTGGCTCAACAGACTCAGCCTGACAAAGCAGTTCTTCGAGAAAAGAGAACGAGAAATCCGCGTGTTGAACTAGAGGCAAGACCAAACTCCGGGGCATCTGGAGCTTCCTCCCCCGTGGTGGTGATGAGCCTCGCGGGGTTCAGAGGGTCTACCTCCGGGCTTTCTTCCTGCCCCACGCCCTGCACCTGCAGCTGGGCTACACCTGTGCTCCCTCCACTGCCTTGGGGCCGGAAGTGGGGTGGGAACGAGACTGCCCTGAACGCTGGCCTGGCTGTGCCCGCATTCCGTCCCCGTGGCCCCTCCCCAGGTCCATCCAGTGAGGGAGAGTTGGGCCTCGTGGGTGTGGGGCTGCAGGCGGCGGGGCGGGGTGGGGAGGCGGTGCAAGGACCAGGGAGGCACGGCCAGCGCCCAGGGGCTGCGTCGTGGGCCGGTGCTCAGGAGAGCCAGCCCGGAAATCCAGATGCCCGTGATCGCCCATGGCTTCTGCACGGCCTCCAGATCTGTGTGTCCAGGAAAAAGGAACACTCTCTGATGCAGAATGTTCCAGACCGCACCCCTCTCCTCTCGCCACCCCTGCCCAACCCCAGGAAGAGCCCAGCAGCTGCATGCTAGGGCCAGGGCTGCCCCTGTTCCTGTATGTTGCCTGGCTCCTGGTCATGTTTTCAGCTTGGTGAGCCCCACAGAGGCCCACCCGCCGGCCGCCGACCCCGTCCGGAGCAGGAGATAAGCAGCAGCCCCAGCGGGCAGAGTCCACGGCAGGACAGTCGCAGGCTCATCTCTTTGGAACCTGCCCTTTGCCTGCTCAGGAGGCCAGTGGCACGCTGGGGGGCACTTGTCCTTGCAGTCCCGTCCTCCGGGAGCCAGGTGCTCTCTAGACAGCACCACGTGCGTCCTCTGGGAGGGGTGCTGGCGTAGGTAGCGGGGAGCGTGCACTAGCCTGGGCTGCCTGGCTGCAGGCCCCGCCTCGGCCGCTTGGAGCTGGTGTGACCTTGGCCGGGTAGAAGTTACTTAACCACTTTAAGACTCTGTTTTACATAATGGGGAGATGACGGCTGAATTCAGTAACGTGCACGAACGCTTAGCGTGGTGCCTGGCGCACAGAAAGCACCCGGCTGGCGCTGCTGCTGCTGCTGTCGCTGTCGTCACGGTCACTGCCGGGAGCAGTGGAGGAGCAGGGCGCTGGGGCGGGCGGGCTGGACCGGGTGCGCTGTCAGCGGGGCCCGCGTCTCTGCTTTCCCCACCTCGCGTCTCTGGGTCTGGGGTACCTGGGGGCCCCAGCGCTGGCTCTTCTCCCTTCATTTCTGCACGCTCTCCTGTCTCTGCCCAGAGGCTCTGAAACTCTGGCAGAAATGGCCAGATGGGACCAGTTTCTGTAATGGAGGAATGAGGCAAACGAGCGCGGGGGACTTCTCCACGGGGGCCAGGCGGTAGTTCAGGGGCGGCACGCACACGTTGGGGGAGGAGATGAACATCCTAGTGACGGTCGTCACTTCTCGAGCGCCTGCTGTATGCCAGATTCTGGGCTGAGCGCCGCGCAGACTCATTCGCTGATTCCAACAGCAGCTGGATGTAGCTGGCATTTTAGTCCATTTCATGGATGAGGAAATTGAGGCTCAGAGAGGTTGTCATTGGGCCAAATTCATCCAGTCAGGGGGTGGCTGGGCCAGGGTTTGAACCCAGCCATTCTCATCACCACTGTGCTCTCTCCCTCCCAAGGGGAGGCCCCTACCCGCTCTCTCTCGTGGGTGGGCCAGTGGGGCTGGGGGAGGGAGTGGGCCAGAAGGAGGAGGCTGCAGGATGCTGGGGGCAGCCGCCCTCTCCAGGGGGATGAGAGCTGCACCCTGGAGACCCTGCCCGGGGTCTCTATCATGACCATTAGCCTTTTTTTTAACTTCAGTATAATAATTTGTATTTTTTCTTGTTGATTGATAGAACTGTGGGCATTCCTGAGCTCCTGTTCTGGGCCCAGCTCTGCCCTGAGCTATTTGCATGTGTTGCCTCGCTGAGCCCTCGTGCCAAGCCCACAATGTGGGTGCTGTCATTATCCCCCTTAGAGATGAGTCAAGCCTCTTGCCCGAGGTCACACTGCTGGGACGTCGTGGGGAGGCTGACCCCACTGCTTACAGGCACTGGCTCCTTTGATCCCTGCCATCTTCAAAGGCCATTGCTATGAGGTGGCAGCAGCAGAATTCAAACTCAGGCCGTCCAGCTCCCTAACCTGTGCTCATGTTCACTGTTGAAAATTTAGGAAAACCTGAGAAGTGAATAAAGAAAGTAAACCTCGGACCAGCCCACCATCCAAAGGTGACTTCTGATAACATCTGGAGGTCCACCTTCTGCACAGAGTATGTGGGTTACGTATTCCATCCAAAAATGAGATTAGGAGCACATGTTGTATTTTTTTTTAAGCGATTAAAAAAAATAATTTATTATTTATTTATTTATTTTTGGCTGCGTTGCGTCTTCATTGCTGCACGCAGGCTTTCTTTAGTTGCGGTGAGCGGGGGCTACTCTTCGTTGCGGTGCACGGGCTTCTCATCGTGGTGGCTTCTCTTGTTGTGGAGCACGGGCTCTAGGCATGTGGGCTCAGTAGTTGTGGCGCACAGGCTTAGTTGCTCTGTGGCATGTGGGATCTTTCTGGATCAGGGCTCGAACCCGTGTCCCCTGCCTTGGCAGGCGGATTCTTAACCACTGCGCCACCAGGGAAGTCCCAGCACGTGCTGCTTTTGAAATTCCTCTCTTCAGCGACCAGTTCGAAAACACCATCCCACATCAGTAGCGTCCTCCTGTGTCACCGTTTCAATGGCTGAGTCCTACTCCACGTGGACACACTGTGTTGCTAGATATTCCATTGTTTCCAGCCCTTCCTTAGTGTAAACAGGGCTGCACTGAACATTCTTAGAGCAGGGCCTTGCACTTATTAGTGATTTTTTGCATTAAGACGGATTCTCACATGTGGTGTTGCTGGGTTGGGGGACATGCAGAATTCTGAGGGTTGTGGTACTTCTGCAGAATTCTCCCTCCCAATATCAGCTGTGCTCCCAGTACAGACAGTGCTCTGTTTCTTTACATTCTTGCCAACAAATAATACCATCATTTAAAAATACTGTCTCCAGGACTTCCCTGGTGGTCCAGTGGGTAAGATTCTGCACTCCCAGTGCAGGGGGCCCAGGTTTGATCGCTGCTCGGGTAACTAGATCCTGCATGCATGCCTCAACTGAGTCCGCATGTCGCAACTAAAAATCGCACAGGCCGCAACTAAGACCCGGTGCAGCCAAAATAAACAAATAAATAAATATTTTTTAAAAAAACATCGTCTCCATTGATAGAAAAAAGTTACCGTCTTTGATTGCTAAGGAGACTAAAGTTTTTTTTCATCTTCCTTGGTCACTGATTTTTTTTTCCTTCTGTAACTTGAATATTTATATCCTTTCTTATTCTTGATTGTATATTTTTAAAATCAAGGCTTTTCTTTAATGAGAAATACGCATTTCATCAAAGACGGAATGCAGAGTCTATGGCTCATTTATTCTCCGGAGAAGATGCTTCTTTTTTGTTCCTCTAATCCAATCAGATACTGAGACTAAAAGATTTTGGCAAATTAATTTCTGCGTGTGAGACTGTCGGTGTGTATAAGGATCCTAGCCGAGAAAACTACATTTTAATCCCAGTTACTCAAAGTTGTGAGGACACTTCGTGTCACACTGACCAGGGTTGCAATCCCCACTCAGCTACTTTCGAGCACTCTGACCTGGGAATGCTCCTCAGCCCCTGAAAACCTTCACTTTCTGTGCTGTAGAATGAGGACCCCTGAGGTTGCCGTGCGGTTTACATGAGGTCTGGGTGGATGTGATGGGCCTGGTGCTGCGCCTGACACCTAGGAAGGGAGAGGGGGGTTCATATGTCACTGGTGCTGGGTCAGGCCTCGCTCCTGATGCTGTAAGAGGCCAGGCAAGTGAAGGAAGGGTGAAGTGCTTAAATAACTTGTCTCAGACCAGCTGGGGGCCCAGCACTGCTGGGACGGCAGTATGCTGATTAGATCAGCAGTGATAAAAAAGCCAGCAGGGCCCTTGGATGCGCCAAGGCCGAGGCAAGGAGAGGGAAAACTAGAGAAATCCTGCAGCTGAGTGATGGGCAGAATGGGTGTTGCAGTTTGCCGCCGGTGGTCTCCTCGTAATCGCTAATGTTTATTGAGTATTAAGGTAACTGCTGCCTTATCCCCATTTTGCAGACGAGGGGACTGAGGCACAGAGAGGAAAACAACTTGCCCAAGACAGCACAGCTGGGGAGTGGCCCAGCCGGGACTATGGCTCCTTCTCGATGTGGCCCTGGGTGAAGGGTCTTTGAGGTCTGTACCCAGCAAGTGCCTCCCTGACCTGCTTCTCGTGCTAAGCGTGTGCAGTGTGGGTCAGACCGCGTCGGACTGGAGAAGGAGGAAGGTGCAGAGGCGGCTCTGAGACCACGTCGGGCGTTGTGCAGAGTCTGATTCAGTGGACATGATGGGACTGTGGCCTCCACCCAGGGGGCCTTTAGTTCCATTATAAGATGAGGCCACTCATCCTGGATCTGCCACACCATCTTCGAAGGGCAGAGCCTGAACTCTTGGGCCTGGCATTTGAGATCCTCCTAGAACTGCCCCCCCTAACATTCTGGTCTCATTGTCCGTTCTCCTTACCTCACGCCCTGAATTCCAGGCAGGCAAACCACAGCTAGGCTACTCCAGGCCTCCCTTGCCTGGAATGCCCTCTTCCTGTCCCTGATTCCACACTCTTACTGTTCCTGTGAGTGCAGCCTCCTCCAAGAAGCCTTCCCCGGTGCCACGGGGGAAATTTAGGCATTTCCTCGTCTGGCCCCCCAAGACACCTCATTCTTTTCTTCGTCACAGTTCTCGTGACAGGTTCCTCTCCGCACTAGCCCAAGAGCGCCTGGACTCCCAGACCAGGGCGCCTTCATTTTTCTGTCCTCCGGGCTGGCCTCCACTCCAGACCTGATTTTGAGTTGATGAATGAATGAACGAACGTACAAGCGAATGGTCGGCAGATCCGGGCCTCGGGAGTGCTCAGCAGTGCTCGGCAAGTGCCAGCTGGATGCAGTGCTCGGCAAATGCCGGCTGGATCAGGGGTGGTGGCCCAGGGGGCCTGCACGTGCTGCAGCCCCAGAAGCACGCTGGATGCACCTCGGAACACATGCGTACCAGCCCCCTTGTCTGTGTTTGGAATTCAGGTCAACAGATAGCTTCGTGTAGTTTGCTTTGTACTCAAACCTCTGTGTCCCCAGGCATTGGAGAGACGAGGATGTGGAACTGAATGATGGCTGTCTTGGAGTAAGTTGCAGCCCATTAGTAGAATCCACTTCCTAGAGGAGGGTTGGGGTGCTGGTCTTGGGGTAGAGCCGAAGCCTCGTGTAACTTTGTCATCACCCAGCTGGTGGGCTCACCCCTGGGGAGGCCGTTGTGGGCCAGGTGTCATCCCTACCTCGCAGAGATGCTAGGCCAGGCTGGCCAGGGAAGGGGGCACAGAGGGCACTGGGTCGGGGAAGCTACGCAGGCGTGGACTGTGGGTGATCGGTGGTGGGGCCCATGCGCTGGGCAGGGGCTGGGTGACGCGGCACACAGATGGAACCCGTGAGACCCTGGGGGGTCCGGGGAGCCTGGGAGGGTGCAGGAGTCGGGGAGGGGAAGCACAGAGGTAGCTGAGGGGTGTGACCTCGGCCCCGTCCCATCAGTGTGTCCTGACCCCTCGGATGCTCACGTGGAGCCTGTCCTCTCGTACCTGCTTCTTCCCTCGTCCTTCCTGCCCTGCCTGACGCTGCGGAGTCACAGGGGAGAGGTGCCCTCACGACTCTGGGTGACAGTCGAGGGCGCACGAGGCTGCGAGAGAGAAGCAGCCACGTGACCCTTAGTTCTCACGCCGCAGCTGGACAGACAACTGCATCAGCTGCCTCGGGGGCCGCCCTGCAGCTGCCGGGCCACCTGGCCCGGGGAACGGGCCCAGCAGCTTCCTGGGAGTGTTCTCAGAGCCTTTCTGGGGGAGGGAGGCACAGTGAACCTTCTGGAATCTGAGCCCCAAGTCAGGGAGCGGCTGGAAGGCTTCCCGAGTCCTCCCTGAGCGGACGTCCTCCCGGGGCTGTTGGGCCTCCTCATCCCCAGGGAGCTGCCGTCCGCCCTGCACTCACAGCGGGCCTACGTGCAGCTCATGCCTTGTGCTCTGCCCAGCCCACTTTCTAGAGAAGGTCAAGGGCGGCGGGAGGCGTAAGCCACTTGCCCAAGGTCCCACGGCGGGGGGCGGACGGGGCCTAGCCCTCGGCAGTCTGACTCTGAGGCCGTCTGTGCTCTGAGCCATTCGTCTCGCCTACCTCTCAGTTGTGGGGGGCCCCAGCCTCTCCCGTGGGGGGCGGCGTTTGGCTCGGGTTTGCCCGGTTCAGACGCGCAACCTCCTGGGAAGGCTTGCCGGAGGACGTCGGGGCAGAGCCCTGCGCCGGGCGGGCGGGGCCGGCGGGGGGCAGGCCGGGGGCAGTCGCCACGCTGCCGCCACTCCCCGCCGCTCGCCCAACATGTGACAGAACGGCTCACGACCCACTTTTATTTTGGTAGAGCTTTTAGTCCCCATTTACATGTTTTGTTTTTCCTTTATAGTCCCAAGTGTCGAGCCTAGCGGAGCACAGATGTCTCACCAAACAAAAATAGCTCCGCTCCAAGGAGGGCTCTGCGGCCACAGGCGTTCTCATGCTCTCAGCAAAACCAAGTTCTCTTGCCAAGTGCTCTTTGGGAGGATGTTTGGAAAAAATGTCAAGGCATTCATTTTTCTCTCGACCTTTTCGGTTGAAATTGCGGGGCCTTAACACTGGAAGTAAAAGAAGTTATAAATAAAGACGCAGCCAATGGCCAGGCCTGGCCTGCTCTCCCGACCGGCCACTGATGGTTTCTCTGCAGCTGTTACCAAGCACAAGGGTCCCGCGGTGGCCCTGCCTCTATGAGAGGAAGTTAACAATCATTTCCAGACAGCAGAGGGACCAAGAGCAAGGTTTCCACAGTAGCGAAGAGGGGAGGCCTAAAGAGAGAGGGGGCGGCAGAGGCCAGCGCCCAGGAGGCCCAAGGGGTGGGCTTCCCCTAGACGGTAGCATCGGAAGGTGCGTCTGAGAATGTTTGCTCAGTCTGTCCTGGAGTTTGGAAGTGTCGGTTCTTTACTGCCGTCTGGTTCTCCGGCAGCACTGACCATCTGCTGGAGGGGTCTGGGTGGGTCCGAGGGCACCTGCTGGTGATGCATCCCAGCTGGCTCTGACTGCATTCGCTCTCCTGCACTCTCCTGGCTATGGGTGGGTCCCAGGCTCCTGGCCAGGGGGCTGGCTGGCTTCCCCAGGGCCCACATCCTTCCAGGGAAGCCAGGACCTGAGTTGCCTGCCGACATGAAGGCCACCCACCAAGGCCACAGAGGGGATGTGATGGCGGGGCTGAAGGTGTATCTGCTGGTAAAGATGGCACACGTGGGCCCCGGTCTGCCCGGGCTGGAGGCCACCTTGCTGTGGGGTTATTTCACGCAGGATAACGAGCCGTTCTTTTGCCTTCGTGCTGGAGGACTTCCTTCGGCAAGTCTGGTCCAGCCCATGGTGCGGAGAGGTGGGTTCTTGGCAGTGCTGGGGTTTACTGCACTTTTGGTCCTTTGGTGGCACTGACTCTCTGTTGTGGGGCCTGAGGGTGCCTGTGTGGGGTGCGTAGTGCTGGCTCCGGGGCCCGTGGAGGGTAGGTGGCTGCAGAGTGACTCCCTGCAGTGGCGTTGCCACCCGAGGGGCCACTGGAAGCCTCGAGGCTGGCAATGCGGCAGCTTCAGGCACGCAGGGAAGAGGCGTAATTTCCACTTTCCAGGTCCTGGATCTGGCTGGCATCTCGTGCAGTGGCCCCAGAGTCCTGTCTTGACCACAGCTTATGATCTCAAGGTATAAACCCAGGTCCGCATGAGACAAGCAGCCAGTGATGGCTTCATATACTCACTAGTTAGTTTTTCATGGGAGAGATTTTATTTTGGTTTAAAAATTTGTTTTTAATTTTATAAATGTAATATGTTCACATTGGAAAATTTGGAAATTATGAACAATCCGAAAGAAGCAGCTTAAAAAAAAAAATCCTTTTGTAATCCCCCGATAACATCGATTAACATTATGGCATATTCTCTTCCAGCCCCCTCCTTCTTTTAGTATTTTTAAGCATAATTGAGATTGTGTTTTACGTACGGTTTTACCGCCTGTACTTGTCAGCCTTGAAATAGGCTCATCTGCATTTTCTATATGGGCTGCAGGGAGAAGGCCAGATTGCTGAGGTTTAGCTGAAGCTGTGGAAGAAGGAAATCCAAAAATATCCTTCTCATTGGCTTTGCACAGGCAACACCATGGCCTCATGTTTTCCTTCTAGTAAAATAGAGGCCGAATTAGCCACTAAGAGTGACGCCCCTGACGGGCGCTTGGTGATTACGCTCACAGAGTGTGTGCTGTGCTCTCGGCCAAGACCACAGACGAGGAAGGGGCTGCCACGGGGGGAATGCCAAGCCCAGCCCCTTCCTGAGGAGCTCCTCGAGAGCTCTCCAGGGTCTTCTGCAAAGCAAACACTTTACAGGGAGCTGAAGGGTCTTCTGTCAGACACCCACTACTTCTTCACCCTAGTCCCACCCTGGTTACAAGAGAAAACAATCTAAACCATGGAAAGCACTTGGAGAGACTTATGCTTCTGACAAGATGGAGTAGAAGTCCTTTCCCTATTCCTCCTGCTCAGTGCAACTAAAACCCTGGACATCAGCTGTGAAACAAACATAAGAAGACTCTGAAAGGTGGAGAGAAGAGGGCAGACCGGCCAGGGACCGCGGGACCCAAGGAATGAAACGATGGTGCGTTCCCTGGGTTTTCTTTTTGCTTCGTAGACCCCATACTTGGAAGTGAAGAGGCCAGCAACCCGGCAACACCAGTGGACACAGAGGAAAAGCCCCCACGGAAGCCTGCTCTCTCAGGCAGCCTAGCAAGACAGAAACTTACAGACGATAACCACTCTACTCCAGCCCAATACCACAGAATAAACTGGTCTCTTCCCATCCATGCCAGCAAGGGCCCAGTGGGGAGCCTAGACTTCCACCTTCTTGAGGCTGTAATGAGCCCCTCACCACTGGGGTGGGGGGTGGATGTCAGAGGAAGCCAGGTAGGTAGGGAGCCAGGGCGATAAAGAAGGCTCCTCAGCTGGGGTGTCGGTGGTGGCCACATGGAGATTCTGTGCTTCTACCCCAACCAGCAGTAAAAAGGCCGCCCCCTCCCACTCCCACTCACAGTGTCGATGGAGACCACATGGGAAGCAATCATGAGGCATTCCTGGTCCTGCCAGCCAGGGTGGAACTCCCACCCTGGACCAGCAGCAACCAGCGCCCCACCCTCACTTCAGTGTCAACAGAGGCCCAGTGGGGAACCTGGATTTCTACCCCCTCTGGCAGCTCTACCCTCTTTCACCTGCTGGAGCTGTGTGTTCCCCAAAAAGCCAGCCTAAAGAGAAGGTTTAAATAAGATCCAGAGTCTCATACCATAATACCCAAAATGTCCACATTTCAATACAACATCACTTGTCATACCAAGAACCAAGAAAATCTCAACCTGAATGAGAAAAGTCAGTCAGTAGACACCAGCAATGAGATGACACAGATGTTAGGACAAAGATTTTAAAGCAGCTGCTTTAAAAATGCTTCAACAGTCAATTGCAAATATGCTTGAAACAAATGACCAAGTAGAAAATTTCAACAAAGAAGTAGAAAGTCTCAGCAAATAGAAGATGCAAAGAAGAACCAACGAAAATCTTAGAACTGAAAAATACAGTAGCCAAAATAAAAAACTCAGTGAATGGTCTTGATAGCCCCTTGGAGGGGACAGGGGAAACATCTGTGAACATGAAATTAGAAAAATAGAGGTTACACAGTGGAGAAGAGAAAAAAATAGACTGAAAAAAAATGCATAGACATTTCACCAAATAGATAACAAATAAACACATAACAACAGGGGTCTCCAACCCCCGAACTGCGGACCGGTACTGGTCTGTGGCCTGTTAGGAACCGGGCCGCACAGCAGGAGGTGAGCGGCGGGCGAGTGAGCAAAGCTTCATCTGCCTCTCCCCATCGCTCCCCATCGCTCGCATTACTGCCTGAACCATCCCACCCCCGCCCCCGGTGGGCGGAAAAATTGTCTTCCACGAAACCAGTCCCTGGTGCCAAAAAGGTTGGGGACCGCTGCAAAAAAGATGTTCAACGTTATTAGTCATTAGGGAAATGCAAAAAACCACAATGAGCTATCACTACATACCTATCAGAATGGCTAACATAATAGTGACAACAGCTAATGCTGAAGAGGATGCTGAGAATCTGATCCCTTAGACATTGTTGGTGAGAATATAAAACGGTACAGCCACTTGGAAAAATAGTTTGGCAGTTTCTTAAAAATCTAAACATGCAACTGTCAGGAATCCCCTGTCAGTCCGGTGGTTAGGATTCTGTGTTTTCACTGCCGAGGGCACCGGTTCAATCCCTGGTTGAGGAACTAAGATCCCACAAGCCACGTGGCATGGCCTAAATAAATAAATAAATAAACAAACATGCAACTGTCACAGGACTTGGCAGTGGCACTCCTGGGCATTTATCACAGAGAAATGAATACTTACATTCACACAAAAACCTCTACATGAATGTTCATAGCAGTTTTTCTCCAAGCCCCAAACTGGAAGCAACTCAGATGTTCATCAGTGGATGAATAGTTAAACTGTATATCCATTGCACAGAATACTACTCAGCAAGGAAAAGAAACTATTGATACAGTAAATAGATCTCCAGTGAAAAAAGCCTATCCCCAAAGATTATGTGCTGTCTAACCCATTGTATATAACATTATTAAAATGATAAAATTATAGTGATGGAAACGGATTAGTGGCTGGAAAGGGTTAAGGTGTGTGATGGGGTAGGAGGGAGGTGGGTGTGGTTATAAAGGGCAACATGAGGGATCCTGGTGGTGATGAAAATCCTCTATATTTTGACTGTAAGTGTATCAATACTTTGGTTTTGATATTGTTCTGTAGTTTTGCAAGATGTTATTATTAGGGGAAACCACATGTGAATCTACAGTTATCTCAAAATAAAAGGTTTACTGAAAAAAACAATGAAACTGGGGCGGGGGGGAAACCCCTTTGTATGTAGCAACCCAGAAAAATGCCTGTGATATAATCTGAAGTGACAGGAGCCGATGACAAACTTTCTTGTTTCAGAGTGATGACAATTCTGGAATAAGCATGCTTGTTGGGGGAAAGAGACTGGAAGGCAACGTACGTTGAGCTAGAGGATTGAAGTCAACCTGTCATTTATCTGTCTGTCTGTCTGAACATTGGTCTCCTTCGGTCCTTCCTTGTTCTCCAGTGGGAGACGGATGAGGAAGAGGGTGGTTGCAGTGTAGGGTGCTGAGTCTGGGGTGGGTCTGTGCACTATGCGTGGAATTATGGGTAATGTTTTGTTCTTATCTCCAAGTTCCAAACGTGATATGGCTATATTAATTTTTTATGATGGAGGAAGTTATATATTAAAAAAGGAAACCACACGAGCAAAGTAAGGCCCTTCTAGCCATTCTTGGGGGAGCTCATAGGGTGCACGGGTCACTGCACAGTCGTCTGACAACAGCTCTGGATTCTAGGGACTCGGGGGGTGGGGTGGGATTTGCTCTGAGCCCTTTGCTGCTGGGGCTTTCCCCTGCACTTCCCTGACACAAGCGCATCCCAGAACCAGATCGCTGGTGGTGGGCCTCACAGGCCAGACACCCGTGTTCTAGTCTGTTCTCCCACAAAGCCATAAACCAGAAGGAAATTTCCAGGCAGTGGTGGGGCAGGGGCTGTCACAGGAGCCCATGTCTCCGTTCAGCAGTGATGTCCTCACCCAAACATGTCCCATGCTAGGTTCTGTGATATTGAGGTTTATAATAAGAAACATATATTTGGTCTTCCTCTCTGTTTCTGGCACAGAGCCCCGAAAACCTTTGGAACTTCCTAACTGATAAAGAGCAATAAAGGTATCTCATGTTCATAACAAACCCCTTTCAACCACCTCTGAGTTTATGTTAATGAGGTGACTTTTGGAAAGTCCCAGGGATGGGTCTGGTTGCCAGGGGAACCAACGTTGTGATTAGAGGGTTGGTACTTTCATTTCCCCCCTAACACCCCAGTGGAGGGGAGAGGAGCTGGGGGGTGCGGTCAGTCACCAGTGGCCGATGCTTTAGTCATTCATGCCTACGTAATGAAGACTCTGTAGAAACCCAGAAGGATGGGCTTCCGGAAGCTTCTGAGTTGGTGAACACGTGGAGGTGCTGGGAGAATGGTGTGCTGGGAGAGGCCGTGGAAGCTCCTTGCCCCTTTCTTCCTACCTCACTCTGTATCCTTTATAATACCCTTTAAAATAAACTCGTAAACGTAGGCAAATGTTCGTCTGAGTTCTGTGAGCTGCTCTAGCGAATTAATTAGTTGACCCTGAGGAGGTGGTTGGGTGCACCTCTGATTTATAGCGGGTAGATCAGAAGCACAGTGACCGCTTGGACCTTGGTATCTGAAGTTGGGTGGGGGACAGTCTGGGACTGAGCCCTTAACCGTGGGAGCTGACACTCTCTCCAGGTAGACAGTGTCAGAACTGACTTGGATTGTAGGACAGCCAGCTGGCGTGGGAGAATTGCTTGGCGCTGGAAGCTCCACGCGTTCTTAACGCACACTCTGCTCAGATGTGCACAGACCGCACGCCAGGTGACGGGCGAGGCCCACCTGAGACGCTCAAGGCCTCCCCTGGGCGAGCTGCCCCTTCCTGCAGCATCCCGTGGCACTGAGAGGCAAGTGTGAGTAAGGAGGGCATTTTTCTTCCCTTGGAAATAATTTTTGGTTGAGGTAGAGGGTTTTGTTTGTCTGCTTGTTCTTGGACCGAGTGCAGAAGTAAGGAAGGCCTGGTAAGGAAGGCCTTGCATCCTTTACTGGAAGTCAGTAAAGAGCGCAGGTCCTGCTGGCCGGCTTCGTAGGTCACAGTTCCCAAGAAGTCACTTGTTGGCCTTTCTCTGCTGACATGCATTTAGGTTTAGGGTTACGGTTTAGCTTGGGGCGAGTGGGACCCATCAAGCTGGGTTTCTGGGTTTTGCACCTATTTTTAGAAAGGGCCCTATTTTTAAATTGAGAGCGGCCAGCTGAGTCTCCGTCTGTCCTTCAGAGTCGGCATTAGGAAGCGGCCCAGTGCTCTGAGACCTGACATGGAAGTGAGGCGGCCCCTTGCCTTGCTTCCTGGGTGGCCACCTTCATCCAAGAATTTCAAGGTCTTTTCTGGTATCCGTTCTTGGCACGTCTGGGTCCGTCGGGCGGGGAGGAAGCCCAGCTCCCACCGTCCCAGCATGCAGCCACAGACCTGGGGGCATCTGGCCTTGCTCAGGGTCACCGGGCAGCCGCTGAAGAGGCTGGCAAACAGAGCCTGGACTGTGCCTGCCAGCTCCCTGCTCCAGCCCAGGGACTGGGTGACAGCGGGTCCAGCTGGCCCGGAGGACCACTGCTGCCCCTCTGCCTTTGTGTGTGGTGGAGAAAATTGGACTTTATACCTTCAGAAACCTGACAAAACAAAGGCACCAGGTGGAGAGAACCCCTGCTGTCCTCGGAGGGCCTCTGGGGGGGTGGGCTCAGTGCGGCCCGCTCGGCCCCTGGGTGGCCGCAACGCTGGGCTTGGCCACCACGCACTATTTGTTGTGGGCAGTCATCATGCTACGCTCAGCGGGTGAGGCCCAGGGACAGGTGCGCTGAGCCCGGTGGTTCCCCAGCGCACCTGGCCCAGGGGTGGCACCTTCTCCAGTGTGTGTTAGGGGCCAGATCCCGGAGACAGGACATGTCATCACATCCCCTCTGCACGCCCAGGTGCCCTCCCGGTCCCCGGAGTCTGGTTACCATCATTGGGTCCCCCGGGACAGCACTCTCGGAAGCGTTGTCCTTGCACCCCAGGGGCACACTGCGACTTGTTTCCTGGTGGGGCGGTAAGCTGGGAGACCTTGGGTGCCAGCCACCACTTCGGGGCCTCTTTCCCCCGGTTTTCCCAACATTGACGCTAAGCCGTTTGGCTTAGGTGATGTGTGTTGCCGGCGTAACTGTAATGTAGGCCTTTGCAGTGCTGGAGCAGCTGGGCCCAGCTTGCAAGAGTCAGGGGACTTCCCTGGTGGCGCAGTGGTTAAGAATCCACCTGCCAATGCAGGGGACACGGGTTCGAGCCCTGGTCCGGCAAGATCACACGTGCCGCGGAGCAGCTGAGCCCGCGAGCCACAACTACTGAGCCCGCGCGCCTAGAGCCCGTGAGCCACGGGAAGCCAAGAGAAGCCACCGCAACAAAGAGTAGCCCCCGCTGGCCGCAACTAGAGAAAGCCCCTGCGCAGCACCGAAGACCCAACACAGCAATCAATCAATCAATCAATAAGATGGGTCTGTCTTAAAAAAAAAAAAAAAAGTCAGTTGCGCGCATCTCCCTGGCCCTGGCCAGCCGTGCAGCCGTGCCGTGTCGGTAGCTTGAATCGGCCGCGCTGCAGGTATGCACGGTCAGCAATGCTACACACCAGGGGTGACCCCCGACCCCACCAGGAGCCGGCTTACCAGCCCGCCTCTACCTTTTCGGGCCTTTTGTGCAGAGTTAATGGGATCCCAGCAGAAGCTTGGCCAGGTCGCCATGAGGCTGTTGGGGTGAGGGGTGGATGGGCAGCCGAGCTCTTCACCTCGGCAAGGAGGCCAAGGGTCTGAGGGTCCGCAGCCGTGCCTGGAGGGCGGTTTGTTCATCTGCGCCCCCATACCCTTTCTGGTGGATTCCCCCCGGCAACCTCGCTTTGCCCTGGAGCAGTGCCCTACCTCACGACCCCCAGTTCTAGGAGTGAGGGCCCCCAGGCTACACTCCCTTATCCTCCAGGCAGAGCTCCCAGCAGGCAGGAGAGGGCAAGGGGAGAGGGCAGTTCGCTGCGGCTCCGGAAGCTCGAGCTGGGGCTCCTGCCCTGGTCTCAGAGTCCCAGAGGGCGTGGACCCTGCACCTCCGCCCTCTGGACACCCCAGCCCTTTGTCCCCATCTCTGTTGGGGCTAAACGTGCTTGGCTCTGTCCTCACAGTGGATGCAAGCTCCCTGTGGGCCGGTCCTGCCTTGGTCAGCTCTGTGTCCGCAGGCCTGGGTAGAGCAGGACATGATAAATGTTCCTTAAATGAGAGAGGACACGCACCAGGGAGTTAGCATGTGCTCGTGGTGACCAGAGGCACAGGCGGGTCAGATCTCAGCCCAGCCACTGGCTGCCCTCTGTGTGCCTTTGGCTGTCCTCCTCAGCCTTGGTCTCCTCCGCTCGTAAATGGGTGTAAATAATAGAATAGAAGAGACACAGGTAAAGTTCTTGGTCTGCTGCCTGGCTCCTAGCAGTGATTAATGTGTAGTAACTAGTATTATTGTTATTAATGACAATGTCCTTTACAGTCTCCTCTGTGGGCAGTTTTGAGTCTTTTCATATCCCCGGATGACCACAAGCAGCAGTCTTGGTGACACGGGGCAGTACTGTTGGTTCATATTCCGGGGCAGCCTCATGTGGCTACTTGTGCTACTAGCCGTGGCTCGTGATCTCCTGTGGTTGAAGGAGTGATATTTCTCTGGGTTAGACGCCTGTGCACACACCCGTGCACACGCACGCACAGGTACCCATGCACACGCATGCGTGCATTCAGGCACTACATGGACACACAGGCACACCATGTACACGCACACTCACGCATGCACCACGCATGCACACTCGTGTGGATGCTTGTACACACATGCACACACTTGTGTACACACATGTGCGCATGCATACAGCTGCTCCCTGTGATCTCTAACACGTGGTTTCAGTAGCTGTATAATGTTCCATGGTTTTTCCTAAAATTCCTTTAAATTAACCTTATTGAAAAATACCATAGTAGAGAGAAGTGCACATAAGTGCACAGCTTGATGTATTTTCACAGAGTGAAACATATCTCAGTAACCAGCCCCAGGTCAAGAATCAGGACATTTCCAGGCCCCCAGAAGTCCCCACATTCCCCCTTCCTGTCACTCCCCTGTTACCAGGACGACCACTCTCCTGACTCCACGTGTTTATGAGGTGGAACACGCAGTGAGCTCTCTCTTGTGTCCTGGCTTCTGCTCGGCACCGACGCTGTGAGATCCTCCCGTGACTGTGTGTAGGCGTGGATTGCCCACTCATGGCTGTTCAGTTTCTGCTAGTTCTCCATTATACTGACGTGGGCATTGGGGGCATTAGGAATGGGGCACCGGAATATTCCTATGCGTCCTGTGCACACGTGAGATGCATTTCTGCTGGGTGTGTGCTTGGCACTGGGAGCCCTGCGTCTGATGCTGTTCGTCATCATAGTCTGGTGAGGGGGACACGCCTGCCAGGTGAGAGCCTGGGTTTCCAGAGCAAGCGGGAATGTGGAGGGCAGGGCAGCCTGAAAACACAGTTGTAGCATGTATGAGAACTTAATTCCTTTTTATGACTGGATGCTGTTTCATCACATGAATGTACCACATTTTATTTATCCAGTCATCAAGTAATGGACACTTGGGTTGTTTCCACTTTTCGGCTCTTGTGAATAATGCTGCTCTGAAATTCCATGTACAAGTTTTTGGTAGACATATATTTTCAATTGTCTTGGATATATACCTACTTGTGGAATTTCTGGGTCAAATGGTGACTCCATGTTTAACTTTTTGAGGAACAAGCAGCCATTTTTAAAGATTGGATAAGCCTATGTAAGGAGAAGACTAAATGTATTCACTGCCATTCAAGAAACTTAACATAACATGGTAAATGTGAACCTTTTGAGCCTCGGCCCAAACATCCCCGAAGGTCCCCACGCATTACCTGGGAGCCGTGTCCCCACGTGCCTGGGAGGAGGACCTTGGAAGGTAGAGGGGCCATTGTGGTGTTGGTGGTAACAGAGTCCAGCCCATCAGTGAGATCAAAGAAACTCATAAATGGAAGTATTTTCATGGTTTTTCTTCTGAGTTCACTTCTTTAACCAGCTCTCATGGGATGGGTGTTCGGGAGCCGTCAGCACGCTGGGGAGACTGAAGTCCCTGCTGCGTGGGCTCGCGGGCTAGCAGAGGAGGATGGGCGATGGCGAGGGTAAATCGGCAGGTTATATTCTATGCGAGAAGGCAAGAGGGGCTCTAGACCGTGAGCGGTGTGCAGGGGAGTGGGGTGCCGTCTGCCGTGGCGGCAGGTGCAGCGGTACAGGGAGTGAGAGACATCAGGGCTTCTACTTTTATTCTGCCAGGGTGGCCCATGGTGGCGTTTGCACAGAGGACAGAGCTGACTTCAGGTTTGGAAGGGGTCCCTCTGACTGCTGTGTTGAGAGGTTACTGAGGGGGGCGGTGAGGGCAGGAGCAGGGAGACCGGTTAGGAGGCTTCTGCAGAAATCCACTGAGAGGTGGTGGTCCCTTGTACAAAGTAGTGGAAGCACCTTGTAAAGAAAATACTCTGTTCCAATAACACGGAAATACGTCCGCTGGAAAGCGGACGCCGCCTCAGTGCTGTGCTCCCGGGGATAATCATCACTGCTGCCGTTTGACATAGGTCCCCCGGACTCTTCCATGTGTATATAAACACATACTTTTTTACTTCAATGGGATTATACCATAAGTATAAAGCTCAGTAGTCTTGTTTTCCCCCTTGATATACCCTGGGTGTCTGTGTCGATGTACAGGGAGCCACCTTCTTTTTGCAGCTGCAAAGGCACATGCGACACGGTTGTGCTGTTATGTGTTTAATAATTCCCAGGCTCGAAGACATTGCTCTTCCTACTTTTTCACTATTTTAAACAATGTCGAGGTGAAAATTCTTACATAGACATATGTGTGGATGTTTTTAAAAATAAACTTTTTGGGACTTCCCTGGTGGCACAGTGGTTAAGAATCCACCTGCCAATGCAGGGGACACGGGTTGGAGCCCTGGTGCGGGAAGATCCCACATGCCACGGAGCAGCTGGGCCCGTGCGCCACAACTACTGAAGCCCGGGCGCCTGGAGTCCGTGCTCTGCAGCGGGAGAGGCCACCGCAATGCAACAAAGACCCGGGGCAGCCAAAAATAAATAAATAAATAAACTTTTCACGTTGGAATAATTTCATAGGCACAGAAAAGTGGCCGAGGTGGCACAGAGGCTTCCTGTCCTCTCTCCACCCAGGTTCCTCTCTTGTTAGGATCTTACATTCCACGGTCCACTTGTCACAACTAAGAAACCGAATTGGGTACATACGTTGTTAACTAAACTCCAGACTTGATCTGGATTTCACCACAAACATATATTTCTGTATACTTGTTTGATTATTACTTTAAAATAAATTCCCAGGGACTTCCCTGGCCATCCAGCAGTTAAGACTCTGCGCGTCCGCTGCAGGGGGCATGGGTTTGCTCCCTGGTCAGGGAGTTGAGATCCCACATGCTGTGTGGCATAGCCAAAAAGTAAAAGGAATAAAAATAAAAATAAAATAAAATAACTTCCCAGAAATGGAACGGCTGGGTCAGAGGGAACATGTAGTTTAAGTCCTGCCTTATTGCTCCCGAGAAAAATGATGCCGTGCTGTCATCCCACAGGGTGGAGGAGGGTCCCACTGCCCCCACCCTCACCAGCTGCTGAGCGTTGTCACCAGGGTGAGAGCATGGAACTCTGGACTCTGGGTCACCTGTGTCAACTCGGTCATTTTGTAGACGAGGAAAGCGAGGCCCCAAGAGGGAAGGTCCCTGCTCCCAGTTATGGAGCGTTGAGTCTCAGAGCCAGGATGGAGCTGGGCAGCTTCGCACTCGCAGCCCGAAACACCGAAGATTCTACCTTCCCAAACGGTGATTTCGTACCCCTGAGACTTGGACAGGTCCAGGTTCACATTTGAGACATGGGAAACGAAAAGCCACCCTCACAGCCTGCAGGCACACAGGCCCAGGTGCCGCAGTGCAGCTGCCCTGAGCCTGGGGTCATCATGCTGTGCCCGTGCACACACCAGGCTCAGGTCCGCCACCCCGGCCCCGGTGCCCTGGGAGCTGGGTCTGTGGTCACACCTGGTTCGGAGCAGGTGACTCAACACCCCAGTGCTGGCTCCTCTGTGAGTTACATCTTCCGTCGGACAGCGCGTGTTCTCTGTGTGCACATGTGTGAAACCTGCAAGATAAGCAGATGAGACCCTCCTGCCAAAATATTTGTTGTTGCACAGAATAGAAAGTCTTTTTTTTTTTTTTAATGTATTTATTTATTTATTTTTGGCTGCTTTGGGTCTTCGTTGCTGTGCGCGGGCTTTCTCTAGTTGCAGCAAGCGGGCTTCTCATTGTGGTGGCTTCTCGTGTTGCCGAGCACGGGCTCTAGGCGCGTGGGCTTCAGTAGTTGTGGCACGCAGGCTCAGTAGTTGTGGCTCACGGGCTTAGTTGCTCCATGGCATGTGGGATCTTCCTGGGCCAGGGATCGAACCCATATCCCCTGCATTGGCAGGCGGATTCTCAACCACTGCACCACCAGGAAAGCCCTACAAAGTCATTTCTGACATATGGCTCTCAACACACAGCTGCACCAAACCAGCAGAACAGTGCTGAGGGTTACAGGTTCGCCAGAGAGTGGGAGTCGGGGACCACGCCAGCGGCGGCTCGTCTCCCTGCGGGAAAGTGCCCTTGGGATTCGTTCCCTCCCCCAGAGCAGCGCCCCCCAGGGAGGGACTTGGTCATAGTCACCTCGGATCCCCAGAGCCTGACTCAGGGCTGCTAGGGGCTTCCCTTTGGCTTTAAACTTCACGAGGCGTCCTGTGTGCAGAAGTGGTGGGAGCATCAGGACTGTGGAAAACCAGACACGGGACCTGCATCCGAGGTCCAAGTTCACAGGGAGTGATACCTGGCCTCTGAGCTGTCCCAAGGGCACAACCAAAGTCCTGAGGAGTCTGGGCCAAGGGAAGGGAGTGGTCACATCCCACTGGGCACCTGGAGCGGTCCCGGAAGATGCAGCGTCTGAGTTGGAGGGTGAGAGGGAGGATGTGTAGGGAGCAGGGCGAGCGGGGGGTGAGAGGGAGGGAGGCAGGCAGAGGGGAGGGCATGGGCAGAGGTGCAGGGGTGGGGGGAGAAACCGCGGGCCTGTCATCTTGAAGAACTAAGGGCGGATTCCAGGGTCTCGCCTGCTGAGGCTACGCCGTCCTCTCGGCCCTCAGCACACGGTCGTCCCTGGGGCTCCTTCTCAGCCTCCTCTCCTTCTTGATCTTCAGATGCCGCAGGCTGCAGGCTGGCTTGGCTGAGGCCACTTGCTCTCCTTCATTCTCCCCCCAGGCAACCTGCCCAGGCCTGTGACCGTAAACCCAGCCAGGGGTGCTCCCCCAACCTCGGCCTGCAGCCGGCCCTCCCGACCTCTGGCATCAGTAGCCTTGTGACCTCTGCCCTAGCCCATCATTCGACGTCTCCAACCTGGCAGGTTCAAAACAGAGCCCTTTGGAAGTTTAAGCATAAACAGGATATTTGCATAGCCTTAAACTACCCCTCACCAAATATTTAGCAACTATAAAGGGGAAAATGGGGAGTTTACAGTGGAGGATTCTGGTAGACTCAACCTTAGCCAAGTGATCAAGGCGGATGTCAGCTGCAGTAAGACATCACGTACTCCTGACACCGCGCTGAGAAGGGCACCGCAGCCCTGGGTGCCCTTCCCCATAAACATGGGAAGACTCTGTTGTACCACAGTGAGGAGGGAGTTGAAACAGGGAAATGAACAGATCCTGTGCACGAATGTTCATAGCACCGTTCTTCACAATGGCTGAAAGGCGGAAGCAACCAAAATAAATGTCCATCAGCCGGTGAATGGGTAAACAAAATGTGGTCTTTCTTTATGATGGAATATTTTTTTTTCTTAACTTTTTATTTTATACTGGAGTATAGTTGGTTAACAATGTTGTGTTAATTTCAGGTGTACAGCAAAGTGATGCAGTTATATGTACACATGTATCTATTCTTTTTCAAATTCTTTTCCCATTTCATTTGTTACAGAATATTGAGCAGAGTTCCCTGTGCTATACCGTAGGTCCTTGTTGGTTATCCATTTTAAATATAGGAATGTATACATGTCAATCCCAAACTCCCTAAGTATCCTTCCCTCCCACCCTTCCCCTCTGGTAACCATAAGTTCGCTCTCTAAGTCTGTGAGTCTGTTTCTGTTTTGTAAATAAGTTCATTTGTATCTCTTTTTTTTAGATTCCGCATTCCCTTTCTCCGTCTGACTTACTTCACTCAGTATGACAATCTCTAGGTCCACGCATGTTGCTGCAAATGGCATTATTTCATTCATTTTAATGGCTGAATAACATTCCGTTGTATTATATATACGTACCACATCTTTTTTTTTTTTTTTTTTAATTTTATTTCTTTCTTTATTTTTGGCTGTGTTGGGTCTTTGTTTCTGTGCGAGGGCCTTCTCTAGCTGCAGCAAGTGGGGGCCACTCCTCATCGCGGTGCGCGGGCCTCTCACTATCGCGGCCTCTCCCGTTGCGGAGCACAGGCTCCAGACGTGCAGGCTCAGTAATTGTGGCTCACGGGCCCAGCTGCTCCGCATCATGTGGGATCTTCCCGGACCAGGGCTCGAACCTGCGTCCCCTGCATTGGCAGGCAGACTCTCAACCACTGCGCCACCAGGGAAGCCCCACATCTTCTTTATCCATTCCTCTGTCAGTGGACATTTAGGTTGCTTCCATGTCTTGCCTATTGTAAGCAGCGCTGCGATGAACATTGGGGTGCATGTATCCTTGCGGACCATGTTTTTCTCCAGCTATATGCCCAGGTGTGGGATTGTAGGATCATAAGGTAGCTCTATTTTTAGTTTTTTAAGGAACCTCCAAACTGTTCTCCACGGTAGCTGTACCAATTTATATTCCCACCAACAGTGTAGGAGGGTTCCCTTCCCTCCACACCCTCTCCAACATTTATTGTTTGTAGATTTTTTTGATGATGGCCATTCTGACTGGTCTGAGGTGATATCTCATTGTAGTTTTGATATGCATTTCTCTAATAATTAGCAGTGTTGCACAGCTTTTCATATGCCTCTTGGCCATCTGTATGTCTTCTTCGGAGAAATGTCTATTTAGGTCTTCTGTCCATTTTTTGATTGGGTTGTTTGTTTTGATGATATTAAGCTGCATTGAGCTGTTTGTAAATTTTGGAGACTAATCCCTTGTTGGTCACACCTTATGATGGTATTTTTGAGCCATAAAAAGGAATGAATTTCTGGCACATGTTACAACATGGATGAACCTTTGAGACATTACACTCAGTGAAATAAGCAGACAGAAAAGGACAAATACTCTATGATTCTACTTATGTGAAATACCCAGAAGAGGCAAATTCACAGAGACAGAAAGTCAAATGGTGGTTGCCAGGGGCTGAGGGAAGGTGGGGATGGAGAGTTATTGCTTATTGGGAACATGGTTTCTGAAGGGTTTTTTTAAACCTGTTGGCACTAGATAGTGGTGATGGTTGCACAACATTGTGAATGTCATGAGTGCCACTGAATTGTACTGTTAAAAATGTAAATTGCTATTTAGAATAGCAAATTTTATGTTCTACGTATTTTACCACGATTTAGAAAAATTAGTAATGCAATACACCACAACACTTTAAATAGGTGATTGATGTGGTCTGTGAATTGTATGTCAATAAATCTGTTTAAAAAAACAAAAAAATTGAGGGACATTCTACAGAATGGTCACTGCTCTCCCAGGGGCATGCCACGTGGGCTCCCTCCCTTCCTCTGCTCAGATGCCATGTCTTAGTCTGCTCGGGCCGGACAGACTGGAGGGCTTACCTAACAGACATGTATCTTCTCACAGTTCAGGAGGCTGGAAAGCCAAGATCGAGGTGTTGCATCTGTAGGAAGAATGATTAAGGAGGTGCCGGCTCTTGTGTTCCTCTTTCCCCTGCGTCCCTGTCCCCTTTGTCCTCTCCTCCCCCTGCACCAGCTTCCCCCAGACTCGTTGCCACCTGCATCACCTGTTCTGGGGGGGTGGCGGGCAGGGGCCGTGTCTTGTTCGTCCGCAGCCTGGCCTCCAAAGCCGTCATGCGCGTGGATGAGTGAGTACAATTCTCCCAGTAGTAAGTGTTCCATCCTGTTGGTGCAGGAGTGGGGACGCGTCTGGACAGCAGGGCCCAGGGCCGGGCAAGGACTCCAGGTGGCCTCCTGGCCCACGGAGAGGCTCCCAGCCCTCGTGCGTCTGCTGCGATGTTCAGCCGTCAGCCGTTCGTCAGACGGAGGTACGAGCCAAAGGAAAACGTGGATCCCAACTGCACTGGTCATTTCCACGTTGTCCAGAGCACTCAGGCCTGCTTTTCTTAATCGCTTTGTTATCTGAACACCCAGCATTTCGATTATGAGCTGCTGAGGATGACTTCATGTGGAGATTTTACTGCCTAAAGGAGTGCACACAAACCTGGCAGGACAAGAGTAAAAATACAGCTTTCCCAGAAATATATTTAAAGAAAAAACCGTTAAGAACCCGGCAGAACATAAAGTGCTGGTACAAAGTGTGAGGCAGCGAGGGGATGCAGGGGGCCAGACCCCCCCAACAGCCTGCCCCCAGGCCTGCCAGGAACGTGGGTGCAGGGGTCTCCCGGGCCCCCCTGCACATGCACACACAAACCTCCTTCCTCCCTGAGCAGGGCCTGGCCAGAGGACCGGGAGAGCTTCTCCAGGCTGGCGTGCCTGTCCCAGTAAGGCCTGTCCCAGACGGGGCGCCCATGGCTAGCGTCTGTGCGGCCTGGGGAGAGCCCTGCCATCTCCCGCTCTCTCCTTCCACAGCCGACGAGCCCCCAGGCTGTGCCTGCCCACCCCCCAATCTGGCCTGTGCCCCAGGTGGGCTGCTGAACGCCAGACCAAGGCCCAGCGTCCATCTGCCCGTGTCAAGGTGACGGCCAGCCGTTTGTCATCCTGAGCTCTCAGGTGTGTGCGTGTCCTTTCCACCACTAAAGGAGACAAAGCAGGCACTATTATTTGCATTCTAACGGTCGGGAAATTGAATAATAATAATAATAGTCCTCTTTGAGCGCGTAAGAAGTAGGAACCATCATCGTCCCCACTTCAGAGCTGGGGGAACGAGGACCAGAGACGTGCCAACCTGCCCGGTTTGTGGTGGACCAGGCGATAAGCCAGGTGGGCTGGCTGTTCCTGGCCCCCTTGGGCCCTGAGGCCCAAGGCCAGGGTGGCTCACCCAAGCTCTAGCCGGAGACGGGCTGGCCCCTGGCCACACCCCAGCGCCCTGGGCAGGGGGGTGCACTGCCACCCCAGCCCCCCCACGCGGCTTTGTCCTCCATCCAACCTTTTCTTTAAAGCAAGACGTCCTCTGGAATGAGCCCACCCGGAAACTTTATTGATCCAAAGAAAAAACTGAATTAGGTTCATAAACTTTCACTCTTGACACTCTCTGGGGGGCCACCTCTGGTTTCCAGGGCCCCGGGGCGCCCTAGTGCCTACGTCTGACCCTCGTCCCTCCCTCTTCAGACGACACCAGGTGGCCTTCGAGGCCGGGCGTGGCCCTGCCGTCCCCACCTCGAGACATGGCGCTGGGGTCACCTCTCTCCCCCACCCCACCCCGCCACGGTGAGGCTGTGACGAGCTCCTTCCCACCCCACACAGGTGCACGTGCATGCACACACCTACACACATGCCCACACATATGCCCACACGTGCGTACAGGCACACACACACGCATGCACACACACACGTGTACAGGCACACACGCGCACACATATGCACACACACATGCACACACACGTGCACACATGCCCCCCCATGCACACACATGGACACATGGACACATATACATGTACACGCCTTCACTCATCCTCTTCTCAGCAGTCGGCACTTCGCCTCTCACAGCCCCTCTCACGCTGGGATTAGCTACTCTAGCTCCTGTGACGGTCCGTTCATGCGTGTCTCCCCCCCACTCAGGCATGAGCTCACTAGGCGAGGCCACGTCATCGTCGTCGCCGAGGTCCCCAGCACTGGTCCAGCCGGAGAAGCCGGCTGAGGGAGTGATGATACACCAGGGTTCAGAGGGTCAGGCCACTTGTCTCTGCCCCAGTGCTCTTTCCAGAGGCTGGACGAAGCCATCCCCGGTGCCCCACCCTGGGGGCAGCTGAGGGGCCTGAAGGCCTTACTACCGCAGTGCCTGCCCGGCCCCCGGCCCCCAGGCCTCGGGGCAGGAGCTGATGCTCGCACACTGGGCCGTGCGTCCAGTTTCCTTTTCCCTTCCACCACCCCCGCCCCTGCGACCAGGTGTGTCACCCCCAGGAATCCTTGGCAGACCCGTCCCTGTCACCCCGCCCTGGTTCCTGGGGCGCACCTCCACACGGGGCTGCCGGCTGTGTGCTGAGCGGGGTCCGACGGCCTCACCCACATTCTGCCAGGCCCTCCCCTGGCAGGTGAGCCGCGGGGCGCAGCCGTGACCTGGGGTCCCGGGGGCGGAGGAGTTGGCAGGACGGTGCAAACCCCTCAGCGGCAGGCGTGAGGAGAGAGGGGGTCAGGAAGGGCATCTCCTGTGTGCCATTTATGCACTGTGCTCAGGTGCTGAGGGGGCACAGACCCCAGGGGACCCAGGTAGGGCCGCTGGCCGCAGGAAGATCACGCTCGGCTGCGCGTCTGAAGCTGGCAGAGCCTGAGCAGCGGCTGTGAGTGCCCGGAGGGCTGGGCCTCTGCCCTCTGCCCCGGCGCTCCCACCGCCTCCACCGCCCAGGCAGCCGGCCGCCCGCGCCACCTACTCATGGCTCACACACTTAGGTTCTGGCCTTTGGAAAAAGAGTTCTTTGCATCACTTATTTTTGGTCCCACCCATGTCTGGCTGCTTGGAGGCCCCATCGAGGGCCAGAGGGATTTCTAGGAAAGGCGGTCACGTGGAAAGGGTTCTGCAGGCGAGTAATCTGGGAGAATCTGGGCTGCTTTAGGCTAATATGCCCACGATTCCAGCCGCATCCCCGAAGGTGTCCCGACGCTGTCGTTGCGTCTGAGTCTCTGTAAGGCAGGTCTCCCCAGTGGCTGCAGTAAGGAGACAGGCATTGTGAGGCTGAGAAGGGCAGGGCAGCCCGCATCCCCAAACACGTCTGACCACAGAACCCTTCTTTGGAGGAGCATCTTACGCACCAGGGTTTGGGGCGCCTGCTACAGAAGGCCCTCCTGCTCTAGGCAGCCCGCCGCCATCAAGGAGCTGGCGAGGGCGAGTCCCTCCGCCTCTTGATGGAAAGAGTCAGCTACTGGAAAGGTAGAAGAATCCCAGCACTGAACTCCTTCCAGCTTCCCTCAACTGTATTCATGCAACATGGCACCAACAGGGAAAATCACACATAGGACATATTTATTTAGAGGCCCGGCCAGCCTCTGGAAATGAGCACTTCAGGGTTGGCCAGCAAAGAGGCTGGAGTTATGTGGGAGCATTTCAATGTATGGTTGTCCCACAATTTGTATTCCAGTCTCCTGTTGATGGACGTGTAGATGGTTTCCGGTTTTTTCACGATTATAAATCATACTGTGGTGAGCCGTGTTGGCATGCCTCCTGTGAAAATGGGCTCGGTTTTCTTTAGAACAATTTTCCCCACACTTGCCGAGTAATAAGCATCACCTTGGAGAGCTTGTTAAATACACATATTACCAGGTCTGTCCCTGGTGGGTCTGAGTTTTAGACCCGGGGAATCTTTTCGTTCTTTCAGCAGGATTTCAATGATTACTGTCATCAGGGAAGTTTAACCAAGCCCTGATTCGGAAGCAGGAGAACTGGCTCAGCGAACGGGTTCACGGTTTACTAATTAGATATGCCAGTCACGCCAAAGTGGATGCGCCCAACTCTGTCCCCTTCAGCAGTGGAAAAGAATCCCATTTTCCCACATCCTTGCCAATTCTTTGTACCATGAGGTATTTATTTTAAAAAATTTTTTTCCAAACCTGAAAATGTGTAATAATATCTTGTTTTTAATACAATTTGCGTTCCCTGTACTTTCAGTGTGGTTGAGCGCTTTTTCAGTGTTTAATGACCATTCAAGTTTCCTTTTTGTGAATTACCTATTCGTATCCTTTGTTCACTTTACCATGGGATGCTTGTCTTTTTAAAAGTCGTTTGTAATAATCTTTTATACAATCTGCTCCTGCTCCTTTGTCAGTTATCTATATTGCAAACATTTATTTCCAGTCTGTAGTTTGTCTTTTCACCTTGTTTATGGTGTCCTGTTGAACAAAAGTTTTAAATTGAATTATAATCAGATTTATTAATCTGATCAATTTTCATTTTCATTTTGTTATGGCTTGTGCATTTTGTATCTTGTTTAAGACATCCTCCCCTCCCCATAGTTAGAAAACCAGTCTTCTACATTCTTCTCCAGAAGTTTTAAAGTTTTGGTTTGCACATTCAGATTCTAAATTTGCACACACAAATTTGCTGTGTGTGCATGGCGTGAGGCAGGGGATTTAATTTTATTTTCTATGTGGATAGCCAGCTGTTCCAACACCATCTTTTAATAGCCCACCCTTTCCCCTCTGATCTGTAATGCCACCTCTGTCATATGTCAGCTTTCCATATTAGCTTTTACCACTCTCTTTAAATGTGGTCTTTAAAAAACAGCTTTACTGAGATATAATCCACAACCATACAATTCACCCATTTAAAGTGTACAATTCAAGGGGTTTTAATATATTCACACACCATCATCATCAGTCAATTTGAGAACATTTGCATCTCCTCTAGAAGAGACCCCCCTCACCATTTAGCTACCCTCCCCGCATCTCCCCAGCCCTGAGCAGCCCCTAACCTACTTTCTCTCTATACAGATTTCCCTATGCTGGAAATACATGAATGAAACCATATATATTATGTGCTCTTTTGTGACTGGCTTTTTTCACTTGGGTATATACCTAGGAGTGGAGTTGCTGGGTCATATGATAACTAGCTTTAATCATTTGAGGAGCTGCCAGACTGTTTTCCAAAGCAGCTGTACCATTTTACATTCCCACCAACATTTTGTGAGCGTTGATTCTTCCACATCCTCTCCTACGCTTGTTATTATCTGACTTTTAGATTCTGGCCATCTCAGTGGGTGGTGAAGTAGTATCATTATTGTCTTGATTTGCAGTTCCCTGGTGACTAATGATGTCAGGCATCTTTTCATGTACTTACTGGCCATTTGTGTATCTTCCTTGGAGAAATATATATCAGATCTGTTGCCCATATTTAAATTGGGTTGTCTTTTTATCATTGAGTTGTAAGAGTTCTTTATTCTGGGTATAAGGCCCTTATCAGATATATGATTTGAAAATGTTTTCTCTCATTCTGTGGGTTGTCTTTGCATTTTCTTGACGGTATCCTGTGAAGCACAAAAGTTTAATTTTGATGAAGTCTAAATTATCTATTTTTTCTTTTGTTCCTCATGCTCTTGGTGTCATATCTAAGAATCCTTTGATAAATCTGAGGCCATGAAGATGTACCCCTATGTTTACTTCTCTGAGTTTTCTATTTTTAACTCTTACATTTGAACCATTTTGATCTTTGAGCCATTTTGAGTTCATTTTTTGCCTGTGATGTGAGATAAGGGTACAACTTTATTCTTTTACATGTGGCTATCCAGTTGTCCCAGCACGATATTGCTGAAAAGATTATTCTTTCCCCTTTGAATGGTCCTGGCACCCTCGTTGAAAATCATTTAACCTACACACACAGTTTTATTTCTGTTAGAACCTTCAGTCCTATTCCATTGAGTTTTATATCCGTCGTGTACCACACTGACTTGATCACTGTTGCATTGTGGTAAGTTTTGAGAAAGGGAAGTGTGAATCCTACTTTGTTCTCTTTTTCAAGATTCTTTTTGGCTATTATGGGTCCTTCGCAATTCTGTGTGAATTTTAGAATCAACTCATCAGTTTCTACAAAGAAGTCAGCTGGGATCTGATAGTGATTGCCTTGAGTCTGTAGTTCTGGGGACTTTGCTGTCTTAACCATGCTAAGTTTTCCATTACATGAATGTGGGATACTTTTCCATTTATTTAGATCTTTAATTCCTTTAACAATATTTTGTAGTTTTCAGAGTATAAGTTTTGCATTTCTGTTGTTACATTTATTCCTAAATATTTTATTCTTTTTGATACTCTTTTTTTTAAAAATTAATTTATTTGTTTTTATTTTTGGCTGCGTTGGGTCTTTGTTGCTGTGTGCGGGCTTTCTCTAGTTGCGGCGAGCGGGGGCTGCTCTGTTGCGGTGCGCAGGCTTCTCACTGCAGTGGCTTCTCTTGTTGTAGAGCACAGGCTCCAGTAGTTGTGGCTCACAGGCTCAGTAGTTGTGGCACACGGGCTTATTTGCTCTGTGGCATGTGGGATCTTCCCGGACCAGGGCTCGAACCCATGTCCCCTGCATTGGCAGGCAGATTCTTAACCACTGTGCCATCAGGGAAGCCCCTCTTTTTGATACTCTTGTAACTGGAATTGCATTCCTGTTAGATGTGTTTTTAAGAAAGCATTTTAGAGTAAATTTTTCTTAAGCTGAAGGCTAACATGCTAAAGGTCCCAGGTAGTGAAGCAGGTAAGTCCTGAAGGATCTTGCCCCTCCCCCTCCTAGCCCAGCAGCTGTTCCAGATGTTGTGGATGGGTCTCTGCCTTGTTTCCTTTCTGTCTAACTGAGACGCGGGGTGGGGGTGGGGGGGTGGCTGGAGATCAATGAGATTAATCAGTCCTCTCTCCAGAGGTGGGGCTGTTGGAGAGAAAGGCCCGAAATATTCCCTCGGTATTCGTCTCTCCTGGCAGGGGAGCAGAGGGTCAGGGGAGATTGCCCTCACCACCCAAACCTGATCTAGTGAGGACTGTGGTCAGTTATGAATGTGAGTGAGACAGGCCCCTGCCCTGGAGGATCCCCCAGGTTTGTGGGGAAGAGAGACACAAACTCAACACAGAATGGTAAGGCTGGCTTGGGGACACCACACTGCCAAGGACTGAGTTTGCTTTTGAAGGGCACAGCCAGCAATGTCTGTGAAAGTCCAGGAAGGCTTCTTGGAGGAGGTGACATTTGAGCTGAATCTTGAAGGAAAGGCAGATTCTCTGGCAGGCAGAGAGGTTAAGACTTTCCAGCAGAGGAAAAGATCTACACAGAGGTCCACAGGTGAGAAAGAGGCCACAGCTCTCCTATGGCCCCCGCCTGGCTAATATAATATTAAACGACTCAAAAAATGTTATAAACTAAAGGTTTTCTCATCTCAAAAGACCTTCCCAGGGTTAATAGTAATTAAGTTTTATTGTCATTACCTTAGAAATTGCCCTACCATGCATCTGTGGACCCTGGCTTATTTATATATAAGTGTACAAATCATTATCTCGTGCAATTGTTTTTAACTATAAGGAAACATAGTTAACTTGGAGAATTAAGAAGTTCAGGTGCTTTAAATGTAACAACTAGCTGTGTAGTGGTGGGGGGGAGTCCTGATTGGTAGCGCTTGCCACTTGCCATGGTGTAAATTCTCCCATCATGGCTGATTTTGAGCCACCAGCATGATGTCACTGAACGTGGAGTTGGAGAGACACATGCACGGTCAGTGTAGACCAGGGTAGCACACGGCTGTGTGCAACCCACTTAATTTATGTTCTCATAAAGAAAATGTGATCCCACGACTCTCTCTGGGGTGAAACCAGTGTCAGCAGTGGAGACATCAGCTGATTTCATCCCCAGTGTGCAGTTGTGGTTGTGTTGATGTAGCCCCAGGAGAGAGGATGGATGGATGGATGGACGGGGATTACACAGAGAGGAGACTGTGTGTCTCACCTTTGCAGAGCACAGAGCAGCCAGCAGTGAACAGAGCAAAGGGGTTCCGGAGGAGTCGTCGAGAAGGGAGGGGAGAGGAGGAGAAAGAGCTAAGAATTCCCAGTCCTATAAGAAATGCTGCCCAGCAAGAGCACTTGCTAGGCTCTGACCCCTGCGCCATCCAAGTCTGATACTCTGGGCGGCACTCAGCGGGGGGGGGGCCCAGGTATCTGGAGAGCAGCCACGCACCTCTGCTGCTGATGTCTGGACCCTGGTCCCAGCCAGCAGTGCCCCTAAGACGTAGCCCCAGCTGGAGCCCGCATCGGAGCTGGCGTGCAGAGCGCCCGTTTCCGCTGCCTGGCCTCGAGCCTGGGCGCAGAGGGCCCTGAAGTGGCCCCTGTCAGTGCCTCGGTGGCTTTACGAGGGCTCCCAGGCAGCCCTCGCCTCGGTCCTTCCCGAGTGTCGGCCACGCGGGGCTCAGGATGGGGAGGTAGGTCCAGAATGTGTGGGAGCCAGGGACGGGGTGTGGGCCCCTGGGTGGCAGGGGACGGACCCCCCCCAGAAGAGTGAGGCTCCCCTCACTCCACACGTCGTGGCAGGGGGAGACTTTCCCCCGGGGGCACCCCCCCGCCCCCCCGTCGTGTCGGCCAGAGCCGTCTTCTTGCTTTCACACCAGCCCCAGTAACTTCACCTTATGCTCCTCAATTCGGTCTGAATGTTTGTTTCTCCCTTTCTGACCAGCTTTTCTTCTCCATCCCTTCCTTCAAGCCTGATGCAGGGTGACCCTGCCGGTGTAGCAGCCGGTGCCCCGGCCGGTGCCCCTGTGGCACGAGATGTGCCCCAGCCCCACTGGGCCCTGCTCTGCCCCTTCCTCCACCGTCACCACTGTCCCCAACTCTGCTTCCAGGGCCTTTGCTCTAGCTGTTTGTTCTCAAGAGGCCGGAACCCACGCTGCGTTAAAAAAAGAAAATCCCAGAGACATCTCGGGGTCTGGTGCTGACCTTGCACAGTCGAAGCCCTGGCTGAGCACAGGTGCGGGTTGGGGGCAGGGCTGCCAGGCTCTGTAGTGATGGGCCTCCCAGGCCTACAGGTCCCACACCAACAACGCCACCCCCCCTGCCAGTCTTGAGGGGAAGCCCTGCGTGCCGCCCCGCCCCCCGCCCCCTGCTTAAGCGAGCCACACCGCAAGTGCTTCGTGTGGGGAGTGTCAAAGGCTGAGAAAATACGGGCCTCTGGACGGGAGTGTGTTAGGGTTCAGGGACTCTGCATTCCCGGCCCAGAGGAGCCAGGGGCACAGCACCTGTCCCCTCGCCTCCAAGGTGACCACGGCCCCGGCCGACCTGAAGCGTTGCTCTCTAGAGCAGCAAGCTAGGCTGTATAATTTTTTTTTTAATTTATTTATTTAATTTATTTATTTTTGGCTGTGTTGGTTCTTTGTTACTGCACGCGGGCTTTCTCTAGTTGCAGTGAGCGGGGGCTACTCTTCGTTGAGGTGCGAGGGCTTCTCACTGAGGTGGCTTCTCTTGTTGCGGAGCACGGGCTCTAGGCGCGCGGGCTTCAGTAGTTGTGGCACGTGGGCTCAGTAATTGTGGCTCGCGGGCTCTAGAGCACAGGCTCAGTAGTTGTGGCGCATGGGCTTAGTTGCTCCGCGGCATGTAGGATCTTCCAGGACCAGGGCTCCAACCCGTGTCCCCTGCATTGGCAGGCGGATTCTTAACCACTGTGCCACCAGGGAAGCCCCAGACTGTTTAACTTTTTAAAAGAGAAATTTTTATAAATGTCTGCACAGAAACATCCGTATTGGCGGGTTCTTGCTCCTCAGGACCCGCCATGATAATAGCTTGCAGGGGCTAAGCCTGCCTTCTGGGGGGGGGGGGACACACCGAGGCCTGCTGGGCGGGGCATCGGGGGGCACCCCTCGCCCAGGGCCTGGCCCACAGGTTGCGTTGTTCTCTGGGAGCCGAGGATGCAGGAGCAAAGGTTAGGGAAAGCCAGACGTCGCTTTCTGGACCAGCTGTGGTGCCAGCAGGGCGGTTATTTATGAGACGGTGGAGCGTCCATAAATCAAGGCTTCCCCCAGCAGCGCAGCTGGTGAGGGCTCTGAAATGATCTCGTGGTGCCCCCTCTGCTGAACCACTGGAGAGAAAATGGGGTGTCACCCGCAAGGACCCAGGCTTCTCCTGAGCCTCATACAGACCCGGGCAAAACCTCGTCCCTGCGCTGCTGGGTTTCCGTACAGCCTCCGGGACACCGTGTGCAGGAGTGTCTGTCCGGCCTTAACCGGGGCCGCTCCTCGCAGGCGGTCGGATGGGTAGGTTGTGTGCGGTGGCGCCTTCCCCCGCCTGAGGAAGGCGGCTCGGAGCTTAAAGACGGCGCCTCCGCGGCGGCGGCCAGGCTTGTTCAGAGCATGCATCGCAGGTCCTAATTTTTTATCTGTTCCAAAAGCTGCCAACTGCTGGATTGAGCTGGGCCCACGATTCTGGCTTCTAAGCCACCTCCAAAGACAAAGGCCAGTCAGCAAAAATTAAAATTCAGCTTCAAAATGGTGACGTGGGCTCAAGCTACAGCGTCACCATCCCGTGGGCCCACGCAGGATGGCAGACGAGAGAAGGTGTGGGCAGTAGCCACATGGGCTCAGCATGTCCCCTTTGTCCAGGGTCGAAGGAGCTGGACTGCTAAGGCACACGAGACCCCCCTCCAGGGAAGGCCACGGTGCTGGGGGGCTCACCCCTCTAACGTTAATCACCAGTTAGGGATTGGCCCCTGTAATTTTCATCCGCTGGTACTTCCTTCCTGTGTTAATAGCACAGAACGATGCCTTTTCCTCTCCATCCCGACAGACCCGTTGGCTCTCCCGCATCTGTGGGGTCAGATCTATGGGGTTCCCCACTGGGCAGCCTTGGCCGGCGGCTGCAGAGCTGAGGTCAGGCTCTCGGTTCAGACCCGGGGGTCCCTGGTGCCACAGCCCCTCTGATCTGCAGGCCCCCTGCGTGCACTGGCTCTCCAGCCCCTGGGCTCGGCTTTGAATGAATTCATTCTTCCCAAGCCTGACGCGGAGTGCTGGGCTGCCAGCTTCTCCAGGCTGGCAGTGCTCAGAAGCTGGCCACTGCCAAATCCAGTTGTTTGACTTAATGTTTCAAGGCCAAGTTCTTTCAGGAAAGTTCTCTCCATCCCCACCCCACCCCCCTTAGAAAAATAGATGTGCAGTTGACTGGCTTTGCAGGTTTTTAATCCATCATTCTTTGCAAAGAATAGCATGAACAGCCCATTCGTTCACACACATAACACTCTCTCTCCGTCTCTGTCTCTCTGTCTCTCTGTCTCTCTGTCTGTCTCTCTCCTCCCAAATGCACATGAGATGGAACTGGGAGAGTATGGGCTCTGAGCATTTCGGGGATGGGGGCTGCAGAGCAAGTGCTAGCTGTGGTCTATGCAAAAGAAAGAGCCCTTGGCTGCCAGGAAATGGAGGTACTCATGGGTGGCCACGGGGAAATGCTGGAACCTTCCACGCGGGCTTTGCTGCAGCTGGATGTGCCTGTTGGCATTCCTCTTAATGCCTGTGATGTCTTAAAAACCTGACCTAGTTAATAATCCATCTATATATTTATACGCCCTCCTCTTCCCCACGGTGGGAGGGGTGGCGCCCTGCAGGCTCTGGACTTGGCCTTGCCTTTCCTGGTGGCGAGGGCACACACAGTCAGGGGGGTCTTTCTTGTGCTCCGAAGGCACCATCAGAGCCAAGAGAACTTTTCTTGGCCCAGAATTCTGAGTCAAGGTGTGACGTGGGCTTTGGCAAAGGCGAGCAGCTCCAGGCCTTCCTCAGACAGCCACTCCCACCCCTTTGTCACTGTGCTGAGACTGGGATGTAGCCCCAGGCTGGGAGCTGTAGGAGGGCGGGGTAGCATCTGCCCAGGGGGCCTGTCCCACGGGACACACCCAGTGACTCAGCTGGAAAGGGAGACAGAGTGGGTCCATGGCCCAGCACTGCCACTTACCTGCTCTGGGACCAAGGGGTTCACAGCCCCTTTCTGAGCCTGCTTCCTCATCCATAGATCAAAGGCCAGATCATAATCCTGCACAAATTGAGGGGCAGAATGGGCTCGTGGTATTGGCTGTGCCCCGTAACGTCCAAGAAGGCCCTGTGGTTTTTAGCAAACACCGTCGCCCACCTCTTTGCAGAAAACGGGATTCCCTGTCCCAGATAGAAAAGACCTCTCCTGTCCTGAGGCCCAAGATCACTGTTCTTCTGCGAAGTTTCCACCTGACCTGAGCGTGAGGCCTTCCTGTCTCCACGGCTCTCTGTGTGGGGAACACAGCAGCCGCTAAAGGAGGGTGTGGAGCTTGCAGAATACAAGGCCTCCAAAGGGAGGTCGAGGTGGTGGTTGTGTTCAGTGCTATTTCGGGGTCTGGGCTTGTTAATTAAAGGGGAGGCAGGGCAGGAAGGACGGCCTGCCTGCCAGCAAGCATCCTATTAGTGTCCTGGTGTACAAATGTGTCCTGAGTGTCCAGCCGGGGCAGCGGCTTACAGGGAGGAAAGAGTGTGCGCAGGGAAGGTCCATGCAGGATTGTGGAAGGAGATGAACTTGGCCACCATCAGGTGATCAGGGCCATTTAGGCCGCCACAGCACCGGGTGGAGGCTCCTGACGGTGGGGCAGAGCTGGGGGGCCTCATTCACAGACCCAGGGCCCGGGGCACAGGGTGGGGTCCATCCCACCCCTGGTGGAAGATGGGAGGAGGCAGGACTCCTGACTCCCAGCCTGCTGCCCCCAGGGCCCTCCCGGGAGCTGGGGCTCCAAGCAGCGCAGACGGAGAATGTCAGGTCTAGCACAGAGTCTGGGGTGGAAACAGGCCCAGAGTGGGAAGCAGACTTGCCCAGAACAACATGGCCAGTGGCTGGCATTGTGCTGCCTCCCTCGTTTTACAGGGGTGGAAACTGAGGCAGCATTTGTGCAGGCTGCTCTTTCTTCCTGCTGGGCAGCCCTCAAGTGGTCTGCATGTGGCAGCAAGGTGGTCCTCACTGCCCATTAGAGTCACAGGGGGAGATTAGACCAGCCAACCCCTGGGCCAACGCCAGATCAACTAAGGGAAATCTCTGGGCAGGGGGTGGGTTCAGGCATCAGCATCCCTAATTGATCTTTTCAAAGACCGGCCCTTTGTTTCATTGATTTTTCTCTGTTGTTTTTCTGTTTTCAATTTCATTGTTTTGTGCTCTGATCTTTATTATTTCGTTCCTCTGCTTGCCTTGGGTTTGTTTTGCTCTTCTTTTTCTGATTTCTTAAGGTGGGAGCTTAGATGATGGATTTGAGAACTTTCCTCCTACGTAAGCATTTTTTAAAATAATTAATTAATTAATTAATTTTTGGCTGCGTTGGGTCTCCGTTGCTGCGCGTGGGCTTTCTCTAGTTGCAGCGAGCGGGGGCTACTCTTCGTTGCTGTGTGCGGGCTTCTCATTGCGGTGGCTTCTCTTGTTGCGGAGCACGGGCTCTAGGCGTGCGGGCTTCAGTAGTTCTGGTGCATGGGCTCAGTAGTTGTGACTCGCGGGCTCTAGAGCGCAGGCTCAGTAGTTGTGGCGCACGGGCTTAGTTACTCCGTGGCATGTGGGATCTTCACGGCCGAGGGCTCGAACCCATGTCCCCTGCATTGGCAGGCGGATTCTTAACCACTGCGCCACCAGGGAAGTCTCCTATGTAAGTGTTTTAGTGCTATAAATTTCCCTCTGGGTCCTGCTCTAGCTGCATCCCACAGCTTTGATACCACACACGAGTCATTGTTCTAAGCTCCCCAGGTGATTCCGATAAGCAGCTGGATCTGAGAACCAGCCTTCTCATCTCCTGTCTGATCGTGGGCCTCTGGAAATGGAACCAACAGCACTTCCCAGTCTACTCCCTAGCGTTCTGAGGAAGAAGTTAGGCTTTTCCTGCTGAAGAACCTTGTTTAGGGGTAATTTAAGACACCTTCCTCCACCTTGTAACACACACTGGAAAAGTTAATTCTTAAGTTTGTATGGCAATAAGCAAGTAATTAGTCAGGAAACCGGGGGGAGGTGGGGAGGGGGGGAGGGGGGCAGGAGGGAGAGGGGCCCTATCAGATGTTAAGTATAGTGTAAAGCCTCAGTCCCTGGAACTGTATAGTCCTGACACACACCTGGGCTGAGGGACCAGTGAGGGACGGTGTTCCCGCAGTGCCAGGCCCTGTGCCCAGAATCGGGTGCCCAGGAAGGAATAGCATTTCAGATGGCACCTGGGGCCCTACCTTCCATGGGATCTTCAACCTACACAGCTTCCTTCTACCCATCGCCAGACCAGCCTGCCCATTCTCCGGTCCTGCAGCCTGAGCCCTTCAAATACACTGAGCCTAGGGCTCAAGTCCCAAAGGTCGCTGGAGGGGAGCCGAGGCTGAGCGGGTTGAGAGAGAAGATGAGTCACTGGGGCTTCCCAGACTTGGGGAACGCCCTGACCCCTGAATCCTGAGCCTAAACCACTGCCATCAGCCAGGTTCCCCCTTCTGGTCCTGCTTCCCCATCTGTAAAGAAGACAGCGCCCCCCTGAGGATCACTGAGCAAATGCATCTGAGGGCTGCTGCCACCATCCCCACCCACAGCCAGACGGGAGCTGCTTCCAGGGCTTTCTGGAGGCTAGAGGGCCAGACTGTTTAGGGCTGGTTTATGGCTTCCCAGTAAATTGTGGGGCAGGACCAGGGTCTGAGGAAAATCAGAGCAGTGTTGAGTGAATGTTCTGGAGGAGCAGCTGGTCTTCCTGGGCTGGAGACGAAACCGAAGAAAACAAGGTTCCGTCTAGGAATCGTCCAGGGCGCGGCGGCCCGCCAGGAGCCAGGGCAGCTTGGACGGGGTCCCTGCACGCACAATCGGCCCAGTGTGGGGCCCGCCGCCGGGATGAATGGCCCCTCACTGGGCGGCTTTGACCATTTACGAGGTGCTGTCTGGGCTGTGATGAATGAGGTGGCGTCCGTCAGCTTTTCGGGGAACCCAGCCGGGGTGGAAGGTGCCAAGTAAGTACGGGGGAGGGGCGCTGGTCTCCCCGCTGGTTCTCTCCAGGCCCTCCAGACCGTGCCTCAGTTTCCCCGTCTGCGCCCACTCCCTGATGCCCGGCCCCGTGTTGTAAGTGCAGGTGGTGAGAGTCCTGGCAAGAAGGGAGCCCAGGAACCCCCTCTGCTCAGGCCTGTGCCCGGCAGGTGGCCGGCTCAGCTCTCTGGAAGGACAGCCTCGTCCCTTCTCTGGGCAGCCTCCCTGGGCTGCCTCGGGCCAGCGTCTGCCCTCCCTGGGCCTCAGTTTTCTCACCTGAGAAATGAGGGGTTGTACCCTAAAGTCCCTACAGCTCCTGGGTTTGGGGGCTCGTTTACCGTGCTTGGGGCTTGTTCCAGCCGGTGGGTACAGGGAAGATGCCAGCGTTGGAGTCCCAGCCCCACCACGTGCTGGCCAGGTGGCCTGAAGCAACCCCCCACTCCTGTGTCCCCCTCTCCAGGGGCTGAGACGCGAAGCCTTCTCCAGGTGGACCTGAAGGAGGTGCCACCAAGGACGTGCCGCGTGGACCCCTAGTGCTCTCTGTCCCTAGGGTAATGGCTTCAGGCCTATCTGGCGCTGTGGGTAGGTGGGCAGAGGGGACGGGGTGAAGGCCAGCCCCGGGTGGTCTCCAGGTGGCATTCGTTGGACGTGGCAGGTACCACCGGCCCCAAGGTTACCTCGGCTCACCTGGGGGCGCTCTGTAATTAACGGATATGCTCTGCAGAGCAGGTGGCATTTGCCATGCCCGGCTGGGCTCTGGCCCCAAGGTCTGGGCTGTCCCGGGCTGTCCCTCCCACGGCTGCTGAGCTGCGGGACCTATAGGTGGAACCGCCGTGCCTCTTGTTTATCTGGCTGGGCTGGAGCATAACCTTGACTTTCCAGCCTCCTTAGTCCCTCTGGGGAAGCGGCTGGCAAAACGAAACGGGAAACTCTGCTTCTATTATTAAGTACATTATCAAGACAGCTTTACTGCAGCCTCCAAGGGAACTTGGAGGAACGGTCCTACCCATTATCCCACCTCGCTTAGACCGCTGTTTATCTCCTCTGGGTTCCAGCCAGCCCCCTTCTGTAGCCATGGTCATGTGCATGTATAACTCTTGTCTCCCCCTGGTCATCGTTCATAGCCGCATCTTATTTTACGGAGCAGATAAACCATACTCCCCTGTGGTTGGACTGGTTTGGACTGGTTCCTTTGCTGTCGTGAGCATCTCTATTGTACCTATAGCTTTTGTCCTTCCGTTTAGCTCACTTTTGTTGAAAACCTTCCACATGCCAGACTCTGTATGAGGTCTATTTAGAATGAAGTCTTTAGGACAGATTTCCAGGAACGGGGCTGAAGAACTTGATTCTTTTAATGGACCTTAACGTCTATAGCCACGTTACCCTCCAACAGAGTGTTGTCAGCTTGCATCCCTGGGGAGGAGGAGGACAGCAGAGTGTGTCTGCGCCCCAGGCTTGGTGCATCATGGCAAACGGAGAGGCCGCACGGCCGCTGCAGAGTCACATGCAGGGGTCGGGAAGGCTGTCCCAGAGGCAGGGGTGCCGCCGATGAGACGTCCCCCCCCCGCCCCCGCCGTGGGGGGACAGTCCTCATGAACAGGTGCATCCGTCTCAGCGAGCAGCCCCTGGGAAGCGTTTCTTGATGCCCACCTGGGACGATTCGGCCCTTTCTGTACTGCCTGGCCTCTGGTCTGCGATGGCCACCAGCGCTGTCACCTCGTCACCAGCCCGACCAGTGCACACTGACCTATTCAGTCCTCACGGGGACAAGGGGAAGTCACCTGCTCCAGCGGGATTTGCACCCCAGCTGCACCAGCCCATGGCCCCTGTGCGAAGTGCTCCCTCCAGGCCCGCCCCACTGTGGCCCCCGCCGACCTCCGAGGGGCCGGGAGGGTCTCCTTCCCTCCCTCTGCGCAGGAGGAGCCCACGCTCCGAGCTCAGTGGCAGGTGGGGGACCAGGCAGAGGTGCCAGGGGGCAGCTGACACCAGGAGCAGGTCCTGAGCGATCTGGCTGCGGGTCCTTTTTCTGCAGGGGCCCCGGGTGGGCTGAGTGAAGGAGGGGGGCGCATAGCAGGCTGTCAGGGAGGGAGTGACTGCCACCCCACCCTGCAGGCACCCTCTGAGACCTGTGATGTGCAGGATTGGAACTGAGCAGTAAAATCCCTCCATGGGGCTCATTAAACACAGGCCCTAAAACTTCACTTGGCTCCTGGAACCTTTGCCGCTGCCTACGCTGCACTAGCCCACTCATCCCCACCCCCATCCCTACCCCGCATACCATCTGTCCTGGGTCAGCGTCTGCCTAGGTCTCCTGTTGGCCCCTGAGGTGGGAACGTCCACCCCCAGACGGGAGAAAGGAGCAGGAGAGCCAGGAAGGTCAGCTGAAGCCCCCGGGTTTTATGAGTGGGGAATCTGAAGTCCAAAGAGGAGAGGGGACTTCTCTGAACTTGGCGTGTCCAGGCGGGAGCTTGGGAGCAAGTGGGAGCTAGTTTAGGAAAACCTTGGCTGAACAAGCCAGCGACCCACTGAGCCAGACCTTAGGGAGTCAGGGGAGTGGGTCAAGCCAGTCTTGGAGCCACGCAATAGTTACCTTGGAGTGAGAGGGCCAGAGGTTTGCTCATAAGGGAAGAACACCTTCTGAGCTTCTGAGACCCCCTGCCGGGTCCTCGCCATGCATGAGCCATGCATACCCTCACATGGGCAGGGGCAAGACCCTCCTGGTCTGTGCTGCTGGGAAGGTTGTCCCTCATGAACAGTCATCTGCTTCTCTGTAACCTACAGAGTTTCCCTCTTTGCTTTGGCTGCTGGGGAACTCAAAGCTACGTTTTTTGTTGTTGTTGTTCAAACTCCTGGGCCTCTGGCACTGTCCTAAACGTCACTGTGTGCCTTTCTAGGCTACCTGGGCCATTAAAAATACCCAACTCTTTATTTCATCCATGTCGTTCTATGTTGCAGGAGCCTGGTCTTTTTCGTTGGTGTGTGTTGTTTCATTGTATGACTGGATCACAATTATTGTTCAGTCTGCTACTGATGGACACTTGGGTTGTTTCTTGTTCAGGGTCACTATGAACAGAGCTGGTGGAACGTTCCTGTCCACGTCTCTCGGTGGACATGGCCTCACTTCTCTCAGGCACACGCCAGGGTGGAATCCCTGGGTCACGCGTATTCATGTGTTTAGCATTAGGAGATACTGTATCTGCCAAACGTTTTCTGGAACGCTGCACCCTCACACGCCCCCCTGCCACGCTGCGGTGAGAGTTCCCGTTGCTCACGTCCTGCCAGCCCTCGGTGCTGTACCTCTGGCTGTGCGGGTGGGTGTGCGGGGTGTACTGCTCTGAATTTGCATATCCCCAGCGGCTCCTGATGCTGAGCACCTTTGAGCTCCCTGTGGCCACGGGACCTCCTGGTTTGTGAAGTGCTGATTTTGACCCTTTTTAAGTGGCACATGCGTAGCAAAGTAGGTAAAGGCTGGTAGACCAGAAGTCCCACGTGAGCCCCCGGGAAGCCATGGAGCTGATGAAACTGCACTTTGGAGCTCAGGCTGCACGTTCCACGGGATGAGAGCTCCACACGCTAGTCCCTAAACACACCGGGAGGCGCGGCCTGGCCCATCGCCTTAGGAGACGTCCCTCCCGAGCTGACAGAGGTTCTGGGTGCGAGCCCTGCTCTGCCACGAGCTCTGGGCAAGTTCCTCACCCGTCCTGAGCCTTGGTTTCTTCACCTATCAAGGGGGGGGCGGTATGGGTGCCACCTCCCAGGACAGCTTAGGTGGTGCCAGCATGGTGCCCCACGTATAGGAACCCCCATCGTCCACAAGCTCCCCCGGCCTGGCCACCCAGGTCTGCGCCTGGTGGAGATGACACCAGGCCTCCAATGAGTGGGATATTCCTACCCCCCATCCCCAGGACTGGGAGGGGCACCACCTCTCCATGCCCGCCCTCTCTCCTGGGCCACCTCGTGAGAACCAGAGCTTGGGTGTGCCGGCCCAGGGCCGGCTGTGCTCACTAACCACGGGGTCTCCCTGACCTGGTCTAGCCTCCAAAGAAGGGGGATGTGTGGCATTTGTGGAGGAGGCGGGGGAGAGTGCCCCGCCCTGTGCCCCTGTGGGCCCGGGTCGGGGTGCAGGTGGACCTCTCGGGGGATTTGGCCGTTGGAGAGCACATCGAAAGGGTCTGGGCCAGCTTGTTTTAATCTAAACACACACCAGGTGTTCAACATGTTTTTATCAAAATATTCTGAACAGCTGTCAGGGGCTCCTCTGCTGCGAGGCCAGATGCCCAGCCCCCAGCAGGCCCGTCCCTCTGCCTAAGTGAGACTTTCAGGTGGACCCCTGCCCGCCGCCTGCTAGCCCAGCCCTCTGGCTCCTGGTGGGGTTTGGACAGTGCTTCCGGCAGGTTGGGAAGGCAGACAGGCCTCCCAGCCCTGCTCTGTGACCCCGGGCAGGCCACTTACCCTCTCTGAACCTCTGTTTTTTCAGCTGTAAGATGGGGGCAGTAGCACCTATCTCCTGGGCCGCTGCACAAACCAAAGCAGCTAATGTATGTTCCCTCACCAGGTCCCCGAGGGAGAGGGCACTCAGTGACTGTCACTATTATAAATAATAACATGAATAGAGCATCCCGTCAGCTTGGAGAAGCGGGCCGCAAGGGCAGGCTTGGGGGCACAGCTGGGTCAGCGTCCCCCAGAGGCTGCCCCTTCCCTCTCAGAGGAGTCCAGAGTCCCTGGGCCCAGCCGTGCGGCGTCTCTGCAGGTCTCGCCTCGCCCGCTGCCCGGCTCGCCCCTCCCCCGCCGAGCAGGCGCGCAGCCCTTGTCCCGGGCGGCCTGGCTGTCCCTTGGGGAAGGCCTCCTGAGATTCGTGGTCCTCAGGACCTCAGGACCTTCTCTGCAGGTGGTGCGCGCTCTCCGGACACCGAGCCCAAGGTGAGCTTCCCGTGCACAGGTGAGGCCTTGCGCCTCCCCTCTGGCCAGAGCGGCCCACGAGGGCTCTTCACCCAGCCCTGTCCAGCGCCTGCCGCCCGTCCCCCTACCCAGACCGCGCATCTGCGGTGGGCCCCGCCATGCATCATCTCCCTGCGTCTCCACCACGGCCCTGGGAGGGGGTCTGTTCAGCCCCACTTACAGACAAGAGACTCAAGCCTCCAAGGGTTTGCTCGAGGTCACACAGCAGTCAGGGCCAGCCCAGTCCAAACCCCTGGTCAGGCATCCTCTGCCAGGCCCAGCAGGCAGCCCACCGCCCTCCGCAGCGCTCCTTCCCGCGCCCTGGCCCGGGTGTGGCTGTCATCAGGGACCTCTGGGGTCAGGCCCCACATGCCTTCTGGGAACGAGAAAGGGGGGAGAAGAGAGAAACCGCCCTCGCTATTCGACAGCCTGTGGGAGCCGCGGGGGTGCGCGATGGCTGACCACTCAGGCCTGACCTGGGGCGCCCCGGGGGCTCCCTCCCTCCCAGGGAGCTACGTCTGCTCCGTGGACAGAGCCACCCACTTTGGGGTGCTCTTCCCATGACACTGGAAGGTCCCAACTGGATTCCCAGTGTCCCTGAGGCCATGGGGGCGTTCATTCATTCATTCATTCAGCGGGTAGGGTGGGTCCTGGAGACCATGGTGGGGCTGGTTCTTTCTGCATCGGGCCTTGCGGAGGGGGGTGGGCGTGAGAGGATGTTCCAGGCAGTGGCACGGACGGCTCGGGGAACATGACAGATGAACACAAGAGCCGGGGGGTTATGGGAGGGGGGAAGGGGGGTGCTGGCGGGCTCCGGAGCCAGCTCATGGGCCGTGTTAGGGAGACTGGATTTAGTCTTGGTGACGGGGGGGAACCGCAGGGCGACGGGCACCCTGCCCAGACCCTCTCAGGCCCCTCGCGGCTGGTTTTGTGCAGCCCCCAGCTTCCACGTGCTTCTGCTTCCGACGCCCGCACCTGCAGCTCTGCTTAGGACGCTGTCCTCGGACGCTGGAGCCTGCTTAGCGTGAAGACGCAGAGCCCCACAGGCCTGGGGTGCGGGGAGGAGGCTTGCCTCTTAGGGCTCAGTTACACTGGCCACGAACAGGGCCGGCCCAGGCTGGCTGTTGACATTTTCATGCTTCTAAGAGTCTGGGTTTGGGGGAGAGGGCGTTTTTCATTCTGGTAAGTGGTTCTCTAGAAGGTTCTCTGTGGCCTGGCGCTGCTACCCACACTGAGAGCTCCGGCGTTCGGGGGCTGGGCAGCGGGGCCTCCCCGGGGAGGTGAGGATCCAGACTGCATGTGCCCCGCAGGCTGGGGCCTGGGCTCTAGGCAGGAGCAGGATGGTGAGGCCAGGCGGGGGCTCCCAGGCCCTGAGCCTCAGACACCCGCCTTTCTGCCCATCGCCCTTTGGCTGTGGGGACGGACTGGCCCCCCCGCCTAGATTTCTAGGACAGCTCGGGCTCACAGGGAGCCAGACGCCTGGTGATGACACACAGCTCCCGGGCGGTCAGAAGGAAGGAGGCCACTTGCTCGTCTGCTCAGGCAGCTGGCTGACTGTTGCCGTCCCTGCCAGCTCCCAGCATAAGGCCACCACAGGGATGCCCGTGACCTCAGGGAGCTCACAGTCTGGAGGGAGCGTCACACGGGTGACCAGACAACTACAGTAGAGCCACAGATGCTCCGAGGGGGTCGACACAGGTGCCACGGAGCACAGAATGGGCACCTAACCGAGGTGAGGGCTGGGGAAAGGCTTCCTAGAGGAGGTGACCCGTTCCTTGGGAAATGAGTCCCAGAGAGCCAGTGGTCGGTGCAGGGCAGCAAATTCAGAGACCGCAGGGGCAGGCAGGAGATGTAGGGGACGGACTGGGCCTGGTCTAGGAATAGGGAGGCAATAGAGAGTGCCGGCAGTGTGGTAAACTAGAAGCCGCTTGCCGCGCTCAAGGCAGCGGCTGCCACACTGCAGCAGCTCAGTTTTGCCTGCGGAATCCCGGGCCATTGTTACTGAATCTTTCAGATTTTCAAAAGAAGCGAAATTTCCAGCTCCTGTTCTTGAAAAACACTATGTGGGCCCAACCAGACATGTCCAGGGGCCACCGGTTTGTGACTCTGGCCTCACTGTGCATAGGACTCGGGCGAAGGCTGAGGCAGGGGCTCCAGCCAGGGCTGGGGGTTCAAGGGACCTCGTTTGTCAGTGTGAGGGAGCTTCTCGAGTCCGCCGACGTGCTGGTGGGCGGCCGTGCGGCACCACCCACGCACCTCTGCGTGTCGCACCTTTGTTCTCAGCACCTCAGGTGCCTGCGGCCGATGGGCAGTGAGAGCCGTGCTGGCGCGTCGGGTCAGTTCTGGTTAACAAGGTGCCACCAGGCTGAAACACGCCGTAAACAGGCCCGTTTCCTCCCTGCGGGCAGAGGGGCCCCAGGGCGGGTGCCAGGGTCCACGGTGAAATCCCTCCCCGCTGGGCTCAGGCCCCCACTGCCCTCTGCCCGGCTGCTCCTGGCCAGAGCAGGCCTGGCGCTGGGTGCTGGCGACCCCGAGGCCCAGGTAAGGAGTTCTGGCTTCTCCGCCGTTCTGCCCAGGCACGCCCAGCCACCGAAGGCTGTGCAGCTCCAGTGTGGGCCGTTTCCTCGTTCACTTCCTCTTTCGTTTTCCTCGTTGGTCTTTCACAAACACCGTGCTATCCTCCGGGCGTTAGTCAAAGCTGGCAAACACTTCCGAGGGCCCGCCTCTGGCCTGGAGCTGATCCAAAGGTGAGGTGCACCCCTGCCCGCAGGGCTCTCGGCCTGGCCGGAGGTTGACCAGCACATCAGTGATTCCCAGATGCAGAATATGTCCTGCGTGCCAAGGGAAGAATCCCTAAAATGAGCCCGGATTTAAATCCAGACACAGAGGATTGAAGTCCCAGCGCTGCCATTTACTGCCTGTGGGACTTTGGGCAAGTTCCTCCCCCTCTTGGGTCTGTGTCATCACCTCTAGAACAGGCCGGTCATGGTACCCATCACGGGGCGTTGTGCAGCGTACATGGGAAATGCTCCTCAAAGCCCTCCCTCAGCAGCCGTGGGGGCCAGTGCCCAGTGTCCCCCTTGTCCTTCTGCTTCAGTGTCTGTGGCTCACCCATCCCCCAAGCCAGGTGAGCTTCGCCCGCATCCCAGAGCCTGCCTGCTGGCTGGGTGGGACCTCTAGTCGGTGGCAGGTTCCTTCCCCTGCCTCGGGTTACACACCGGGGCTCAGAGCCTCTGGGACTGGTCCAGCAAGTGCCTCCTCCTGGTGGGAGAGACTCCTGGTCCTTCCCAGCTGGAGGATGGGTCAGCCAGGGTGGGGTTCTGGGCCCTGGGGCGCCACCTGCCTGAAGGAAAGGGGCATCCCGGGACCGCCCAGGCTGCAAGGTGGAACACACAGACGTGGCCCTCCCCTCTCTCTGGGTAGTACCCTGGCCCACCCCAGGCCCCACGTGCACTTGCAAGGAGAGTGTGTCTCCCAGCTGGGGGCACAGGAACCCTCCCCCATCTTTAGATCCTCCTCCCATCAGAGGCTGGAGGGAGGGGGAGGCAGCCAACCTGCGATGCCCCTGTCCCCGCCCCGGCTGATGTCCCCTGGCGGCTGGAGCCTCCACTGTTAGTTCCGTGAGGGGCCCGGCTCACCAGGGCGCACCTCTTTCTCATTTGCACAGAAACTCCCGGGGGAGGGGGTGCTCTGGGGGAAGCTTACTTCTCCCCCTTCCCCACCCCTGCCCGTTACAGATGAGCAGACAGCCAGACTGACGGGAGAGGCCCAGGCGCCCACCAGGAAAGGGAGCTCTGGGGTGCGGCCACCTCCCCTGGCAGAGCTCTGACCTCAAGGGGGATCCCAGGCGACAGAAGTGTGTCCCCATTCCCTTTCCAGGCCGGGGAACCGTGGCCCTCAGAGGGGCCTGAGGCGAGGACTATCCTAGGCCTGGGTTTTTATTTCAGTATTTTTCCCCCTCTGTGATTTTAAAGCATCCCAAGAAGTGCCCGTCTGCGTGAGCCGGTTGGGCGGAGGGAGGGCAGGTCTCTCCCATCAGTGGCAGGAGGGGCCCCGGGTTGCAGGGTCCCCAGGTGGGGCTCGGGGGCTCCAGACTGGCCTGTCCCAGGTGTTGGGCCGAGTCTGGGCCCAGGCACGTGGTCTGAGGGTGGGCGGTGGGAGCCGAGGGTCTGGTGGGTGGGGCTGGGGGACACAGGCCTGAGGCCTGAGCAGGTTTCCGAGTGAGGACAGGGAACTGAGGCTAGAGCTGATGACCGGTCCAGGCAGGACGGCACAGGGCCTGGGTCCTCGTCTCCGGGCTGGCCTCCCTGCGAGCAGGGCTGGGTCAGAGCCCCCTTGTGCAGCAGGGCTCAGCGGACCTCAGCAGAATGGGGCGTGGGCTCCTCGGGGAGCAGCTCCTGCGTAGGTTTCTGCGTCAGCAGCAGGAACAGCGGTTCCCGGAGGCGCCCGGGGTGTCTGCCCAGGCCCGGGCCTGCCCCGCCCGCCCTGCTCCGCCTCTGAGATCTGTGGCAGTGAGCACCTTCCTGGCCACCCCACTGCGAGGTGGCACCTGCCAGCAGCCAGCTCAGGCCGGGGATCGCTGGCTGCCCCGCTGGGTCCCAGCAAGCTGCCGTCTTGACAGTGAGCATCCTGGGCCAGCAGGTGGACGGCAGGAAGCCCCATGCCACAGGTCTCACGTTTGGGCCACAGCTGGTGGCAGGTATCCCATAATCAGCCTTCAGAAAAGCGTGGATGAGGGCGGGAGGTGGCAGATCCCAGGCACCCTCCCCCGGGCGTTTGCCGGAGGCCATGCTCTGGCCTGTACCGTCTTAGAAACAAGCACTCGGGCCCTGGCTCTGGGACTCCTGGGGCTCAGATGGAAAGACGCCCTCGGCCCAGCCTCGTCACCTCCGGCCCCATGTGAATCCAAGCCCTCTGTCCTTTTTCTCCAACTTCGTCAGCACAGCCCGGAGTTGGCGTCAGTCTCGGTGGCGTCACCCTCCCAGAGCCAGGGCCCGGTTCCCTGAATCCACGTGGTCAGCCTGCCCCAGTGCCCGGCCCTCAGCCACCAGGGGTGCGGCCGGCCCTTGGATAACAGTCGGGACAAGGACGCATGCCCCTCCCTGTGCGGGCAGTGCCGTGGCCTCCGGTCTCAGGAGCCTCTGCCCGGCCCTGCCCTGGAGCACACCAGGTGGGGAGCTGGTGGTGGGCGGCACTGTCTCCTCAAGAACTTCACGGGGAGAGGCTGCACCTGTGTCCCCTCAGTCGGCGGAGCCAGGTGGGCATGGAGATGGTCCTTGCTGGGCGTCCAGCTGCCATTTTCCTTGGGCTGGTACAAAGATCGTCCCTGTGAGGCCGTCCAGGCCGACACAGATTGGCCTTGTTCTCTGCCTCTGTCATTCCCTCCTTCCCCCGGCTCAAGGGCCATGAGGGGGTGGAATAACTAATGACAGGCGGCGCCCTGCTGGGTGGGGGCCTTTGTTCATTTACTGGTCGGCAGACACTTCCTGGGTGCCTGTGTGGGCAGCCACTGGTGCAGGAAGCCTGGCCCCTCCCTCTAGGCAGCCCAGGTCAGCTGGTGCCCAGCCAGAATGGTACGAGTGTTCGGCGGGGGCGGGCAAGTTCTTGGTGCTCAGAAAAGAGAGCAGCTCGCCAGGGAGCATAGAGTTGGAGATGGGAACAAGTGGGTGAGGCTTTGAAGGATGAATAGGAGTTTGCAGGTGGAGCAGGACCTAGTGGTCATGCTATTCCAGGACGTAGCATGGACAGAGGTGTGGGAGAGCGTGGAATGTCTGAAGAGCAGTGGGCCCTGGACCCTGGGTGACTGGGAGGACACCCAGTTAGGACGGACTTGTCTGCTTTGCTGAGGAGCTGGGCTGTGACATGGGTGATGGGGAGCCACAGCAGAGTTTACACAGGGAGAGGTGGGAGCTGTTGACAAGAGGGGGAGGATCCGCACAGGTCCCCAGGCTCAGACTCAGCCGGGGAGACCCCTGGACACTGCCCACACAAGGAGCCCAGGAGAGCAGAGGCATCTGCTGCCCCTCAGCCATCCACGCACCCAGGGAACCTGCCTCTGCCTCCAACTTTGGGGAGGGACCTGAGGGCGGTGCTCAAATGGATGGCGGGGGCAGGGATCCAGCCTCATGCACCTTTCTCCAGAAGCTTCCCTGACCCCCGCACATCCCCCCGTAAATTCCCTCAGACCCCGCACCTTTTTCTTCCCTTCCCAGCCCTGGTCACGATTGTGGGTGTGGGTCTGGACAGTGAGCCCTGGGAGGGCCGAGGGCGGAGGGCAGGAGGCCGACCCTGGCGTCGGCTCGAGGGCTGGCACGTGCAGGCGAGGTGCCAGGTGCTTCATTCTCAGAGTGACCCTGAGAGCCAGGCCATATGCCCACCTTACAGATGGGGAAAATGAGGCTCAGGGAAGTGAAGAGACAGCTGGTTGGGGACAGAGCAGGGAGCCCACCCTGTGTGGGCCTGGGGCAGGGGAGGCGCAGCCGTGACCCCCATGGGGGGCCCGGCCGAGCCTCGGCTGAGCCTGTGGGTGCAGGGAGAGGGGGCTTCTCCTAAGTCCCAGTGGGGCGGAGGGGTGATCAGGGCACAGCCCGCTCTCTGCCCGGGAGACTCTGGTGTCTGCTCCCCACCTTTATGTGCTCTCTTTCTCCTCCCTTCTGTTTCTCTTTCTCGCTTCCTTCCCTCCATCCCTCTCTCTGCTCCTCTCCCTCCGTGTGTCTCTCTGCCCCCTGCTCTCTCCCACCTTCTTTCCCCTGCTGCTCTGTTTGCTCCCCGCTCTCTGCCTGTCTGACCGTCTCTCTTCCCTCCCTCCCTCCGTCTCTCTTCCTGAGTGTGTGTGTCTCTCTGTGTCCTCTGTCTGCCTGTCTGTCTCTTCCCCGCTCCCGTCTCAGCCCTCCCGGCCCAGCTGTGCCCGCCTCTCCCCTTCCTTCCCCACGCGTGCAGCCCTGTCCTGGCAGGGCCTGCCCAAAGCCAGGGGGGTCTCTTGGCCCCTTTGTCCATTACCCTGTGTTTCCGTTCCCACTGCCAAAGGGCATGTCTTTGCTGGGTGTCTTGGTTCAGCTTCTGTAGTGTGACGTCTTTGAGGCCCCGTGGTTGCAGGTCACTGGCCAGCGTGCAGTGGAAGGCTCTCCTGCCCAGTTAGGCCATACATTGCTGCCTCGGGGGCTTCGAGGGGGGCGGGCCCAGGATGAGTCCCCTCCGTGTACCCCGGCTCCCTGAGAGCCACAGCCCACAACAGTGTCACGTAATTAAGACACAGAAGTCCACGATTTCCTCTGTGTGTTGGCAAACAGTGGCCGGCTGCTAATGCTATCCTTTCTTTTAATGGATTCTTGAATTTAAATGATATGTAATTAAACGTAATTAGCCACGTACCCGTTCAGCTCGGTACCGTATGCTGAGTGGGGCCGCCTTGAATCTCATTATGAAGCATCTTCTTTTATGGGCGGATTTCTTCTTCCCTCTTGGGGTGGAGTTCGTTTGACTGGACAGTAAACCTGGCCCCAAGGGCCAGTGAAGGTCCGAGGAGGACAGTCCTGGGCCAGCCGCCCAGGGGATGACGGGGATGACGAATCGGGGTGGGGGTGGGGTTTGCTGGGAGAAGTTCCGGTTCTTTGAGCAGCCACTGGCCTCACTGTCGAGGAGAGAAGAGTCAGGAATCTGATGGGAACTGGTGGGAGGGGGCACAGAGCGGGGACAAGGGTGTCAGCGCCTGGGCAGGTGCAGCCTGAAGATGTCCCCCTCCCCTGACAACCCCTTGCTGAGTGGTGGCTGGGGCACCGCCCCGTCGGGGAGCCGGGCCTCGGGGCTGCCCTCCAGCCCCAGGGGCAGCTGAGGGAGACCCATAAGGGCGCAGCCCGGGCCATGCAGGGCTGCAGCCTCACGCACACAGGCCAGCACGAGGCAAGACCAGGGGCGAGGGGGCCAGGGCGCTGGTACCGCCATTGGGACGTCCCCTAGGGTCCTGGCCTCCCTGCCCCTCCTGCTAGCAATGCCTGTGGTTACACACGCCCATCCCACCCACCAAACTCACTGTCTTCCCTGCGCCTCGGATGCTGATGTGTATCCGTGTGTCCCATCTGTCTGTCCCCCCAGCAGCCTGTGTGCCCAGGGCAGGGCCCAAGGCCGAGTCCTGGCCAGTCTCCCTGCCCAGCACACAGTGCCCTCCCGACGGCTGGCTGCGTCCTCACTGGTCGTGATCACCGTGCTGAACGCCCGCACGAGGCCTGCGGGGCCCCTCCAACCTTGCGTGTCTCCCGCGCTTCTCCCGGGGTTACCTTCATCTAGAGACAGGGCCGCCGCGGCATGGAGGTGTGTGTGCTCTCCCAGGGTCACCAGGTGGGTGAGGGGTGGAGCCTGTTATGCTCAGGGCACAGATGAGCAAACTGAGGCAGAGATGGTTTGCCAGGGGTGGGTTTACTGCCCATTCTGGTGCTCCGTCTCCATTTCTCAGAGGGCGCCTCCTGCCCACCTGCCAGCCCAGCTCGCTGTGCCCTGGGCCGGGCCGGCCCCTCTCAGGTGGAGCCGCCCAGAGGAGTATCCCCTCCCCTACCTGCTTCGGAAGGACCTGAGGGAGGGGGCACCCCTCAGTCTGTACAGGGGAGGGGTTGTCTGCACACCAGGAAGGCCTGGGTTCCCAAGGAGGAGGACCCTCCCGCAGGAAGGGCTGTCCACAGAGCCCCTGGGTGGCCGGGAGGCCGTGAGCGCCCACCCCTGGGAGGACCGAAAGGAAGGGGCCCACGGAGGGTGGACGGCCGGGACCAGGGCTCCCCAGGCCTTTGCTGCAGAGGCCCAGGGGGCAGCTGGCTGAGGCTCGCAGGCCGCCTGTGGTCTCTGTTGCACATTTTCTTCTTTTTACAAAGTTTTAAAAATATGAAAACCATTCTTAGCTCAAGGGTTGTACAAAAACAGGCTGCCAGAGGAATTTGACCCGTAGGCCGTAGAGAATAGCCGCAGTGATGGGAAATAGACACCTTGTATATGTGAGATTATATGCGACCTTTTTAATTAAATTTTCGAGGTATAACATATACCTCAAGAGTATGTTACATATGCATGTTTATGTGCATACAAAGTGCACTGAAAATGAAGAATGTGATGCATTTTCCTCCATGTGCCACCCCTGTAATCACCACCCAGGGCAAGATCTAGAACACTGCCAGCACCCCCATCCCGTTCCCCCAGGAAGGAACCATCTTCTGGCCTCTGCACGGGAGGCTGGTGTACCCGTTCCCGAACCTGATAACAAGCAGGTCGTCTGGTCTGGGTTCTTCGCGCCTGGTCCTTCTGCCCGTCGTGGTGTCTGTGGGGGGCGGTGGAGAGACACTGCAGCGTGGCAGGTGATTCACTGCGGGTGGTGGTGTCCTGTGCTGTTCTGACGCGTGCACGTGCCACCCTCTGTCTCCCTGTTCTCCCGCTGATGGACATTTGTGCAGTTTCTGCCTTTTTGCTATTGCGACTGAAGCTGTTTGGAACATTCTAGTACATGTCTTTGGTGAACATGTTGATGCGCTTTTGCTGTGTTGCATACCTAGGAGTGGAATTGTGTGTCACAAGTAGGTACCCACATGGTTTTCCAGAGTGTGTGCCACATACAACCTTCCCCTATTAACAAGTGAGTATTTCAGCACTGCTGCAGAATAACGTGGATCTTAGATTCCCATGTTCACTAGATTGTCTGGATCTGGCAAGAACGAAATAACGATCCCTTAAAATACCTCCACTGCCACGAGAGAGTTGCGGATCCTGTGGGTGGCGGTGAGGGTCCCTGTGCACTCGTCCCCTTGTCTTGTCCCCAGGGCTCATGTTTGGGGCCTCACCCCTCGGGGGAGTCACGTACCCTCCGCGGCACCTGTCTGTGAGTGTGTCGATCCCTGAGCCGCAGGGTGGCCACACTCGAGAAGACCAGAGGAGCGATGCCTGCCGGCCCTGGCATCTGTAGGTGGCCTCTGCGTGGAGGGGGCGCTGCCCACTGTGACCTTCCTGGAGGGGGTGGGAGCGTCCTGTGGCCGTGCATGCCCTCGGAGGCTCTGGCACCCAGAGTACCGCTGGGAATCAGAGGAATCGGGTCTGATGCCGGCTCTGCCCCCGCTGCGGCCTCCCCCCATTTCCTCACCTGTCAGAGGGGGGCACCTGCCTCCTCCCCGAGGATGGAAGGAGAACATGATGTGAGACGCGGGAGGGCCGTGCCTGGGGACTACAGCAGGAAGGGGGACCGGGCAGAGTGAAAGGTGGGCCCTCCTCGGTCATAAGGGGTATCCACACTTCCCTCCCCCTACACCCCTGCCCAGGTCCCAGGCCTCAGCAGCCCCTGGGGAGGGGGCCTCTAGGCTCCTGGGCTGCAAGGTCTTTAAAAGAAAAGGTGCCGTTGCCCAGGACAGCATTTTAGGGTCACGAGCTTCATAGATGCCAAACCCTTCAAAGGGGCAACTTGACTTTAACGATGGTGTCAGAGCCAACTTCAACCACTTCCTTCCAGGCCAGGGTGGGAGCTTCCGAGGTGGAGGCCCGGTGCTGGGAGGGCGCCTTGTGCTTTCCCAGGACGTTTGGGTCAGACCTTGGGGTAATCGGAGTGGCCCCTACCCCCGCCGAGCTCCAGCCCGCGAGCGGTGGGGCGGCCCTTCCTGTCACCAGGACCCCACGCTCCGGTTCACAGCCCTCCAGGCTGCCCCCGGCCCCCGGGATGAGGTCCCAGTTCCTCCCGCAACTGTCAAGACTCTGGGGGACGTTCCCTGGAGCCCACCCCGAGCCCCTCCCCCTCCATGTGTCCACCTGGAGCCCTGCTCTGCTTCAGGACTCAGCCCGCAGCCCCCCGCCATGGAGCACCCCCCCGGGGTCCCCTTGGTGCTGCACGGACCCCACAGGCATCCACGCGCATCGTGTGGTCTCGCTCCCCTGGTCCTCAGCATCCAGCGGGACCTCGGGGAATACAGCAGGGGATGGATGAAGGCTTTGGGAGCTTCTAGCCCCCCAAATCTCAGCCGGAGAGCAGCTTTGCCGGGAGGCTTCCCCTGCTGGGTGGGAGCAGCCTCTGAGGGAGCTGAGCTGATGGCACATGAGCCCCCCGGGGTTTGGGCAGGAAACTCAGAGAAGGACTGAACTCAGGGCCCTACTCGCAGAGGCGTGATGCTTCTGCTGGCAGCACGGACGGAGCAGGGGCCGGTGGTCACCGCCACGGGGCTCCGAGCAAGCTTCCAACGGGAGGGGCACAGGGGGGAGTCTAGGTGGACGGACAGTCAGGAGGGAGGTGTGCGTGCTCTGGAGTTGCGGTGGCCGGGCCTGGGGCGTGGGGAGGACAGGCACAGCCGTTGGCCAAGACCAGCCTGCCTGATGGGGCACAGAAGGGCCTGCAAGTCTCCCGAGGGCAAGGCCAGGCCTGTGCTAGATGCTGGGAGGCAGCGGCTTCGGAGGGGTCACCTTGGGCTTACGGATCCACTAACCTACGGTCCTGCCCTCTGCAGGCCCAGTGACGAGCACCACCCGGAAGTAAAGGCTGATGGGTATGTGGACAACCTTGCGGAGGCTGTGGACCTGCTGCTGCAGCATGCGGACAAGTGACAGGCCTTCTGGGAGGGCCCCTAGCCTCCTGCCACCCTCCCCTGTGCCCAGACCATCCGAGGCACTGCCCTCTGCCCTGGATGGGCAAGTGAGAGGGTGCCAGCCAGGCAGTTCTGGGCTGCCCTGCCCCTGAGCCACCAGCCCCTCTCCTCTGTCTCCCTCTGCCGACCCCCCTTCCCTCCTCCTCTCCGGTCACATCTCCCAGCCTCCTGGGCGAAGTTTGATCCCCACCTGCTGGCCCATCCCCTGCCTGTGCTTCCCTAGTGAAGTCAAGAGGTGGGGCACATCTGTTGAATCCCCAAACCCATTCTCTCTCCCGTCGGCCAGTCCTTTCAATGCGCTACCGAATCGGACTCCGGCGTTTGCCCACTGCCTCTTATCAAGCCGCACTTGAGTTTTAGGGAGGCGCCTGGAGAAAGCGGGGACCCCCGAGCATAGTCCTTGCAGCCAGAGCCGAGCCAGCCTCCCCGGGACTGCCCAGCGGCCCCTGCCCTCCCCTGGTGTCAGAGGGACCGCTCAGCGCTCCCCACGAACCCCCCAAACAATGCAGCCCGCCTTTCCTATCCCAAGTCACCTCTGGAGCCCAAATGGAGCGGCTCCCAGGGGCACTTTAACGACTGCCGTCCTTCAGAGCGAGAATTGTAACCTCTGGAATCCGGGTGGCAGGTGGAGGGTAGCTTCTGGAGCCTTAACTCGATAGACTTGAACGTGTCACATCCAGGAAACTAACGGTTAAATCAACTCTGCCCTGACCTGCGGTGACTCTGGCTCTGACTCTGCGGGGCGGGCGGCGGGGAGGAGGCACCGTCCCTGATCCTGCCCTGGACTTGAGCCCCTGCACATCAGGGGGCCAGGGCCCGGAGACACCTCGCCTGCCTCAAGCCCTTTGTTTAATGGAGGGGGAAACTGAGGCCCCACGGGACCAGGTGGACGGGGCAAGCGTGGGCCTTCCCTCACGCAGCGGCCCAAGGTGGCGGGCGGTGAGCCGCGGGCTTCCCAGATTCACTCACAGCCCGAGTTTCAGGTTTCAGCCTCAATCAGCAGAACAGATAACTTGAATGCTCTGTTTCTCCCCAAATCCATCCAGAACCCACTGACAAATCTTGGGAGACTCCTCATGAAAAGAAGTCGTGAGTCTTCCGTAACAGGATTTCCATTAAACGAAGGCAGATGATGATAAAACGCTTGGCCCTGAACCTGAGTCCCCAGCACGGGAGCCCAGGGCCGGCGGGGGGCTGTGCGGTCCCCAGGCCTTGCCCGCCAGGCCGGCCGCTGTTAAATCAGGATTACGAAGAAATGGTGGTGGCTGAGTCTTTCCATCAAGGTGAGAGGCCACCGGCCAGGCTCGGGTCATTGGCTTGCGAGGGAGGAGGGGCGTTTGGCCTGTTAGCTGGAAAATATGCAGATGGGCTGCTCCTGGATGGAGTCCCCTAATCCCAGCTCAGGTGACCAGCGCGGCGCGGGCAGCAGGCACCGGGGCTCGGGAGGCGACTGTGCGCGGATGGGCCTGCAGCCTTGTGTTGGGTTTGTTCCCTCTTGTCTTTCTTTCCTTTTTCGTGGGCTGCCCTTGCCTGCTGTCCTCGGCAGGGGCTTGCAGGCAGGGCAGTGTGGTTCTGGAGGAAGGAGGCCGGGGGTCCCGCTCTCCATGGACAAGCGGAGCCTCCCCTTGCGAGCTGCTGCCCGGGAGTGAGGACGGAGAGGGACTCAGAGGGGCAGCAGGCGCAGACCCCTGCTTTGGGCAGAGAACACGCTGCCCCCCCCACCGAGCTGTGGGTTCTGTGGACACTGTCATCTCCCCATTTTACAGATAAGGAACCTGAGGTGCGGAGAAACTGACTTGCCTACGGGCTGACGGCTGGCAAGGGCAGAGCCGAGGCTCAAATCAAGGTCTGACCCTGCATCCCATGCCCTTTCTAGTCCCTTCCACGATCCCTCCACAGGGGATGACCTGCGGTGGCCCCGGTGGCTGTGACTTTCCAGGCGAGGAGCGCCCTGGCATCCTCCCAGTGGAGATGAAATGTGCCTCGGGATTGAGGTCCAGCCCTACTCTGGGGGCGCCATGTACCCCCGAGCCTCAGCTATCTCATCCTTCCCTGAGCCCTGCCGGGGACCAGGCCCGGCCAGGCCAGGGTGCCCCATCGCCCCGCTGGGGATGCTGACCCCTGTCCTGCTGCCGCGCCGGGGGCTGCCCAGAAGTGAGGATGACCTACCTCACCCCTGGGTCCTTCCAGCTGTCGGGCCCTGGCCTGATGCCCACCCTCCTTCCCCACCCCCAAGCAGGACAGTTCTCAGGCCAGAGATCGACGGAACCACAGGCCACGGGTAGGGCTGGAGTTCAGGGCTGGCAGTGGCCTGAGAACCTGTCTGTGGTCAGGAGACGCGTCCCAGATCTGCCACAGGCCCAGCAGACACTCCAGGCTCTGGGGGCACCCAGCAGAGCTGCTGGAAGGGGTAGGGACGGGTGGGGCGGAGAAGAGGGCAGGACGGGGGCACAAGGGCCTCACCTACCCCCAGATCTCCCAACTCAAGCGTCCACACGGTACCAGCCCTGCGTGAAAACCCGATTCAAACTGGGTTAATCCAGCAAGAGTTTATCATCTACGAGGCTTCCAAGTCCAGGCCTGGCTGGATCCGGGTCCCAAGAAAGTCCCAGGCTGACCCTGGGGCAGGGCAATGGCGGCTCCAGCCAAACACACACGGGAGAGGAGAGGGGCGTGGCACCAGGAGGACATCCACATCATCCTCTCGCTGCCCTGCCGGGAGCTGGGAGCCAGGCTGAGGGGTCCGAGTCCTCACCGGCAGGTGTGTGCCCACCATGGGGCCCAGACAGCTGCGGCGCTTCTCTCCTCCTCAGATCAGGTGAACGAGGTCCCTGCAAAGGCCTGGCCTACCCACTGGGCCACGCCTGCCCCTCTCGGGGAAGCGGGCGGGCAGCGGCAGGAAGAAGGGGCACAGGGGTGGGGACGCTGGGAGGGACACGCGTGGGTGCCTGCTGGGTGCTCACGGTGCCACCTCCCACCCAGCGTGAGTATCCACTAGGTCCCGCTTTCCCACTCAGAACTGTCCCGCTTTAGATGATAAACATACTGGACACTTTGTATCATCTCATTTTTTCTTAAGTTTTGATTTTTTAAAAAAATAAGATTATAAAAGCAATATGTTTTACTATAGGAACATTAACAGAAAAGTTTACAAAGAAACCACACAAGTCACTCAGAGCCTGACCACTGTTAATATCTGGATGCATTTCCTTTCACCCCTCTTTCCAGGTGGAGATAAATGTTTTAACACAGTCTGGATTGTACTGTCTAGTGTGGTACTGGGGGTTCTTTGGTGTTGATTCTCTCATTTAAGCCCCGAGAGCGTTACAAGCCCCGTCTGCATATGAGGAGGCTGCCTGGAGCCAGCGTATGTCCTGGTGGCCCACAGACGGCGCCCGTGTCAGCTGCAGGCGGTCCACAGCGGGGCCAGGTCCAGAGACCTGCAGCCGGACCCAACGGCAGGGCGTTTGAGCTGCTGCCCAGTGAGCCCCAGGGCCTGTGCCCGAGACGGTGTCCTCCCCCTGCCACAGGGGAGGCACCACTGGGTGAGCTGAGCCGGGGAGATTCTGCTCCATCCGGGCCATGCCCCGACAGCAGGGCCGGCGCCAGACCCAGATCCAGACCCGAGCACAGCCAGGGTTGTCACCTGAGGGGGGGCAGGTAAGGAGCTATCAGGGCTGTAGGTCCATCCGGGGCCACTCTGTGGAAGCCTCCCCTGCCGGTCATGGGGGACGTGAGGCCGGGTCCCGGGGCCCCTGGGCTTCGGGGCTGCAAGGCTGCTCCTCTCACCCCCACCCTCAGCCATAGCAGCCTTGCTTCACCTGCTTCGTGAACTTTTTGTTTGAATAAGGAACAGCTGCTAAAGCGAAAACAAGAACAGTCTGGACGGGGTGCTCTTGTGTCTCGTTCCCAGAGGGCGCATGCCCTCAGGACCTAATAGATCTCCAGGCAAAACCTCTGCGGTCAGATGATGTGGGCCAACCTTGGGTTATAGAAATGACAGAAGCCTCCCTAAGCCTGTCCTCGAGGCTGCAAACATCCTGGTCTCCTGAGCTTGGTTAGCGAGGGGTCCCTGACTTGAGGGCCAGGCACAGGGACCGTGTGCCCTGGAGCCCACTCTGAGCTGAGCTGTGAGCGCTGGCGACCCCTCGGCGCGAGCAGCACAGATCCGAGCCGTGCTGCCCTCCGAGGAGCGTGGGGTCCCAGCGTGCGCCCCCTCCCTGGCTACCCTGGTGGGCGGGGGGCCCCGCAGGCCCCCAGGGCTCCAGGCCAGGCGCCCTGCAGCAGTGCACCCTGGAGCAACTGCTGCGTGGCCTTGCCTGGCAGGCATCTCCACCCGGAACACACAGGTACTGCCTGCCACGGTGCTGGGCACCCCCGGGATCACAGCCGTGGCAGTGGCCAGCACCCCCGTCGTGGTCGCTCACAGCCTCCTGCACCTGAGCCTCTCGACAGCTCTGAGATGTCCACTAGCCCCGTTTTATAGACCTGACCCTGAGGCTCGGAGGGGACAGAAGGGCCCAGGCTCTGCCCGTGCCAGTCCAGAACGAAGGGTCCCAAAGGCAGAGGGGGGACCCTCCGATCTGCCACACCCAACAGAAAGCACACAGCCGGCTCCCAGCAGCTGGGTATTGAACCAGGAAGCTTTATTTACACAGTAAAAGTAACAAGCAAATTCCTGAGAGACTAGAGCGGCTCTAGTGCAAGACAGTCGCGGCCCGTGCGGAGGACAGGCTGCGGTGGGTGGAGGTGGGGACAGACCCAGCGCCTCTGCACCCAGCGCTTCGCCCCGGGCAGGGGCCTGGCCCAACACTGCCCGTCCTGGCCGCCACACTTCCTGAGGCTCCCCAGTGCCCACGAGGTACAGCTGGGAAAGCGCACACGGCCCCAGAGACCGCCGACTCGCCGTCCCCGCGCCCCGGGACATCGCCCCCCCCGCACTGAAACACAATTTCTTTGCCAAAGAGACTATGCTAGAAGGTCAGACTATCCTACCTAGGCTACAAGATCTCTGCTGCGGTCTGGGATTTTTTTTCTTTTTTTTTTTTTTTAATCTTTTTCTCTTCTCTTTCAAGAGGAATGGTTTTCTCTGGCACCAATGGGAGGGGTCTGGCCAACTGTGTGGCCGTGGCAAGACGTGGCACAACTGCCTACACGGAGGCACCGCCCTGGCCGGGCTGCCGCCCCAGCGCCCGGAGCAGGGGGGGGACCGCTCGCGCCCCAGGCCGCGGGGCCTGAAGCGGTCATCGTTTGGGTGACCGGCCCCAAGGCCAGAGCACACGCGACTTGAGCCCGCGGCGGGGCATCCAAGGCTTGCGCTGAGGCCCCCGGCAGTGCCAGCCGGAGTGCGGAAACGCACACGCCAACCCTGCCTGGAGACCCATTTGGATGTTGGGTTTGTTTTTTTTCTAAGGTGGACTTTTCCTTTATTTAAATTTTCTTTCCGCGTACAAATTCACAAGACTTTCCTGCTACAAAAATTTTGCTGAAAAGTAAGGCTTTCTGAGAATGAAAATTCGTATGCATGATCAGAACAAGCTCTCCTGCGGCCTGGATGTCGTGTCTGCCTGTGGGCCCTGCGCCGGACCCCGGCCTCCACCGTGAGTAAGGCAAGAGGGTTTGCGGTAATGTAAACGGCGAGGCTGTGGCCCTGGCCCCCGGCCCGGCCCGGCCCTCACAGGCAGCAGCCCATGAGTCCAGCGGCTCTAGCAGGCGCTCCCTCTGGAGTGAGCAGGGATGCCCCGCGACAGGAAGCCCCCCTCCCCATCCACGACCCCGTTCTTGTCCTTCAGGGCCCCCGGGGCCGCGGACGGCCTGACACGGCCCTCCCTCCCGGCTCTCAACTTCCTCAGAGGCAGGAGTGCATGGGCTGCAAGAGGCGGGGCCCCCGCAGAAGTGAGGCTTGGGGGGGCCCACCAGGCCGCCTGCTGCCCCCCCGGGGCAGCCCCCTGGGGTCAGAGGCAGCCTCCCTCCAAGACCAAATTCCCGGTGCCAGAGGAGCAGAGCACAGATGGGCCTCTGGCAGCGTGGCAGCACCTTCTAGATGAGGTCTGCTCTCTTCAATTAAGACCGACAGGAAGCCACCGGAAGGCCATCTCTTTCTCTGAGAGGGGTCACTGGCCATCCTCTCCCCTCCCTGCTGCTGTCGTGGGCTTTGGCGAGGAGCTTCGGTTGGGGCAGGAACAGCCAAGAGAGGCCTGAGGCGGCTGGAGAGGGCCAAACCCTGCCTTGGGCTGGGATCCCTTCTGCCTTTTGGGTTGATAGGACCAGCCTGCGGGGAGGTGGGGACGATGGGGCCACTGCCTGTCCTTCCCTGCCACCAGGCCTGGGAAGGGGGGAGGTGACCGGCAGGGTCCAAGGGAGTCCCCTGCACCACAGGCCTGTGACACCCACCCACCGCCAGGTGCCTTCCCTCCCGGCCCCGAGGAAAGGCCCATCCTGGCTGAGTCTCGCCCCTCTCGGTGGGTGAGGGAGGCGGGATCCTGCTTGTCCTGCCCCAGGAAGGACTGCTGTCCTGCATGCGCCCTCTATGGCCACTCTTGGTGCGGGCCAGGTGTCAACACCTCCCACCCCAGGCTTTCTGAGGCCGTGAGGCGCCAGCACGTACTCTGTGAATTCATACGTTGGTCACTGGACGCCACCGAACAGCTGCCCCAGCCTCCTCTGGATCAGCTCTAAGACGACGAGCCACCAGGCGGGGATCAGGCGCACCCAGGGCCGCCGGCTGCCTGGCCCGACTCCCCAGGCTCCCCAGGGGACGTGCCTTCGGAGGGCCTGCCCAGCGCCCGCACACCCGTCCCGCTCTACAGCCTGAGGCTTTCCACACGGTCTTGGGGGGCCGCGGAGCTGGGTTTTCTGCAAGCATCTTACGGCTGATTTTTAAGAAAAGCCAAGTATACATGAGAACTGGAGCCCCCTCGCCTTTGATGTAAAAAAGTAAAGGTTTAAGTAAAGTTTCCCAAGTACTGTCTCTCTCCTCAGTGGAAAGAAAGCGAGAGCCACTTGTACTCGACCTGCGCGGTGAGGCATCCGCCGTGAACAGAAGTGCAGGAGCAAAGTGACTCCGAGAGAGCCTCTGTCGCGGCAGCGAGCTCCAGGGAACGCGCAGGTATGTTCAGCCTCACGGGAAAAAGGGGACTCGCTCACAAGCCGGCCCAACTGCTATCGTCTGAGGAAGGCGCCAAGCTGCTAAAAGCCAGATTCCAAGGCAGCAGAGCCCAGGTGGCACGTGTGCACGCGGGGCTGGAGAGGAGCTGTCTGGGAGGGAGACGTCGGGGGGCGGGGCTCCTCGGCAACCCCGGGGGGCGGGGGGTCCGGAGCCGGGGAGGGTGCGCGCGCGTCTCGCCCTATGCCTGCGGCGGGGAGAGGCACTCGCCGCCCTCTGCTCCCCGGCCCACCGACAACGAGCCTGCGCGTGAAGGCGGCGGGGCCCCAGAGCGGCCAGCAGACGCCCTCCGGCCCAAAACGAGCGCGGGGCCTGGGGCTGTGTGCCTGCACAGAAGTCCTGCTTCCTGAGGACGTTTTCAAGAGGTCGCCCTTTTATGGTGACATCGCTCCACTCACCTGACACTCCGTGACAGGTTGGTCACGGAGAATGGCTGCCAGCTGCCGACCCTGCCAGAGCAGCCCCCAGAGCGGCAGGGAGCCCGGGGCCAGGCCGTCCACGCCGCAGGAGGGGCTCGTGGCTCTGCCTTTTCGGCCAACAGAGCCACCAAATGTCTACCCAACTAGACGGCCTCTAACGAGCGCCCCGAGTTGTTCCCTGGACCCTGAGAGTCCAGATGTGGAGGCCACCCGGCAGCCCAGGGCCGCTGTCCCCCGCACTTGGCATTAAGGCTAAATGGTTCTGGTGTCACCACGGAAGGAAGCCTCTCCCGACCCCGCCCAGGCCCCAAGCTGGAGACCTGGGAGAGAAGGCACGGAATACGACTGAGGGAGGGAGGGCGCTGTGGGCCGACTCCCCCCCACTGAACCTGAGCAGGAGGCCGAGAAGGGCCGTGACCCCAGCGGAGGGACCCGAGCCCGGGCGGAAACCCGGGCCGGCGGTCAGCGCGTAGAGCGGGCCGGCCCTGCCGCAGCGCCACGGGACTGCCCAGCGGGGACGGCTGGGACGCTTGCGCCGACGTCCCATGGGAAAGAGGGGGAAGGCGACCGAAACCAAGAAGCTTCTCTCCCGGCCGTGGCAGCTCCACGGAGCGTGGGTGCGGTGCTGGTGAAAGGCTGAGACCCTGCACCGCGGGCCCGGCCAGGCGGCTGGTGCTGGGCCAGGACCCCGCGGGCGGGACGGCGTCTGGGGAGGTGGTGGGCTCGCTCCTGGGCCCCAAGGCCTTCCAGGAAGCGCTGATCAGGCCCAGGGGTGGGGCTCCCCCAGGGGGCCCGCCCAGCGCCCGGCGGGAGCGGGGGGCGGGAGGCCCGTGGATTCTAGCACACCCCCTGCCCTGCCCGCCCCGCCGCCGACCGGGGCCCCTCAGTTGTTCTCTATCTGCTCAATGTCCAGCTCGCCGTCCAGGGAGCAGGGGCTATTGCGGACGGCCCCGCGGTCCCGCCAGGCCGTGCCCGGCTCCCCACGCCCGCCGCAGCCCTCGCCTAGGGCGCAGCCACCCGCCTCCTCGCAGCACGGCTCCTCCTGGCAGGCGGGGTGGTCGTCCAGGGACGGGGGCAGAGGCTCGGGTATCGGGGTCCCGGCAGGGGTCCTGCCCCCCGTGCCGGAGGCCGAGAGCAAGGCGGTCCAGGACCTGGTACTGCTGATGTGGAGGGCGAAGGGGCTGTGAGGGCCGCGGTCCTCCGTCCCTGCGCTCAGGCAGCTGAGGCTGCTGAAGGTCTGACAGTTCTGTGGGGGAGACAGACACACACGTCACTCAGGGTCACGTTCCTGGAACCCAAGGACCGCACGCCCCAGCCAGCCAGGCCCAGGCCCCGGGGGCTATCTGCTGGTGGGCCCGCCGGGCAGCAGAAGACCACCCAAGTCCCGGCCTCCTCCCCGACCTGGGCAAGGACAAGGATAACGTATGAAGAAATACCCCTGGCCAGTGAACACCATGTTAATAAAGAAAATGCGAGGTGCAGTTATTCATCTGCAAATTGGCAAAGAGGACTAGCTTGCTAACACCCAGTTCTGGGGGTACCGGCATGCCCAGAGCCCTTCACACACAACCTTTCTGAAAATGGATCTGAACCCTTCATCAGGCAATTTCACTTCTAGAATTTTTATCTGAAGAAAACAATCCGGACGCATGCAGAAATTCAGTGACATGAACGGTCCTCGTCACGCTGTTAAATTGAAAAGAAGAAAGTGACCCAGATTCCCTGCGATAAGGGTTCCATAAAGCATGTCTTTTCAGACAAGGGAAGCCTCTTTAGCCATTAGAAGAACACGGCAGGAGCGGATTTACTGACGCAAACGGAAACACCGCCAGGCCGCACTGCTGCACAAAGGGGGCATGGTGCCCATGCCACCCTCTCGCCGTGATAGGAGGGGACATGGGCCAGGGGGGTTGGGTTGACGTCCACATGGTGCACATCACAGCCACCCAGGGGGCCGGTTTCCACCTGAGCCCTGGGCTCCTGTGCCCTCAACAGGCACTCAGGTGACGGATGCTGCAGCCCTGCTGGGGAAGGGGCCGGGCTCACAGCTGGGGGCCGCGGAGAGACCCCTCAGCCTCCCTAGGCCCCGGCTGCCTCATCTGTAAGAGGCGAGTGATGGTCCCTGCCTGTCCCACAGGACCTTTGAGCCCCCCATGAGAGAACGTGGCTGCCAAGGGCTCTGCACCCGCCAGGCTCTGCCTCTGCAAGGGGCCAGCCTGGAGGAGGCAGCCTAGGGCCTGCCCGTGGTGGGCAGAGCTTGAACACGGCCCAAGGGTGCTTGGGGCCACCCACTCACAAGAGGGGGCAGGCCCGGCACTGCACACAGATGGGTTCAGCTACACACCTGCTCTCACGGCTGAGCACAGAGTCAGGACGGAGAGCTGTACGGACGAGGGTGCCCACGGCCCAGCCCCACGGGTCCCCAACAGGACCAGCAGCAGTGCTGTGCCTTCCCGGGACGAGACAGGAGAGACGTGTGTCGAAGGCAGCAGGAGGGAATCCGGGCTTTGGCTTCCTCCCTGTACACGCTGGGGACTCGGGGGCGTGGGGAGCACCGCACGTCTGCCAATGCCAAGGTCACAGGCCTGTCCCGAGGGCCCCGGTCCTTTCACAGGCGGCAGTGTCTGTATGTCACTTTGAAATAAAGGTGACCACCGGCTGTCACAGCGGGCCAGCTGCTGCAACAGGCTTGGCAGATGGAAAATGAAAGGCGCTCTCTCTGGAGGAAAGTGGCCGGGCCTGCCGTGCACGCGCTCACCGTCCCCACCGGCGCCACGGCGGAAACCGCTCTGATGGGTTTGCTCGTCTTGGAATCCTTTGATTAACTGAGACAGGGAGGCTGGGGTACTGGCGGGGTGGGGGGCGCTGGGATTGAGGAAAGAAGGGCTGGGCCACCAATCAGACCTGAGATGCTGGCCCAGGTCGTGGTGGGAGCCAGACTGGGGACCCTCGCGGTGCCCCTCCTGGGCCACGTGGGGCTCGCTGAGGCCCCAGTCCGCACAGGGCACGTTCCCTCCGCTGCCACAGCAGAGGGCCGGAGGCAGCTCCTCGTGCAAAACGGCCCCCAAGATCCTCCGTGTCCTCAGGTCAGAACACAAACCTAATGCCGTGTGTGGGCAGAGGCCCCAGATGCCTGCGACGGGAGGGTCCCTGAGGCCCCTTCTGCCTCCCAGCCACTCTCCTGACTGGCCTAGACCTGAGCCAGCCAAAAGGAGAACTGGGTAGGGAGACAAGAAAGAGGGAGGATGGCTCAGCCCGGGCCTATAGAAGCAGCGGTGTGTAAGGAATTTCCACGAATGGCAGTGTGACCCGTTACAAATAATAGCGCCCAGCATAAACCCGACGTGCCGTGAATGGGTCACAGGTCACGCCGAGACCTTGATGCCCTCAGCCCTAGGAACATGTGTTAACTAAGGTGCAGGCGGGTGCCTGACTTCATGGCAAACATGACAGCGCGTGTCTGGGCGCTAATCATGTTAAACAGCAGCCAGGCCAGCAGCAGGGTGCTGGGGACCCCAGTTTGCGGGAACCTTCCAGAGATGCAGCTTTTGCCTCCAGTGTGCCCTGGCGAGGGCTGAGGTCAGAGAGACTGTTACAGGCCTGGGTTCCGCCACACACAGGCCTGATGGCTTCAGACAAGACCTTCCAACCTCTGGGCCTTGGCCCACCTGACAAATAAGGGCTGGGCCAAGGGCACCCGGGCGACCCCCGTTCTGAATGTCTGGAATAACTGGGTCCTTTATGCTTTGCAGCAGGGCAAGAAGCTGCAAGGTTTGGTTGGTGAATGTTGTCACAAGCAAACCCCAGGATGCCGCTGAACCCCACCATCTGACAGTCCTCAAAGGCACCTACTCCTTGGCTACAAAGCCAGTGTCACGTTGAAAACGTTGTTGACTCAAAACTCAGCTGTTTCAGCCACAGTGAAAACCTGCTGAATGTCCCAGCCGGTGGCACGCCCCACCTGCCGGGGAGGAATGTGACCTGCACAATGGGGCAGTGTGTGTCCGGCCCAGGCTCTGTCCCAGGAGGGCCCATCCTGTGTTGGCATCCAGGGCGCGGCCCTGCGGGCAGGGTCCCGCCCAGCCTCTCCTGGCGGCTCGCGCTCCCCAAAGCCCAGCTCCCACGCAAGAATGCTGCACAGGCCTGTTGGAGGCCTGGAGGCCTGTGTGCTCTCAAAAATGTCTGAGGAAAGCTGCAAAGCTCCGAACAAGTTCAAAGCACTGTGTGAACACATCTTTCCAGGGTGAAATGGTTGCTTTGGGACAGACAGTCCCCCCTACGCCAAACTCTGTTCTCTTGAGACCCGGCCTTGGCCCAGGGATGGGCCGCCTACTTGGGCACGGGCCTGCCCAGGTAACAAAGCTCAGAGAGGACCATCCATGTGGCCTCAGGCTAGTGGCTGGAGACACTGCTCAGCACCCCAGTCCTAGAGTCTGGAGCGACTTTGGAATGGAGCCCCTGAAAGTCAAGTTGCTTCCATCAGAACTGCCAGGCCTCAGGTACAGGAAGCAGTGTCTCAGCCCACCCACCCAGCCTCCCCAAGTCAGGAGCAACGGCCCCTTCTCTGCACAGCCCTTCTGTGCAGATGTCTGCTCCCATCCCCTCCTTCTGGGTGGCAGGCCCCTGGCCAGGCCCTGGGGACTGAGACAAAGTCTTCTTCTGGGCTCAGCCCCGCTGGAACTCTGTGCAGCCCTCATTGCAGACAGAGGCCCACCAGACCCGGGTAGTGAGAGCACCCCGAGGGCCAGGCCCGGCTCCCGTCCGCACCCGCTGCCCACACCCAGCCCCAAGTGCCCACACTGTGAAGAGGCCGAGGAGGACGCAGCCCCTCGCCAGCTGAGGGCACCTCTGCCTTGAGCTGCAATCTGAAAACCAAATCCCCCCTCGGGAACCTCACATTAACTTAACGGACTCGCCCCGTCCTTCTGTGCACGCCGGCCCCCACCCACCCTGCCGAGCCTTGGGCCATGAGCTCCATCCCCTCCCCAAGTGCCAGCCTGGGGCAGGCAGCCCGGGGCCAAGGGCAAGGCAGACTGTGGGGTGCCACGGCTGACAGCGGGCAGCGGCAGCCCCCTTTCTCCTGGTCGTCTTGCCCTAAGGAGGACAGGCTGTTTTCCTCACTCCCGTCTCCCTGGGCCCCATCCTGCCCTTGAACCGGGAAGGCCTCGGGAGCGTGGCGCACGTGGCCCAGGGGAGGAGCGCGGGATGCAGGGTCTGGGGTTGGAGGAACTCGCCCAAGACTGGCTCCTCCACTGACAAGAGTCGCCTCATTTGGGAAATGAACAGTCGTCACTGGCCTGGCTGCCTCCCTGGGCCATTGCAAGGGTCCCACGAGAAAATGGATGCGAAGCGGGGCTGCTGGGGCCCCACCCATGGAAGCCCGTTCCCCAGCACCTGGCACAGCTCCCCTGCCCCTTCCTCCCGGGACAGCCCACAGCCAGTGACTGGCCGATACGGGTTCTGGGGCTGACCCGGGCCTGGGGGGTCAAATCCCAGGCGCTCTTCACACTGCTGGGCCCCCCTGGGTGAGGCTGAGGGCTCCTTCCCCGGCCTGTCTGCTTCCCTCACTTCCTACAGGTTTCTCCCAAGGGCCTCCTAACCTCTGGGACCAGATTCCCGGCTGAAGCTCTGCTTCCAAGGAGCCGACCTAAGACGGGAGGTGACAGCACTCTGAATCAACTGCTCATCAGTACTGCTGTTCCTTCCAGAACAGGAACGCCAGGTGCTGCTCAGAGGCTGACCGTCAGACCCCGTCAGGAGTCCACCTGTCAGGACCAGCCTGCCTTGCGTTTACTGGGGATCAGTGGTTGCTGGGACCTCTCCTTGCTCAGCCCGGGGCCTCATCGTCGTGCCCACGTGAAACTTCTCAGCATCGTGCTGGGACAGAACACGTCTCCCCAAGGCACACGTGTGCTTCCCCTTCTCAGACACGAAGTGTGACAGAGTCCCCCAGCTTCCCTCTTCCAGCACCATCCTTTGAGGCTGGCTCATTTGCTTTTCCTCTTTCTAATGCTATCTCCCTCTTTGTAATCCAATTCATGGATCTCTCTGTGTTACTGATTTTTAGGGAACCACCTCAAATCCCTCTAGAAAGAGGGGCATAAACAAGCCCAATCAGCCAGGCAGAACGAGCAGACCGGGTCCTCGCCTGGCCCAGGCTTCTGGAGCCTTGCAGCCACTCTGATGCAAGCTGCTGGGCTAGGGCCCTGGCTAAGCGGAGGCATTTCCTCCCCCAAGCAGACACTTTCATGAGAGCAGAATTCTCCAAGTATCAAGAAAACACCAGGCCATGAGAGTGGCTAGCGGCCTGGAAATTTTCTAAGTCTCATTTGTGCTGGAAGCTGGCACAGAGACAGCCAGGGCGGTGAGGCATGCGGTTTCCTGGGGTGGCGGTTTTGTTTTGTTTTGTTTTTTAAACTATCTCAGAAAAGAGAAAAAGGCACCGGCTTATTTGGGGCCTATCTTTAATCCATCTTTGGTAAATCGGAATTTCCCATGAAGGCTGGACTGTCTCTCATAGGAAGCCCCAGAGCCCAAAGGGTCAGGTGGTGGGCTGCCCCAGCTCAGAGCTGCGGGTCTGGTGTCGGGTGTCAGGCAGGTGCTGGAGGTGGCTGAGGGTAGTGGGCGCAGCTGGCCCCTGCTCCAGGGATGCTCCAGGCATCCTATCGCCGTGCTCAGGCCCCAGCCCCGCTCCACTTCCTGCTCACTCAGGTCTGTGTCGGGCCCAGCCCGTCTCTGTGACATGCTTATTACCTTTGGACCCCACAAGAGGCAGCCCTTTAGAGCCTGGACTGCTTCCCTAGCTCAGGAAGAAGGGCAACGCCGACCATACAACCCAGATAGGGAAGCTGGGTCGCCGAGGCCTGAAAGCAGAAAATGAAGTTGCCTGAAGGGAGGAGCCTCTGGGGCCCAGGGAGCACCTCGGAGTTGGCACTGGACACTTCAGGTTCTTCCCAGATCACAGGTTCTAGAATCAAACAGCCAGGGGAGGGCAGGACATATCTGGGGGGGGTGGAAGGATGGCCCTGGCAGTTACTAGGAAGTCCCTGCCTTCCTGGGCCTTTTTCCTCAGCTCACTGCTGCAGAGGCCACAAATGTTTCCTGAGCACCCGTCACCTGGCGGGCTCCTCCTCATCCGCTAGAACCCTGCAGGAGCGTCATCCCCTGCAGAAGCCAGCCTGAGCCCACGTGTCCCCTGCTGGTCCCCTGCGGCCCTGACCCCGCCCCCCACCGCCTGGCTCAGGGGCCGGCTCACAGGAGGTGCTAGTGCAGCCCGGTGGGATGGGAGGGAAGGACCCACTGGGTTGGCCCCGGGGGCTCGACTTTGTGTATCCGCACAGCCCTAAGGTCCCGGGACGCTGTGGGCACGTCCTCTGAATGGTGGCCAACCCCGTGGTCCGGAGCCCCTCTCCGCCCAGGCCACATTGTGGCAAACGCTGTTTCTGCACCAGGCCCCGGGCGGCAGATAGCCCGCCTGGACGCAGAAGGCGCGGAAGCCAATGGCAAGGGGCCTCCCGGCAAGCTCACAATTAGAAAACAAACATTTTCTTTCTGCGGTGTGCATTCTGGCCAGCACACACTCAGGACAGGACTTGTGAAACCGCCTCGCTCTCAGCTTGGCGTGGAGGGAATTCTTTGCCTGACAAAAGTCGAGGGACCTTTCCAAAGCACACAGGGCGCTGGTGGGGGGACCAAGGCTAACGCACTGCCGGGACGCATGGGGACCCTGGGGGCGGCTTCTGCACCAGCACTGGGGGCACTGAAGGTGGGTCCAAGGCCCCAGAGGGGACGGCGGGCCCTTGGTTTTGTTCAGCTGCCTGGAGCTGGGTGCTCCAAGGGCCATGTCAAGGCACAGGGAGACAGGACTGCAGAGCATTGGGACCCTCTCAGCCCAGCCCTCCATTCTCTGTTCGGATATTGGCTTCCAGAGAAAGGGGATGCTTTTTGGAAAAACGGGCAAATCGCCAATCAGTCTAACAGCCTTATCTGCAGATAGGCAGACGGAGACCGAGGGAAGGGAAGAGACTTGCCCCAAATCCCACAGCTGGTTGATATGCAACCAGTGCCCTTGACTTCCGGGTCGAGCTCAGGAGAACATTCGATCCTCAGGCAGGATGGCGGCCTAGAAGAGGCTGGACAAGCCTGGGCTGGAACCCTGGTCCTCTGGGGGCCCTGGGAAGTCCTGAAACTTCGCAGCCTCAGTTTCTCATTTGTACAATGAGGCTAATATGAGCCCCAAACGAAGTCACAGAATTGTCTGCAGGGTTAATTGCACTGAGACCATGTAGGAGGCCAAGGAGGCGCTTGGCAAACCGGAGCTCCCTCCTCCCCGCTGCGCCCACCGCGCTGTGCTCAGGCTAAGGTGGGGGGCCCGTGGCTCTCCGTGGATAGCACTGCACGGCCAAGGGGTCAGGGGCTCGGCTTTGGGAACAGAATCTATACTCTAGATGGTCAAACCCACTGTCCTTTTTAACCAAAACCTGCTTTCAGAGGAGCCAGAAGACATGCCAGCAACACGAAAGGTGAAATCTCTAGGAATAAAAATACGAGAGAGAGAGAAAAGAGATAGGAAGACAACCTTATAGAACACAAACGTGGGCTTGAACAAATAGACATCCTGTCTGTGGACGGGAAGACTCGACCTCAGACAGGTGTGAATTCTCCCCAAGTTAATTCAGAAGTCTAACACAATCCCGATCTGCAACAGCTCCAGCTGCCCGCCCGCCATCGCAAGACAAGCTGATTCTCCAGTTTTCACTGGGAAAATAAACAGGTGAGAATAATCAGGAAGCCTCTGCGAAGAACAATTAGGAGAGACTTGTCTTACCAGATGCTAAAACATACTACAGAGCCTCAAAATTAGGAGTATACTACTATATGAGGACACCCAGAGACTAATGAGATAGAAGAGAATGCTCTGAAATAGCCCCAGGTTAGCATATGATAAAGGTGGAATCTCAAAGCAGAGAGAAAAAGATGGAATTTTCAATAGCTGGTAGGGAGACCAGTGGGTAGACATATTAAAAAAGAAAAAAAAAAATGTTGGCTCCATATTCATACCACATACGGGAGAAGCTCCACATAGACCAAATACTGCAATATAAAACCACAAAAACACTAGAAGGAAACATAGGAGAATTCCTTTATAGGCTTTCTAAAATCCAACATTCAGAGCCATAAAAGAAATAATTAATAAATTTGATAAAAAATGTATACACATCAAAAAATGCTAAAAGCACTGGTGGGATTGTAAAATTGTGCAGTCGCTTTGGAAAACAGACTGGCAGTTTCTCAAAATGTTAAACACAGAGTTACCACAGGACCCAGCAATTCCACCCCTAGGTATATACCCAAGAGAAATGAAAACACATGCCCGTACAAAAACATGCATGTCAACATTCACAGCAGTATTATTCATAATATCCAAAAAGAGGGAACAACCCAAATGTCCACCAATTAGCAAATGGATAAATAAAATGTGGTAGGAATATTTTTCGGCCATAAAAAGGAATGGAGGGACTTCCCTGGTGGCACAGTGGTTAAGAATCCTCCTGCCAATGCAGGGGACACAGGTTCGATTCCTGGTCCAGGAAGATCCCACATGCCGTGGAGCAACTGGGCCCGTGCGCCACAACTACTGAGCCTGAGCTCCAGAGCCCGTGAGCCACAACTACTGAGCCTGCGTGCCACAACTACTGAGGCCCGTACGCCTAGAGCCCATGCTCCGCAACAAGAGAAGCCACCGCAGTGAGAAGCACGCATACTGCAAAGAAGGGTAGCCCCCGCTCGCCGCAACTAAAGAAAGCCCACGCGCAGCAACAAAGACCCAATGCCACCAAAAATATAAAATAAATTAAAAAAAAAAAAAAAGGAATGGAGTTACTGACACATGCTACAACATGGATGAACCTTGAAAACATTATGCTGCTCAGTGAAAGAAGCCAGTCAACAAGAGACCACATTACTGTATGACTCCATTTATATGAAATACCCAGAACAGGCAGATCCAGAGAGACAGAAGGTAGATCAGTGGCTGCCTGAGGCTGGGGTGGCTAAGGGTGAATAGTGACTGGCAATGGGTATGAGGTTTTTTGGCGGGGGGATGATGAAAATATTCCAAAATTGACTGTGGTGATGATTGCACAATTCTGTGAACATACTAAAAACCACTAAAATTGTTTGCTTTAAATGGGTGAATTGCATAGCATGTGGATTATAAAGCTGTTAAAGAATGCCAAAAGCAAAGTCAAAACACAAAGAACAAATTAGAAATAAACATTTGCAACTCATAGCAAGGCAAAAACTAATCTAATACAGAATCGAGAAAAAGAGCGACACCTCAATTTTTTTTAAGGGCAAATGAATACAACAGAGGACATACGAATGACCTTTAACTATTAAGATGCTCAACTGATTAGAAAAATGCTAACTAAAATGACACAGAGAAACCATCTTTCACCTATCCGGTTGGCAAAATCCACGTTTGATGAGAATCTGTCGAGGCGGCGGTGGGGAAACGGACCACCTGGGGCACCTGTCGGCGGTGCGGGCCCCCCTCAGTGTCACCTGGGCAATATCCTCCCAGATGACAAGTGCGTACAACCTGCAACCCGCCACGCTAGTGGCAGGACGTGCCCACAGAGGGTACACCTGCAAGTCTGAGAGGACCCACACGCAACGCAGTTCACAGCTGAGAGGACTGCCCCCGGCTTGGGAGTCCGCAGCCGGGGCCTGGGAATGAAAAGTGGGGCACGTCCACACAACAGACCCTCCTGTGCTGGAAAAAAGGCGGCAGCGGCTCGGCTCTGACACCGAAACAATTCCAGGGTCTATTATTTAAGGCAGCAAGGTGCAGAAAGCTAGATGTTAGCATGCTATCTTTCATATATGAAAGGAGAATAAAACAAGAACCTTCTTATTTGCTTGTATTTTTATAAAGGATTTCTAGAAGGATCACAGGAAACAAATAAGGAGTTAACCTGAGGCCACGGGGGATGGGAGGGATGGGAGTAAGACTTTCCCTGTATACTGTTTTAATTTTTGAACATGTGAATGTACTATCAAAAAATATGTGTGTGTGTTTATTTTAAAAGGAAAGGACACTCTAAGTTAGGAATGAAGAAGTGGATGACTCACAGGCCAGAAAATCTTACTGAAATGGTCACTCCGATTTTCAAAAAAAGAAGTCCCCCTCCCAAACCATCTCCATATTAAATCATTGTAATGTTTCTCCACCAAAGTTCTTTTTGACTTTCCTTTTCTCCTATTGGCAGGAACAAGGCTTATGCATCACAAAAAAAATGGCACTTTGCAAAACTGTGGAGACAAAAAAAAAAACCCCTCTACCGGGTTCCTGCATTTAATAATCACCAAATTAAATCTGAGTTTCACACGAGCACAAGACGTGAAAACATCAGGAAGGCCCAACCCTTGAACGGCAAACGGGCCACACATGTGCCAGACATCTGCCTGTGGGCAGTCGGCTGTGCGGGCCTTTTCCTGGGGGCTGGTAGGCGGGCTCACAAACACAGGCAGGGGGAAATCCCTGGGAAACATCTCGCTGTTCTAGAGGTTTGCAGGGCTCCCCACCTGCCTGGTGGAGGCTGGCCTGGGGTCTTCGCTCCAGGGGAGAACACTGCTGGGCCTTGTGGGTGACCCAAGGCGGGGTCGGGGCTGCTTTGCGCCCCAAACCCCAGCTTTCCCCAAACAAGGCCCATCTCTTGGACTGTGCCCACCTTGCCCAAATGGGCCGTTGCCCGCCATTCAGAGCAGCTGCCCGGCCCTGCCCCAAGGCAGGGCAAGGGGCTGCTTGTCAGAAACAGTCAGGGGGAACAGCCCCCCCATGTCTGCGAGAGGCTCAGTGCCGAGGGAGCGTCAGGACACACGCCGAGGACGGGCGTGTGGGCCAGGTGTCTGCAGTTGTGGGGCGTGTGAACACAGAGCTCCCGCTTCCACCTGTCAGCATATTTCCACACCTGGTGAACACACGAAAAGCAGAGAGTAAGCTCAAAGTGTCAGATTCAGCTGGATTTCCTTTCTATTTGGTGCGGGGGGGAGGGGAGGATCTCTTCTCCCCTCCTTAACGATAAAATACAAATCACGAAGAAAGGCAGGCAAACACTGTGGAAACACGACTGATTTATCTGCTCCAACAGGCCTCGGCACGGAAAACTCCTAGAGCCAACAGTCCCCAGGCCCCTTACAGACTGACCCTGTCAATGGACAAAGTGCTCCCCTCCCGCTGGAAAGGACCACCAGGTGCCCTGGCCTCACTCCCACCCTCTCTGGTTTGGTTCCACCCCTTCCAAGCTCTGCACCTCCAAGCCCCCGGCCCCTGACTTTAGGGAGGACAGTGTCCGAGCAGGGCCCAGAGGCCACCTGCATAGCCGGGATCCAACCCACACCACTGGCTCCTGCGTCCACATTGACATCAACGGCACTGGAGAAGTGGGCTTCACAGCAATGGCCACTTAGCACTGATTCCCAGCTAACCGGCCCAGGCCAGAGGGCCGGAGAGGAGAAAGAAAGGCACGTCCCCATGTCTGCTGTCTGGGACCTCGGCCATCTCCCAAGGCCAAATACTGGAAAATCCAAGTAAAACTTGCCACAATCAGGCTGAACTCCAGGGAAACCCAAGGCCAAGAGAGCCTACACCAACCGTCTTAGGATAATCCCAGCACCCCTCAACTCCTGGGAGCCAGGACCCTGGCCGGTCCCAGACAGCACTCGCGCTCGGAGCCCGACGATGTAGCCAGACTGGGAGGGCAGGCTCGGGGAACAGGGATGGGCTGGAGGCTCCAAGCGAGGGGGCCTGTCCCCATCGACTGGGCCACCCACAGGGCACCCTGGTCTGTCCAGGTCCCCTGACAGGAAGAGGCCCCAGAGGGCCAGTACACAATGTCTGGCTGCCCTCACTTCCAAGGCATCAAGGGGGGTTCCCCTGCCAATCCACAGGGGCTCCTCGTTGGCTACAAAGCTGGCCACGTCACAAGCCACAAGCCCCACTCCCTTGCTCTGTGACTTGGTCCAAGGTCAGGGTCCAAGGGCGACGGCTCTCCCAGGGAGGCACTGGGCCCACCTGTGAGAGCGAGCCCCGCTGGGACGTCAAACACAGGGTCTGGGTGCAGCTCCAGGGCCTCAGGCAAACCCTGCTCCCCTCGCGGCCTCCATCTGTCCTCTGTCCTGAGACAGGGTGGTCCCCAAGGACCTCACAGCAGCCTCGAGCAGAAGGTGGGAGACGACAGGCAAGCCCCAAGGGCAGCGTGGTATCCAGGACACCCCTGAGGGCGTGTGGTCACCTGGCTCCAGGCTCCAGCCTGTCATGTACTGGGTGTGTCCTGTCCCCACCCTGCCTTGCCTGCAACCTCCCTGCCCACTCAGGCTCCCCGGACGCACTAAGCTCTCCTGGGGGTGCCCTCCCTCAGCCAGGACCATCACCCCCTCGATAAGTCTCTCTCCCCTCACAGCTCAGCTCAAACACCCTCCCCGCCCCTACAAAGCCCTCTTGGAGCCTCCCTGCCCCACAGGCTGGCTGGCAGGGTTCTGGAGGGCTCGGCCAGGGAACAAGTCTGCTGGCCGCATCTCTGATGCCTGGAGGAACGGGGTTGGGTGGCTGAATGAAGAGTTGAAAATGGTGATCCATTGGGGTGGAATCCTGCCTCTGCCACTACGTGTTCCCTCGGCCTCCTTGTGCAACCCGAGTTCCTCTTTCCCCATCTGTGAAATGGAGAAATAACACTGCCCTTGTGGGGCTGTAACGGGGCTGAAATGAGATCATAACAGGGCCCGGCTCAGCAGGATCTCCGCACATTACGGTGTCCAGCTGCACCAAGGAGGAGGAGGAGGGCCGGCCCTGCCCCAAGGGGCTCAGGCAGAAGCCACAGAGGGAGAGCCCTTCACCCACAGCTGCCCCAACCGGAAGTGACCCGTGAGAGCAGAAATCCCAGGCGAGCTGGGGAAAAGAGAGGCCGCGCTGGCCTGTCCTGGACACCAGAGTCCTGCGGGGGCGAGGAGGGGGCAGCTGGGCTCCGCCAGCGTGTCCCAGCATGCCTGGGCAGGGCAGGTGGCCACAGACGTGCCCGCTGGCAGCGGGTGTGGCAGGACATTCCTGGGCACATTCCACCTCTGTGGGCTCGGCTGTCCCTCCTGCAGAGCCAGGGCTGAGTGGCAGGGACACCGTGTGGGGCTCTGGTGCTCCCGAGCCCCGGAGGCCCCATTAGAGGACTGCCTCTCCTGAGGCTCAATCTCACCTGGAGGCAACCCGGACACTCAGTTACAGGACAGGGTCGGGGGCTCAGCCCGGACTCTTGCCCACCAGGCACTTTTCCTGGGATGGCCTGTCCTCTCACCTGTGTAAGTCACGTCTCTCCAGCCAAATCCGTCACTGCAGCAAGGTAGGGGCCTAGCAGAGGCCCAGGATCCCTGGATGGAGTCCCAGCTCTGTCCAGAGCCCCAGGGGTGACCTGAGGTCTCATCCCCCTTGGAGCCCGGTTCCTCCAAGCTGCAGTGAGGGACGACAGGGGACAACCATGGGAGCCAGGGAGGTTGCAAAGACCTGGGAGCTCGCGTGGTGCTTGCGAACTTCTCTGGATGCTTGTGGCCGCCAGCCCAAGACTCCTCAGTCTGTGCTGCCCAGGGAAACCCTGTCAGGGAACCCCCAGTGCAGGGGCTCTTGGGCTGAGGGGTAGGGGGGGCAGGCCCAGCATTCTCCACCAGGACCAGGCCAAGCCCACCCCAGCAGGAGATCCAGATTCCAGGCCAGGAGCAGGCACCCAGGAGACTTTTTTTTAAAAAATATTTATTTATTCATCTTTACCTGGTCTTAGTTGCAGCATGCCGGCTCTTAGTTGCGACATGCTGGATCTAGTTCCCGGACCAGGGATCGAACCCAGGCCCCCTGCATTGGGAGCGCGAAGTCTTAGCCACTGGACCACCAGGGAAGTCCCTGGGAGACATTTTCACAAAGCGCACTGGAGATGCCAGAGAGGCTGTGAAGGGCACGCCCTGAGCGGCACAGGTGTGGCCTGGGGCATCAATCACGCCCTGTGCCACCAGACAGATACCGGGGCGGAGTGTGTGCTGCTCTGAGTGAGTGTGGATAAGCCGTTTCCACTTAGAGGCGGGATGGAATCACGATGCCCACCTCATGGAAGACCCAGCTCAGGGCCTCAGTGTGCTGACAGAATGCACTTCCCACTTGGAGGCCTGACCGCAGGCTCCGGAAGGGCTGGCCAGGGTGGGTCCCTGTTTCTTTGACTTTCCCAGGGACACACCTCAACAAAACTGAATTTCCCGACAGGCTTATTTTTTTCCTTTTCTATTTTTTCCCTTTTGTTCGTTACTGTTTAAGTGCTTGACAGGACATGCAAATGCAGCACTGGCATCTCGAGGCATCTAGAAGCCCTCGCAGTCACTTCCCAAGTGAATACGTCTGAGGCGGATGCCCGGGGCCAAGCTGGGTGAACCTCTCGCTCCGTTATCTCATCATCTAATCCTGAGAGGCGGGCTCTGCCAGCACCTCTGCGTACAGGCAGAGAGACCCAGGTAACTGGGCAAAGTCCCACGGGGCCGGTGGTGGGCCAGGCTCAACCCCGGCTCTGTCTGTGCCCTTACCCGTCACTCCGCACCTCATGGCCGCCAGAAACGCCTGAATCCGGGGTGGAAACCCAACCTAATTTCTACCCCCCAAGTACCCACAGCAAGGCTTGCCTACTACTTGGTGAAAATTCCCAACTACAAAAGCCAAAGGCCCTTATGACAGCAAGGGCTCCAAGATGGCCCCGAGGAATGTGCAGGGCCCGGAGAAGCCCTAAATCATTCTTCCATCCAGACATTTCTTCACATAAAGAGAAAACTGACCCACAAGGTTGCGCTACCATAAATTCCACCTGTCATCCCCTGGAATCCTGCCTTGTTCCAGGAACGCAGTCAAGGCATTACTGGGGGTTCGTTCTCATGTCCTAGCAGCCGTGGAGCCTCTGATGGTAGTAGAACTAACGTCTACTAAGCATGTTCCCTGAGCTTCCCGGGGTTGTCCCACTGAACCCACACGACACCCCCTGAATGGGGACGGGGGCATTCCCGTCACTGGAGGCTCAGGAACTTGCCAAGGCCACACAGGGAGTAAGTGGGGAGGATCTGAACCCCAGCAGTCTGACCCTAAGACCAAGGGCCCGAGTGCAGGAAGGAGAGACAGTGGGAAAGGACGCGGCCTCCCTGGTGCACACGCCAGCAAGGCAGCAGCCCTGCCAGGGGCCAGAGGGAGGGTGTGCCCAGCCTGACCCCACGTGGGCCAGGCCCTCAGCCAGATGGGAGCAAGGGGCAAAGGCCGCAAGTGTATAACTGCTCCCCGGAGTCACCCCAGGTGATGACGTGTCAGGGGAAATGCTGCAAGTGCCAAGGAGGAGGCAAACCCGCAAGAGAAACCAGCCAGGGCCCAGCGACAACGCCTGGGTGCACACAGAACCTGGCGTCTTCCCAAGGGTCCCAGCTCGGCCCTTGCTCTCTTCCTCCCCTTAGATGTAAATTAGTTCACGTGTGTGTGCATGCACACCGCACACACAGACACACACAGCTCCGCCAGCTTGCAATCACTTCAAGATGCTGCAGTTCCGACAATGACCAACGATCGTGTGGTCAATCTGACTCCGACCCCTTCGTGACTGTCCTCGTCCAGACGGGTGAGGCGAGCTGTGAAGGAGCCGAGATGGCAAATGAGATGCCCATTGCCAGGAGACCAGCTTCCGGGCCTGGGCCCCAGCCTCTAGCTTCAGACCATCATTGGCTGAGCCCAAGTCAGGAAATGAGCCTACTTCTCTCTTGTAAAAGTGTCTGATGATTTGGAAAACGCATAGAACCCACGAGGAAGTCCCTCACTTTCCATCTGCAAGTGGCTACCACAAAAAGGAGCCGCCAGACTGTGTGTGTCATCAGCTGAAGCCCGGGTTCACTCAGAAAGGGGAGCCTCGGCAGAGAAGGTTCTAAAATCCCCACGGAAGCCACCACCAGGCCCTTAGGAGAAAAGCAGCCCCGGAGCCGGCCCACCCCCGACAGGCTGGGTCCCTGCCCCTCGGACCACAGGAAGAGGGCCCCGTCTCCACCCTGTGTCTTCCAAGCAGATAGGCGGGTCTTATTATGACAAAGAGAGCTGCTAACATACTCCCCCGACCTGGGCGCCTACAACGTGCAGGTTCCTCCAGAACCCCTGGGAGGCAAGTGTCAGGGCTCCCACTGTACAGATGAGGAAACTGAGGCCCGAAGAGCCTGCCAAGGTCACCAAGTGAGAGTGGGAGCCTCAGGCCACGCTCTGCACAAAATGGCACAGGCACACAGGCGTGCACATGTGTGTGCAACGTGCTCACGTGCACACACACACTGCCCTGCAAACCTGGAGGGAAAATGAGCCGTGGAGGCCCTCCTGGCGGGTCACTGCAACCGAAGCCAGGGGTTGTTCCGAGTGGGCTCAGGGCAGAGAGCAGTCATTCTCCTCTCCGCCTCGAGGACACTGACCCTGCCTGGGCTTGTTAGCAATCGGCCGCGCAAGCAGGTCAGGGGATCTTAACGAGGCTGGGACTCCAGATGAGAGGCGATGAAAGCCGGAGCCACGCTTGTGGACAAATCCACAGTGACGGGTCCCCCTCTCGTGCCAATGTCTCTCCTGGCTGTTGTGGCCAAAGCAGGCCAGCTTCAAGGGGGGCGGGGGTAGACGGGCAGAGTGATTCTGCCGCGACAGAAGGGCTGCCTGGCAGAGCCCAGACAGCCCCAGATGCCACCTTCTCAAGCCTGGCACGTCCTCTCTGCAGGAGAACCGGCCTGGGGTGGTTGCTCCACGCTGGCAGCCCAGCAGGCTTGCAGGCGCCCCCCGCAGCGCGACAGCAGCCAGCCTGACGCCCTGTGGTCGCAAAGCCCCCAGAGGGAACAAGGGCCCTGAAGCCCTGTGGGTCAGCAGCCCCCCAAACACACCCACACACACACATACACACACTCACAGAAACCTGGGCGGAGGCCGGCCTCCTCTCTCTTCTGCACTTAAAATGGGTTCTCACTGCAAAACTAAGTATGAGCTAAGAATCTTCCCCCAAATTGTTCCACCAGGATTGGGGAATCCAGAACAAAACTCCCTTAAAGTGCAGCACAAAGCTCTCCGGCAGTCGGCTGAACTGCTTTTCTACTTTCCGTTTTCCCTCGCGCTGTCTCCCTCTTTAATCTCCGCCATTGTCCCCTCTAAGTGAGACCTCATGGTGTTTTCATGAAAGCAAGAAAAATTGACATTCCTGAAGGTATTGTGGGACCTGTCGAGGCAGAATCGCTCACATATGCCTTTTTTCTCACTGTTAGCTTGAGATGATCTTAGAGAAAGAAAGAGAGAGAGACACACACACACACACAAAACACAAACAAAAAAGTCCGTTCCTCGATTGGCCAATGAGAAAGAAAGCCGCACTCTGTCTCTCGAGGGAGACATCAATGGTCGGAGAGCTCAGGTTAACGGAGATGCACAGAACTAAGCACCCCACTCACCCAGCTGAAAACAAGAGAGCAACTTCCAACTGACTGGGGGAAAAAATTAATTGCAGCTTTAGAAATAGCCTTTCTCTCCCGTAGGACCTCGGGGCCACGGCTAGGCCACGGGAGGCCCAGACGCTTTGCAGGGCTCCCAGCGGTTATCGCTATTCACCACTCGCAGGTGGCTGATCAATTTCCCAGGGTTTATCAGCGTGGCGATGGTGCTGTGCTCTTTCAGCGAGGGCTGCGGGAACCCATACAGGGCCACTTAAATCACTCTGAAGCTGTGAAAGGCTCCATCACTTGAAGCCCAGGCCTGGCCGCCCAAACAGAGCCCCGGGAGGGCTGGCGGGCGGGCGCAGGGCCGGGAAGATGGTGCCAATTAAAAACCCAAGCCGATGGGCCTTTCTCTTCCTCGTTTTCATTCCTACAGCTACATTGTGTCCACTGGCAGCAGATTCCAAAAGCAAGGCAGCGGCATTCACCTCCCAGGGCTTTAGAGCTGCCATTCCCAAACTAGGCTAATTAAAAGCACAGTCCCTCCCAGGCTGCTCCTGGGGAGGAGTGAAGACGGAGGCCTCAGAAGACAAGGCCTGACTGTGAATGCTGGACTCTTCCAGGGGCAGTTAGCAGTCTGGGAGGATGGGTCCCCTTCAGACCGTCACCCCATCCTCAGAGGCAGAGGGCCTCTGGAAGGAAAGGGCCCACTCCGGCATCAGTCCCCACAAGAGCCTGGCCCCTGGGGTCTCTGGAACATTCCAGCGTTCCCTGCGTGTGCCAGAGGCCCCCGAACCTGCTCAGGAAGACAGGGCAAACCTGGTGTGGGTGGGACCGGGCCGGTCTGCAGCTTTTACAGCCCTGCTACGGGGCTGCCGTGCCTCTGGGATAAATTCACCGTCCCATGCCTGCTCCCAGGACGCCCAGCGGACAGCAAGCTGGCCAGCCAGGGGTCACTGACTATGGAGACAGTCGTAGTCTGGGGAAGACGGGGCCCAGGCCTCGCCACTTTCTAGCTGTTTATCCAAGGCTCAGCCACTCTGCCCCCCCGGGCCTGTTTCAACTGGAAAGCGGTGGCAATGAAAGTGACCTTGCAGAGCTGCTGGGCTAGCACAGTGCGTGGCAGACACGCAGCCTCACCCAGGGACAGCCAGCACTGTGGCCACTAACCACAGCACTACCAAGTGGCCAGCACCCCTCAGCAGCTCTGCCAGCAAGCCAAGGAGCCTTGGCTCCATGGGGGCAAGTCAGAACCCCCAGAAATGGGACAGAGGGTCCTCCGTGGCCCCCGCCCCCACCCGCCGCCTCCAGTGCCCTTTAGAATTCCAGGACAGCTCCTAGCCCAGCAGTGGATGAAGATGTGGGTGGCAACTCTGTTCTTTCAACAAAGTGCGCGTTAATTCCAGCTGACCTACGCGGCATTCAGCAGCCCTTCTCCAAATTACCCGGGTATCTGAGCTACTGAACGAGGTCCTCCCCGAAGAACGTCTCAGAAAGGCACCGCTCAAAGGTTGCTGCCGCAGAGGGAGGCCAGAGGTGACCTCCCTGGGCTGCTCAGAGAAGCTGCGGATGCCGGTTTCCCAGATGGCGGTGGGAGGGGGCATCTGGAGAGCTCCGAGAGGCCCAAGAATTTGACCTGAGAGGGCAGGCGGCCGTGATGGGAATGGGGGAGGGACGCAGAGGAAGGCAGCCTGGGCCGGCCTTTCCAGCCAGAGCCTCCCCTGGTCGGGAGGCCGGGAGACAGAGGGGATGGTGTGTGCCGCCCCTCTGCCGTGGGACCCGACACAGCCCGGAGCGTCTGCCCCTGAGTGGGTGGAGGTGGCTCCCGCTGTACCCGGAACCCGTGGGGCCTGCCCCTCACATTCTTCCTCGAATGAGAGGAAAAGGAGCCGCGTGGGTGGGAGAAGAGGCCAGCCCTGCGAGGCGAGGACCCCAGCAGTGGCCCCCTGCCTCGGGCACGGCAGCAGAACAAGAACCAGGCTTGGCTCTCACCAGGGGAGCCCCAGGGCGCGCTGTGGCCCCGCAAGGAGCTGGGCCGAGCCCTCCGTGCAGAAAGAGACGGCCAGGGCTTCCCTGGTGGCACAGTGGTTGAGAATCCGCCTGCCAATGCAGGGGACATGGGTTCGAGCCCTGGTCTGGGAAGATCCCACATGCCGCGGAGCAACCGGGCCCGTGAGCCACAATTACTGAGCCTGCGCGTCTCGAGCCTGTGCTCCGCAACAAGAGAGGCCGCGATGGTGAGGGGCCCGCGCACCGCGATGAAGAGTGGCCCCCACTTGCCGCAACTAGAGAAAGCCTCGCACAGAAACAAAGACTCAACACAGCCATAAATAAATAAATAAATAAAATTAAAAAAAAAAAAAAAGAAAGAAAGAGACGGCCAGCCCAGGGCTCCCTGGACGCCTCCACGCAACGCGGCTCTGTGGCCTCACCTCTCCAGCGCCCAACGTCTCCCTCAAGGGAATATCTGGGAGTCTGGTCCAGCTTCCTTTTTCTCTTTCAAGTTTAAAAAAAACTGAACATTGAGAATTATAATAAAAATAACCCTCATTCCAAGCCAGTGCCTCCTCGGGCCCCGCTGAGAGATGCAGTCTCAGCCCGAGACAGGCTCTGAGGCCAGGGGTGCTCTGCAGTCCCGCGCCCAGACGGGGCAGAGGACGGCGCCAGCTCTGAGGGCAGACAGGTGACGGGAAATCAAGCCGGGCTCGTGCCAGGCAGTTGCTAAGATCTTCCCGGGAACCCTGAAATCCTGATTAATGGGGGAGATGGCTCCGGGCTTTGGCAGGGGACTCAGGCGCCTTTTCTGATGAAAAGCAGTGGCGCACACTGCTGGCGGCTGTCTGGCAAAATGCCTGTTTGCCTGGCCTCCCTGGAGGGGATCAGGGGAGACCCTGGCACTGCCCGGGAGCCAGCAGGAGCAGTGGGCCAAGAAGCCATCAGACAGCATCACCGTCCTTCACAGCTCCTGGGGCCTCTCCCCGGGGACGCGGAGAATAAAACTAACAAACCCGTCTCAGGGGAGCAGGCCCCGCGCTGCCTGTGTCTTCAGGTAACAGGATGTCCCGCCGCCCAGCCCTACCCAGCCTGCGTGGCACTTGAGCCGAGTGGGCACTGAGAAGGCACCTCTCCTTTGCCACTGCCCAGTTCCGAAGAGTAAGATTTCCTGTCTGAGGCCAGACATGTAACAGGGCCCCGGGGGCTGCAGCCACCAGGGAGGTCAAGATCTTTCTTTCATTCCTGTCAGTAGCCTCACCTATACAGTGTCACCTCTAGGTGACTGTCATAACCTGGGGGAGGGGGAACTTTGGGCACCTGTGGGTAGAGGGAGGGATTCTCCAGGGCACGGCATCTCCTCTCCCTCCAAAGAAGAATGATCAAGTTCCAGATGTAACGCAGCCGAAGCTGAGAAACTGCCCTAGTCTCAACAGCACAGCATTTCTCCCTGTTCTGGAAGCTCGGTTTTCCTTCTCTTAGGCATTTGCTCGGTGCCTTAAAGAGTGTTCCCACTGCGGCTTCAGTGCTGACAATGGCCCTGCAACAGGTTCAAACATCTTCCCCAGGTCTTCAGTGCCTGACGGGACAGGGGAGGAAAAACACGCAACTCTCCAGCCAAGCGGAGAAGGAATCCCAGAACGAACGGAACCTTTCTGACTGGCTACCCCAAACCGGGGCTCTCCCACTGTCATGCCACCAACTGCACGTCCTTCCTCGGTTCTTTTGCTCCCAGCCCTGGGCCTTTGGGACCTTAGGCCAAGGGCTGAAGGCATGAGGTTGGGCTCGCCAGGGACGCGGGGCTTTATGGGGACGCAGCATGCCTGCCCCCCAGCCCAGGTGGCGATGGTCAGTCACGCTCCATGGCTCTTTTCCCCACGTCTCCTCCTGCTGCAGGGAGACCGGTCCGCACCCACCCCCCTCACGTGAACCCCGACTTCCCTTCTTTCTGAGTTGTCAGCCTGCAATACCGGGGTGACTCATATGCTTACAGAAGGCGGAAGCAGGCACGGTGGACGCCCAGGGGTTTGGGGAGATCCACGGGCGTCTTTTCCCCACTGCAGGAGGAGGGCCTGTGACAAGCAAAGAGCCAAAGTGTGAAGGCACAGAGGCCGTTCTCTCCGGGTCTAAAAGGAGGCCCCATCCAAGGGATGCAAGGTGCCCAGGCGCCCTTGGAATCAGCCCCAGGGACCGTGACAGGGTGACACGGCCCATCTGGCAGGCACCGGGCCCCACCTGGGGACCCAGAGCAGGAGAAGACCAGCCCGGCCTCTGAGGAGTCCAGTCGGGAAGGGCTGAGGCTGCTGAAGGGGGCTCGGGGCCAGGTCTCGGGCCAGCGATTGCTGAGCACTTGGCTGGGGTACCATCTCATTTAATGTACACCTCCCTGAGAGACTCGACTCTACTATTAGAAATGGGGAATCTGAGCCCCAGTGGCGGGAATGAATGGCTGGCGGAAAGCCACTGCAGGTCCTCCCTCCAAGCAGCTGCCCAGGCCCCCAGGCTTCGGCCGTTTCTCCTGCTCCCAGCCCCGCACCGCGACAGTCCAGCGCTTCAGGGCCTCCAGCTGGAGGCCCCAGATTCACGGGGTGCCCTTCGGATGGACAGGCGAGAGAAGGACGGGAAGGCAGCCTGTGGAGGCCCACCAGGTGCTGGGCCCTGACTCCCGAGCCGGCTGTGAGAGGGTGAGCGTGTGTCCCCACACACTGTCGTGGACCGAGGGTACGTGCCCAGCGTCCCCGCTGGGGTGTGGCCGAGCCCCGGCCCCTGGCTGCAAGTGCCGAGGGCAGAGCCAGGGTGAGCCAAGGATGATCTCGGGCCTCCCGGGAGACGCAGAGCAACAGCTTTTGGACCCTGATGGGACTGTACTGGGGTCAGGGTTCCCTGCAGCACCCAGACTGCCAGGGAGGCCAACACGGAGCGCATTGGTAGCTGCACTCGGCTACTTGCCAGCAGGGCATCAGGGTGGGGCGAGGGATGGAGAGGAAGTGGGTGTGGGTGAGAGAGCATCAACAGGAAATGCACGGGACGTGCCTGTGAGCCGGCTGCCACCCCCCGGACTTCTGCCTTGTCGGTTTTCCCTCCGATGCTGAAATCCACTTGCCTCTGCAGGGCAACATGGCACACTCCCCCTCCTTGAGAAGGTCCTCCCTCTGGGATCGCCGGGGGCATCGAAGCTTCTGGAAAGCAAAGATACTGAAGGCTCTGGAAACGTTTGCAGGAAACCCCCAAGTGTGAGAGGGATGGATGGGCGTGGCTGCCCACAGACCAGCGTGCCCAGCACCCATGAGCCCACACGCTCCATGGAGAGGAAAGCCTGGGGGAGTGGGTACCAGGGGGAGGGTGGGTGAGCATCAGCCTGCTGGGTCCTGGCTGGGCTCTACACCCCCCGCTGTAGAGTCGTCCACCATCCCTCCCCCCCTCAGCACCTCCAGCTCCCCACCTGTGAAATGGCAAGAATGGTCTCTGGCCAGCGCACCTAGCAGCATGACCGTGAGATCTCACGGATAATTGTCATGAGGCTTCAGAAAAGAGAACCCACTAAAACAGCAGCAGCAGAGCCCTCGGCTGCACCCCGACCAGCCGCCAGCCCCGAAGTGCTCTTCTCACCCTCACTCTGCAGAGGAGCAAGCAGGCGTAGAGAGGCTCAGTAAGTTGCCCGAGGTCCCAGAGCTGAAAGTCGCACCACCAGAACTTGGGTGCCCGCCCTGCCTGCTCAGGGCTCCTCTTGCCGCTAAGAGGCCTGGCCGGGATTAGCAATCGTGGGAAGCTGCCCTGGGAAGAGAGGGCAGCGTCCCAGCCCTTGAGGAATGTGCAGCGTCACCGGAGGCCAGTGGAAAGTGCCTGCCACAAGAGAGGCACTTGGAGGCGCAGGGTGTGGGCCAGGGCGGCAGAAGGAAACCAGTGGGAGAGGAGAGCCCCGTCCTGCCAACTTGCAGGAACAGCTGCAGGCCTGCTGGGGAAGGTGCCAAGTGGGGAAGGGCGGGCGACAGAGTGATAGAGGGCCAGGGGCTAGTCGCCGCCCTGTCGCCAACTGACTCACTGTGTGACCCTGGGCAAAGGGCCTCGCCTCTCTGGGCCTCAGTTTCCCCAGACGCGCAATGACAGGATTAGATGAAGGTCCCTTCAAGCTCTGAGAATTAGGGGTGCCAGCTAATACCTTCTGCATCTCTTCATCCTCAAAACTGGGAGCGAGGAATCCAGCCCTGATTACTGGAAGTTCTCACGTTGTCTTCCTAGAGGAAAACACTGTCGTCTCAGGAGACACGAGCACACCGACCTCGGCAGAGGCCCCCGCACTGTTCTTGGACTGGCCTGGCACCCTCTGACCACCCACCTGACCAACCAAGATAGGGGGACGGGTGGAGAGGGCGCTGCCCGGCACGGGGGCCCAGGCATCAAAGGCGGCGGTGGGAAGCCGGACGCGCAGTCCCGCAGCCCCGCCTCCACGTGAGTCAGCAGCGCTCTCCCAACATACTTCTGCTCCACAGCACGCCACGGGGCACTGCCAAGCCCCTGACAACTGCACAGACGTGGACAATGCCAGTTCTAAACAAACTTCCACAGTAAGCCTGGGTCCGTGTTCGCACAACTGTGTGCAGGACGCCTGCTGTGAGCGGCGCCCAACTGGAAGACGGCAGGATCCAGGACCAGAGAGCTGCCCCCCACACCCCCAAACGTGGCCTGACAGCATCGTGCCCCCCCCCCCCCGCCAGCACGTGCTGGGAAGTGTGCACTTCATTCCTCCTCTTCCTTCAGGCTCCAAAAGCAACGAACACTTACTGGATGTATATTCGTCCCACAAACGATGCTACGTATCTCCAGACCTCACGCTGCCTCCACAAGGCAGAAGTATTGTTAGCCCTATTTTTCAGGAAAAACAAACCAAAACCAAAACAAATCCAAAAAAACCCCTGAGGCCCAAAGAAGTAACCTGCCCAGGATCGTGCAGCTAGTGAACGACAGAGGTGGGGTTGACCCCCAGGCCTCTCCCCAGGCTAGCTCCCTCTCCGCTGTGTGCTCAGATCTCTAGCCACCTACGGAGGTATTTATAGCATTAAGAGCTGAAGTCATAACAAGATGATCTGGTGACACGCACGGATGACATAATTATCTACCAGATGACTTTTCTCCCTAATGGAGCCAGAATATTTTATTCTTAGTAATATAATTAAGTATAGGATAATTTTAAGATACTGTAGGCTCTGCCTTGCTCCCAGAGTAAGTGCTAAGAAGACAGCAACTAAGAAGACCTCTCCCTACAAGGAAGAACTTTCTACCAGTTGGAAGAGGCCAAAGGTAGAAAGAGCCTTCTTGAAGAGGCAGAAGCCCAGGTCACACTGCAGTACACAAGAGATGATAGGTGTATTCCACTAAGATTCAGAGAGCTAGGCATGAGACAATCTTCTAAGTGTTCTCATTGGACTCTGCATGCTAGATGATGATGAAGAAGCTGATGGTGGTGATGAAGGTGATGGTGAAGCTGATGGTGATGGTGGTGGTGATACTGAAGGTGATGATGACGGTGATGTTGAAGGTGATGGTGGTGGTGATGATGATAGTGGTGATATTGAAGGTGATGGTGGTAGCAGTCGTGATGGAGATGGTGAGGACGTTCGTGGTGATGATGACAGTAACAACGATGGTGGTGATACTGACGACAGTAGCTACCATTTGCTGAGCATCCAGTGTGGCCGGACGTGCTAGATGCGCTACACCCTTTGGCCCTCTACACACCCTCTGGTGTGTGATCTTCACACCAACCCCGTAAAGTAAGTTATCAACCCTGTTTGCCAAATGAAGAACCTGAGGCTCAGAGCGGTGACCTGGCTAGAGAGTGGTGAGGCCAAGATTCAAACACTAGTCCACTGAATTCCCAAGGCATTGCTCTTTCTCTACCTCATGCCTCCCCTTTCTTATCTCCCTTATTCCAGATAAGAAACCATTTCTTCTACTGATAACCAGTTTCTAGCCTCTATCTCCCCGGTATAAATGTCCCCAATCCCCCAATCAAGCTAACCTCCCTTAGCTGTTGGTGTCTGTTTCAAGAGGGGGAGGCTTATCTGAAAGGAAAAGGCTCATCCTAGAGTGGACCTTGTGTGCTCCAGGCTCTGAGCCCTCTCCTGCCCTCAGCATTGAGTGCCGAGGAAGGAAGGACAGTGGGGACTGCTGGGGGCTGGGAGGGCGCTGAGGGGTGCTGCTGGGCTGCATGCACCCCCCTTCCCCGAGGGCTCCCCCACCTCCCTTCAGAGGCCGCTTCCCGCCCAACCCGCCCCAAAGCCAAAGCCGCAGCAGCGAAGGAGGCCGTGAGGCCGAGCGGTGGAGAGGCCAGGGCCAGGCACGTGGGCCAAGCAAAGGCTCTGTCCTGCCCAGCCACTTCCTGCTGCCGCGCCACAGGGAGAGGAGACAAGGTCGCCCCTCAGCCCACCCCCGGAGCCTCTGATGGCCTCGGTCAGCCTGAAACCAGGAGTCAAGACCCAAGCGCCCGGCTCAGAGCCCCGAACTCCATCTCTCTCGGGCACTGAAAGGCAGGAGGCTGGAGGGCAGAGCTGCCAGAGGGCGCTGCCTGGAGCCCTGCTGGGTCTGCTGCAGCCTCCACGCTGCATGGGACAGGCAGGGGTGGAGCTGAGGAGGGTGGCCGAGGGGAGAAGCACAAGCCCACGGCTGCGGCCCAGGCTTGCTCCCGACCCACAGGTACCTCGACAGAAGTCCAGCTGCTGAACAAAAGCACAGGCTCCCAAACAGGCCCCGGGGCCCAGACTGAGCTCCCCACTCTCCCGCCGCCTCCTCTACCGGCCTCCCAGCCCGGCAGCTCCCTGGCTTCTTCCTCAGGGCAGTGCGGTGCAGTCAGCTAGCTGACTTCCTGCCCTGGAGAAGCGAGGCCACAGAGCCAGCTGGTGAGCCCCGCCGCGGACACGTGGCTCCGGCCCCTGGTCAGCAGAGCCCGCAACCCAGCTCCTCCAACACCGACCCACAGTCCCTCACGCGGCCCCTGCCGACCGAGCCCAGAATGTTCATGCCAGCCCCAGCGTCAGGATGACCTAAGCCTGGGGGCCATTCTTAACCCAGGGAGCCTCCACTCACTGGCTCCTCTATTCAGCCCCATCCGTGAAGCCCCCACTGTGTGCCGGGCGCCGTCCTGAGCTCCAGGGGCTCAGGGACCAGCAAGACGGGTCCCTGCCCTCCAGGATCCCCCTCCCAAAGGACGTGGCTGGGAATTGCAAACCCAGCACAATTCAGACTCATCAAAATACGGTAAGAATGAGAACTTTTTCTAAGGTTGGAACAGTTTCCCCAGTTTCTTCATTTCCAGGCCTCTTTCCCACTTAGGTTCCGAGACTTACCCAAGTTTGTCCCTGCAGAAGGGAAAAGCATCCATTTCCCGAATGTTTCTACTCAGGAGGTCTGAGCCGTAACAGTGCTTAGGGGGTTCATCACTCACACAGCACGTCCGCATCCAGCCCCGGGGGCCCTGGGCGGCACGAGGACGCGCCCCGTGCATGCTGCTGCCCGGTGGCAGAGGCTGTGGCCATGGCCTCTCTGCCGTGGGCTCTGGAGAGTTCTCAGAAGGAGCCTGGTCCAAAGCCGCCCTCAAATCTGGTCCCAGGCTGCCAGCCCTGGTGACAAGCTGCTGGGTGACTGCGGCACAGCCGCTTCCCTCCCCTGGGCCTCGGTGGCTTCGCCTGCAGTTAAGGGATTGAAGGCGGCGAGTGAAGTTTGGTGTCTCCGGGTGCCGACACGCCAGGGTTAACACCAGGAGTCTAGTGCTAGTGGGAAAGAGGGGTGTGTGTTCCCAGGGCCACGGGGAAGCACGGTGGCGCAGGGCTGGAGCTGCTGATTCCCAGCTCCGCGCCCCGCGTCCTTCAGTGCGGGGAGCAGCAGGAGTCCCAGAGGAAGGCTCTGGAAGGACACGTGCTCTTTCCAGCTGAGACTCTCAGGTGAGTCCCCTGGACACAGGCCCCGCCTGTCTCCCCCCAGCCCACGGCTGCACACAGGCTTGGATGCCCTACGCGGGCATGGGCTCCACCAACCAAATACTTCAAGGCTCTGCAGACAGAAGGGCTCATCCTCCCCGGGGCGCCCAGTGCCTCGGCCACGAGCAGACTCTGACGACAGCCCTAAGAGGGAAGAGCCACGTGCTCGTGAGGCCAGGACAGCACTTTCCAATCAGGTCCCCCGGGGCCCTGCAGAGAACTCAGCTAGAAGGAGCCTTGGGGGCTGCCTGTCTGCACCTCAAGTACCCCAAACACTGTCCTGCTTCGCTCCTCGAAACTACTTAGGTCGATGATTTCTACGCCCACTGTGGGGAGTGGAGCCCCCTTCTAGCTCACACAGGCTTTGATGAGTTTCTCTGATGAAGCCCCACGCTCAAGGCCAGGAAGTGATGTCTTCTAGATTTCGGGAAAGGTTGTACCTGTGGCCGGGGCGGCTGGCTTCCTCTGCACCAGGAAGGTAGGGTACGGCAAGAAGGGCCCTGCTTGGGGCCTCTGATGCCCACTAAACAGGGGCATCTACGGAGCCAAAAGCAGATGGGCGCCGCCAGGGGCCCCGGCAGCCAGGCCTCCCTCTCCGCCCTCTACTTTCAAGCGGTTCTGCCAACAGCCAAGGATGGATGGGCTGTTGGTCCGTCGCTAGGGTCCCAGTGGGGTGGCGGCTTCAGGCTAGGCGCCAGGCAGACCTGGGCTCAAGGTCCACTCTGCAGCCACGTCCTCCCTGTGTGGCCTTGGGCAGGCCCTCCACCCGAGCCTCACTCTCCTCATCTGTAAGTTGGGCGAGCAGAGCCCATCTCAGAGGGGTCCCATGAGGAAGAAACAGGCAAGGCGTGTGAACGTACTTTGTGACTCTAATGTGCTGGTTGGATGGGAGGGGTCCACACCAGGCCAGGTCTGGAACACCTGTCGTCCAGTTCAGGGCCGGTGCCAGCTGGATTCTCCAGCTTATGTTTTTACATTAACCAGCACCGGCCAGAGGCTCAGCTGGCAAACCGCAGGGGCGGGGTCCCACCTGGCAGGCTTCTGGTAGTTCCAGTCAGCACCCTTCCCAGCCTGAAGCCTGCCAGGTCACTCTGTGGACTCAGGAAGGATGGATGCTCAGAACCATTAAAGAACCCACAGGACACCAGGCACCAGCTAGGCTGCCACATCTTCCTTATTTGGAAAGGATGGAAACTCTTGCGTGTAATCCTAAATAAAAAGGCTCATATCATTACCAAAGGCAATAATTACAAAGCATGAAATGATAAAAACACGCTGTGAGCTGAATGCTGTGCCTGGCACCCAACACTAAGGTGCTCAGAGAAAGATCTTAGAACAAAGGACCTGAAGCCTTGGGCCCGCCTGGCCCTCCCAACCCCTGAGTCTGAGCAGTGACGTTCCCTCCACACTGGGACAAAATAGGACTGCAGTGGAACTCGGTCTCTGGGAGAGGGGCATTTCTGATCGGTTCCCACACAGGGACGATGGGAAGGAAGGGATGCTTCTGCAGACAGGGCCTCTGGTTCCCGGCAGCCACGAGGATGGCGGCCGGGGCGGCAGGGTGGTGAGGGCTCATTTTCCACTTAGAGCAGAACAAACAGAAGTGAGTTACTGGAAGGCAGACTCTCTCCGATTCATCTCCCCGAGGCCCCCCTCCAGGGCCGGGGCAGTGCAGCACATGCCTGGGGGAGAAAGCCCGTCCTGTCACGTGCAGGAGCGGTCTCCTTCCCAACGCGGCACGGGAGCGATGGCAGGAACTCGCTCCCTTCCGTTACCGGCGTGGTCAGGGCTGACGGGGCACCGCATTTTGGGTGGGGCTGCAGGTGGCTCGGTCTTCCTGTGGCTCTGACATGATGCTCTCCGCTCTGGAGGTCCTGGGTCTGCAAGCCAGCCACTTTGTAGGAGCCCTGTGTGCCTACCCACCCATCTGCGTTTGGCCCGAGAAGCCCCGAGGGCAGGTTCACACCAGATCACCCTGGCTTCTTTTAAAAGCAAGACACACAGGAAGGGCACAGAGATCACTCTGACAACAGTCAAGACTGACGTGAGCCACAGGTCCCAAAACAGAGCCCAGGTTACATGAGCCCAAGGTGCATATAGGTCACAGGCTTCTGGGAAATCCCACGGTCGCGGAAGGTGACATGGAATATGAGCTCCGCGGCCTGGACTGCTTCCCCAGTGCCTTAGTCCAGCGGCCCAGTCATAACTTCAATGCCACACTGGACACTCCCAGCCAGACAGGCCACTGTGTCCTGCCACATTTAGGTGACGGGGCTGTTGAGAAGCTCAAGGACACAGTCAGCCCCCATCTCCCACCCACACCCCAGGACCATCCCATGATGACGCCCCCTCCCACACGGCAGACAGCCCATTCTGAGTTCAGCGTTTGGGGCAAGACCCGCTGGGCTGGTGAGGAGCCCAAAAATCACAGACCTCTTGGATGGCAACAAGAAAACCAGGGGCTCCGTGAACTTGACACATTTCCCCTCCCGTGCACTTTGAGGCCAACACCATGGGACAGCAGATGCTGAGGAAAGGGGAATGGCGAGAACCAGCCAGCGCTGGGATTCTAGGAGACAGCCCCTCCCTGGGGGCACCTGGCCCTCCAGGTGATGAGCCCTCACCAGCCAGGGCACCACTTAGCGGCAGAGCTGGGGCTGGGCCAGGTGCGAGCCACCCCCGGCCGCAGCCCCATCAGCTACTGCCCACACAGCCAGCCGCTGGGGTCGCTCAGGCCGCCTCCCCACGGAAAGCCCTTCTGCTTCTCTGCCCATCATCTCCGCCCTGCTACCCGTGCTTCTGGGCTTCTGAGCACCGACTGTGACGTGGTTTCTTCACCCCTGCCGACTGCCCACACAAGGGGAAGCTTCTGGAGAACAGGGCGACCTGCCCCATGTTGTACGCTCAGTGCTGAGAGCAGGGCCGGCAGATAGTAGGTACACAGCGAACAGCAACGGCCCCGGAATGAATGGGATCCATCTGAAGGGAATGGGGTCCTGCTTCTATTTTTCCTACTCTGCAGCACCAGCACACTGCCCAGCACACAACAGGTCCCCAGAGAGAGGTGCTGGATTGAGCGGACGGTGAGAGAGATACCCTTGAACATGGGTCCTACGTGGGAACAAACCAGCCCGAGACCCAGGGAAGCTGACACGACGGAGGCGGCACTTTTGGGTTTTCTCACATCAAACGCACACCCCGGCTCTACTGGGCCAGCGTGGAAGCATAAGAGGCCCCACAAACAAGCATGTCCTGAATGGGCGCAGGGGCCGGGGGCTCCGGGGAGCACGGCTGTGGTGGGTGTGCAGGCGTTCCTGGGCACCGCGGCCCTAAAATGGAATGGTTCACTTAGAGAAAATTACACGGTCAAACCAGCTCCCCGGACTCAAGGGCAAACTATTCGTAAAGAACAAAACCAAAAGAGCAGCAGGGCCCTGCCCCGCTGGCAGCCCCGCTCCAAGTCCGTGGTACTGGGCTGACACTGGAAATGATTCTTGAGCTTGGATGGGCTGGAAACATCTGGCCAAGCTGTGCTCGGTGCAGCCAGGCCAGCTCAGCTCCCGCACTCAGGCCCATGGGCCCCCGGAATGGACGACGGGATGGATGCAATCTCATGCGGCGTGGTGTCCACGCTGATGGAGATTGTTCTGTGATGCTGAAGGGAGAACAGCATCATCACAAACTCGTGGTACAGGAGAATCAACACGTTCACCACAGAGGTTGGACCAAACAACCTAAAAGAATTCAATTCCATTTTGCATAGGGCCAAGAATTTTGTGGTCACTTTTTTTTTTTAAACCATGTCTGCTTCTCTTATTGGATAGAGTGAAAAACCAGCACTAGGCTCATATATTTCCTGTTTTAATAAGTAGTATTTCTTTCATTTCTCTCTTTTGAAGGAAAAAATTATTATTTCTTGTCATCATTCCCCACACGGTATATCTGAACCCGTGGAATCAATGGACTCCTGGGTTGGAAGGGGCGTCAAGGGTCTCCACTCAGTGTTATAGCTGTTTAGAAAAAAGACTGCAAGGATCTACACCAAACACTCAGTGATGGTATACCTGTGGGTGGATGTCAGAGGAATTTCACTTTCTGTGTTTTTACATTTCTGAACTGTCATTTTTTTACCTTCTGAACTTTAAATCTTTTACATGTATGCATTAACTTTGTAACCAGAAGAAACAATAAATAATGAATCTGGAAATTACTTGAGTTGATATGCAAGTGTTTGCCCCCATTCCAACAAGAATATTGCTGTATGCCACGAATTGACTGTTATGTGCCATTATGTCCTCAAAGTGAGACAGACATCATCTAACTCCCTATCATCATACCTATTTTACAGATGAGGAAACTGAGGCTCAGGGTCCCACAGCCAGAGCCGCACCTGGTTCTGCCTGCTTCCAAAGGCCTTGCTCTCAGCCAGCCTGCTCCACAGCCTCCTGGCAGACTTGAGGGCTCCTGTCTCCCTGCCCCCTTTTCTACCTGGCCACTGAAAGCAGCTGCCGTTCTAAGCACAAATGATACAGAGACCACAGGACTGGCGGGTGGCACTCTGGAGGTGTCTTGGCCATGACTGGTGACTTCTCTCCCACAGGCGAAGAACCAGGTCAATCCCTGCCCTCATCCTCAGACCGTCCAGTGCAGGGGAAAGGGAAAGGCTGGCAGGAGCCAGGGGAGAGAGCTTTGCCGGATATTAAACTGCAGAAAACACTGGTGTGTTTAGAGATGGGGCTCCTACGGGGCAAGCACGGAGACCTGGCCATCTTCTGTGCTACCCGGCACCATGCCACCCCAGGAGGTCTCAGGACCAGAAGCCTGGGGTCACCTCTGCAAGGGTCCTGGGCCACAGACCCCAGAACAGATGTCAGCGGGTCCCCTCTTGCCCACTGCCACAGGCCCGGCCCTGATAATGCGCTAACGGTGTTACCCTCTACAGAGGGTCGGCCCCACGCAGGCATGTATGTTCAGGCTCTGAGAAGCGCGCCTCAGCGAGACCCGTTCAACCGCGCGGGACCTTTGAAACCCTTCTGCACAAGCCCGGCAGGACGAGGGTCCACGCAGCCCAGCTCAGGAGAGAGGCACGAAGGCGCACGCGAGGCCCCAGGAGTGGGCCAGAGGCAGGGCTACGGGGCAGGGAGGCGAGAGGCGCAGGCTGCGTGCAGCGGGGCTCCAGGGCTGCGTCCCTCCCCCCGCACCCGCTCCCCAGCTCCGCCCAGGACACCTCCAGCCTTCGGAGCCCACTCCCTGCACCTCCTGAGTCTGTGAGCACTGGCTCAGCACACACGCCCAGCCAAAACACCTGGGCTCAAATCCCACCACCGCCAGGGCCTGGCTCTGCAGCACGTTACTCATCAAGCCTTTGCTTCCGTGCCCGCAGCTGTAACGCGGTGTGAGCTAGCAGCACCTGTCTCCTGGGGCGGATGCATTAGGTGAGCTCATACACGGACGGCATTTCGAGAGGTGCCCGGAGCACAGCGAGGGTCGGTGAAGGGCCTGCAATTTCATTATCATCACCCAGTGCCTCCCAGGGGCCCCAGAATGTTCCTGGGTCCTCAGTTTAGCATGTGCCTCATCCCGGCTAACTGCCGAGATGTCTGTCTCTCCCAGGCGGGGGCCGTCTGATGCCCACACACTCACCCCCCAGCATCCTACACACAGTGGGAGCGTAGCTTAGGTTGCTAAGACTTACAGACTTTGTACGGTCTGTGAAGCTGAACGCTTCTTTGGAAAATCGTGGCCCCGCACCCCAACCCCGGTCTTCCTGCTTCTCGGCCACGGACACCCTTCAAGCGCGAGTGGAGTCGCCCACTGCACGGCCGCCCCTGTGGACGAGGTGGGGACGAGAGGACTGCGGGAGCAGCTCCTTCAAGGGAGACGCTCATCTACTCATCCTCCTCCACGCCTCGTCTTCTCGCCGACGGCTTCACAGCAAGGCCGACGCCAACAGTGACGGTGGAAGTGGCTCCTGGTTGTACGAAGAACTTTCCGACCACATTCCTGGCCCCCGAAGGCGCTCCAGCCCTGGCCACAGCCTCCTGGCTCCGGTTGCCAGTGGATTTCTCAGGCATGGGGCGGCTCAGCCCTGGGACAGGCCGGCCTCTGTTGACTGAGTCTGAGGTGGAGTGCAGGGTAGAAACCGCGGCCGTCTGAGGCTCTTAAACGTCAGAGCCAACCTTCCCACCCTTATTTTCACAATGCTGTTCCAAAACCACCTCCCCGGGCCAAGTTCTGTTACCACAAAGTTAATATCCTCTAGCAACTTCCGAGTTGGTTGTCTGCCTTGGGGGCCAGAACACACCTGGCCAGCAGGGAGATTTCTGGATCCCCACCAGGGTGAACTTTCTAGGCGTTTGTCTTGAGTGACGAGAACCTCTGCTGTCTGCATCTGAGTTTTGTGCCACCATCCTGGGCGGAACAGCCTCACCAAAATTCTTCGAGGGACGGGAGAAAATCGAGGGAGGGAGTGAAAGCAGGAGGAAATGAACAAGCCTCCCTTTGGTCCACACTCTCCAAGCATGGCAGCGACAGAAGGGCAGCCTGGAGAAGACGGGAGCACTGAGAGTGGACAGGCGACCCAGCCAACGCTTCCAGAGCAAGGCTGCTGGGAGAAGGCAGTTTTCACTTTTAAGAAGGAATCGTGATTTTGTGCGCTGACACAGGAGAAGCAACTGGTTCTGACGCCAGCGCCCCAGCTAGCCAGAGCTCACCAGCTCCCGCAGCTCCTCTCCTGCAGCTCCCTGGCCAGCGCCTCCTTCTTTTTTGTTTTGTTTTGTTTTTTTGGCCACGCGGCTTGCAGGATCTTAGTTCCCCAACCAGGGATTGAACTCGGGCCCTCGGCAGTGAAATCGCAGAGTCCTAACCACTGGACCGCCAGGGAATTCCCAGCACCTCCTTCTTATTTTCCACTTGAGGAGCATGGGAAAGGGCCGCGCAGGGGCCAAGTGTGGACCCAGCAGAGCCTGAGACAACTGGCGGGCCTGCGTGACATGACTGCTGGGATCATGGTGCTGGGCCCTTTCTAGGACTTGCTCTCCTTGAGAAATTGCCAAACAAATTCCAGTCGCTTTCCCAATAGGGAAACTGAGGCACTGGATCATCTACATTAGGGGCTGGTAAAATTCTCTTGAAGGGCCAGAGAGTAAACATGTTTGGCTTTGAGAACCATGCGGTCTTTCTTGGAATATGAAAGCAGCCACAGGCAATAGTAAGAAACCAGCATGGCTGTGCGCCATTCAGACTTTATTTGCAAAAACGCGTAACGGTGGTTTGCTGACCCTGATCCACGTGGTTTGAGGGGACAGCTGTCACCACTCCTGGAGGGCACTGGCCATAATTGCAGAGAACCGCTGAACCCCACTTGGGAGGCCCCAGGGGTCCACTTGGTGGAGCTCTAGTTAGAATATTAAATCTATTATTATAAAATATTAAGTCACATCCCATACAGAACTCAACAGGCCTCCGTCCCCTGGGGTCCTGCTCTGTCACAAGGGTGGACCCTACAGCCCCTCCTGGCACAGGCTCAAGGGCGGAGGGTCAGGGGAGGCCCAGGCGCAGAGGGGCTCACGGCTGCCCTCTGTCCCACCTAACACCTCGAGGAAGAAGAGAAGGAGCCAGCAGACTGGAACAGAGGCGGATCCAGCTGCTGGATGCCCGGCCGCCAAAGAGGCTCAACAGATATTCTGAAACCTGGGGTGAGGACCACACTCTGCCTGTGTCTTTCCTTCTCCCCACTGGCCAGCTCTGGGACAAGCCTCATGGCCACCAGCCTGCACTGCGGGGTCTCTCTAGGGCCCGGACAGTCGGGAAGGTCCGTGGAGGGAGGGGCCCTTCTCTTCCTCCACGCCAGCCCCTCATGCTGAGCCTCAGGTACTGCTTCAGAAGCCCAGGGCTCTTTGTGTAGGTCCCTGGGCTTCATCAAGGCCACCACTGGTGCCCCCGCTTGGGCACTTGCTCAGTGCCACCACTTTGATCTTAAGTTTCAGATTTCGGTAATAATTCAATTTTATCCTACTTCATCTAGAATGGTGACAACTGTCACCTTAGACCGTCTAGACAGCTCCAACAGCTGGCACAGCGGGGACCAGATCAGGCTTCCTTGGAGATGTCATGTGAGATCCCAGCTGCCACCCCAAGACTGGGCACTGACTCCTGAGCCTGGCCACTGCATTGTGCTCAAACAGAGCCCCAGGTGCCCAGGGCCGACGTGTCCCACCAAGGGCCCACCACAGCCGAGGAGGGAAGGCTCACTCCTAGCCGACCCTCAGCTCCTGACTCTGGCCTCCGCTGGCCCTGACCCCCCACTGTGGAAACCTGAGATGATGGCATGGGCCTGGTGCCCCGAGCCCTGCCTGGCCCCCTGACGAGGACTGCAACAAGCCTGGATCGCACAGCCTTGCCACACCCAGCCTTATGAGCCTGGTTGCCACTCGGAACCTCAGTTTCTTCTTCTGCAAAATGGGAACAGCAATCCTCACTTTCCAGGACTGTAATCAAGACAACATGTAACTACATGAACGCACGACTCATCCCTGGTCCACGGGGCGCAGTGGAGCACGGGGACACACAGGCACAGTGCAAGCACGCTGTCGCACATGGCAACAGCCATCAGTGTTATCTTATCATTTACGTGTTGACCAAAGTTTCCAGGGGTGGGGCCCAGGCCACACAAGGTGCAGGGCTCCGGCTAAACGTTCTCGACATGAACCAGGCTGTCCTCATTCCTGGGGAGAAGGGTCAGTGTGGGCAGGAGAATGACTAGGCAGGTGACCCAAACCAAGGCAGAAGCCCCCGCTGCCTCACTGCTCTGCTCAGGAGTGTTACCGCTGGCCTTCTTGGCTCCTAGGAGGAAGAAGAAGCCCTTTCTGACTCAGTTCATTTCCCTAAGGACAAACTTGGTCATCTTCCTTTTTCCCTGATGAACTTCCGTGTCTGGTGGGGGAGAGGAAGAACTCACCTGAATGGCCTCGCAGAGGTCAACTCAGCCAGCTGCCCCCGCTTCTGCACCAGGCCCTTGACCCTCAGGCCTAGAGGAACCAGGCAAGGAACCCTGAAGGCTCTGGGCCCAAGCAGTTCAGCCTGCAGGGTGGGACTCCTACAGCCCCCCTTCTCCACTGAGGGCCACCAAATACATGGGCACAGCCTTCTCTCTGTCCTGGGGGGGCACTCCCTGCAAACCTACCCCCAGCCCGACTGGGGTTCAAAACCCCACCATCCTGTTCAAAACTATCCTTGGCTCCCCACGGCACATAGAATAAGGTCCCAACTCTCCAGCTGGCTCTCGAGCCCCTCCACGCTCCATCCCAACCACAGCTCCAGCCAAACGGGCTGGTTTCCGGTCTGGGGAGCATCTCTGCGCCATGTCTCTCCTCTCCACTCCAGCTGAGGCGCAGCCTGAGTGGCAGCTGGGGCACCATGCCTGGGCCCACCAGAGAGCATCTCCCCTTCCAAGGAGCTGAGCCCTGCACACGTCACGGTGAAGCCGCCACGTGCCCCTGGTCCCTACTGCTGATTCCTGGAGGGCTCCCGTGAGTGTATCAACTGCCAGTGAGTGTCGGTCCTGCAGTCATCACCTTATTTAACCCCAGCAACAGCCACTATGGATCCTATTTAACAGGTAAAAACACCAAGGCTCAGAGGGCAGAGCTGCGAGCGCTGGTCATACTCTCCGGGTTTCTGCGTGATGATGTGTTTGATGCTGTGACCTCCAGAAGGTTGGGGCCGAGTGTCCTGTCTACTGCCGTACCCCTGGAGCCTACAGGGACCCGACACACAGCAGGTGCTTGGTAAACGATGGCTGAATGAAGGGATGAGTCCAGAACTTGAATCCAAACCCTCAGAGGACACGGCTACCTCACCAGCTTGCAGCTGGCTGCAGAGACACAGCTGCTCCCACCCGACCCCTCTGTAGCCTGCAAACTCCTTAAAGGTAAGGCCGGGGTCTTAGGCATGCTGGTCTCCCCTGAGCCCCTGGTCCAGGCACTCGTACATAGCTGGCATTCAATCAACGCATGCTGATTTGAACCAGCTCACAGGGTTGTTGCTGCTTGGAGTCGGAGGGCCCAGAAGGTTCCCATGGAGGGCGGGGCCGTGTCTGAAGTTCCCAGGCTGCTGAAGCTGTAGACCCCACCTCCTGGGGGTCTATAAGTCCCTCCTGGCAGGGGGTGCAAACTAGAACCACAGATACAATTTCCAGGAAAACTGTGGTCAGGAGGCTGCCAAGCTCCAGGGACACGGCTGCTCGGGAACCACGTTCTACCCCTGGGCCATTTCCCACCTGCCCTTGCACCCCGCTGCTTGAGCGCTGGGGGCTGTGCAGCCCACCCCCAGGGACAGGCCTACAGCTGGTCAGCTGTGCGGAGCTCGTGCTGCGCTCGGGGGGCGGGGGAGCAAATACACAGCCCGGTCATCAGAGAGCAGGACGGCAGCACAGAGACGTGACCCAGGGCGGGTGGCACCGCAAAGCCTACCTCAGCGTCCCCACCCGGACCCCACAGGAAGAGCCCGCCTGGCCAGCCCGTCAGGCCCCGTCTGCTGCCGCTCCCCACCTCTCCCCCAGCTCTGCCCTGGCCACGTACAGACCGAGTGGGGCTGCACAGGCACGGTAACTCCAACAGAAAAAACGCCTCGGAGAAGAAGGCAGGCTCTCCCCCTCCCCACAGACCTGCTCCACAGGGGGCACAGCAGGTGAGCCTGTGATGTCCCTGTTCCATGACGGAGCGGACCCTCGAGCATCCAAATGCTCCGTGGCTCCCGGTCCCCTGGTAGAGAGAGCACGGCCCCAGGGGACTTGCACGTCAGAGCAGGGCCTCTTGCCACCCCTTCCTTTACCAGCTGGTGCCTGGGGCCTCGCGAAGGACAGGGTTTCTGAGTGGGTGGCAGAGCCGAGCCCCTTAAACCACGGCTGAGTCCCAGTCCCATCCCTCACGTCCCCACCCCAAAGCCTCCCTGCCTACCTAGGCCATGAGCTCCGGAGGCTGACGGCTCGGCCACCTAATTTGGTGTGGCCTTGAGCAAATGCACTGTCCACTACACGAACCACCTTCCTTCCACCTGTGGCCACTGAGCACTGGACAAGTGGCCAGTCCAAGTTGAGATGTACTGTAAACGTAACACACATCCTGAGCTTGGAAACTTAGTGTTAAAAAAAAGAAAAGCACACATCTCCACTAACAACTGATTCCTATTAATTGCACGTTGAAATGACACTGTTTTGGATATATTGGGTTAAATAAAATATATTGTTAAATTAATTTTACCTGTTCCTTTTTTCTTTTTAACTGTGGCTGCTAGAAAATTTAAAATAATCTCTATGGCTCCTATTCTGTTTCCGCTGCACGGAGCTGAGACTCAGTTACGGCCCTTAAACTGGGTAAGATGCGTCGACCTCACAGGGCTATTCTGAGGAGAAAATTCGATGGGTGAGTCTCTTCTGCAAACCCGCTCCCACCCCACTGGCCAGCAGTCAGCAGCCCCACAGCTGCTGCCTCTCACTCCACCTGTGTGGTCAGAGGCTGCCCTCTGAGGCCCCTGCGGCCCCAGGGCTGGGCAGGGCCACCTCCCCATCCTCCGCTCCAGCCTCCCGGCCCCTCTCAGGCTTCCAGGCGGCGGGCTAGGCGGCCTGCTGCTTCCTTCACTGGGCTGCCCATCCAGCTAGTGACAATGACTTCAAGGCCACAAGCAGTAATAAGTCAAAGAAATAATAACAATGACAGTGGTGACAACACGGATCCCAGGGCCAACATTTCCTGAGGGCGTCTGTGCACCAGGCCTGCTGCAGGCGCTCCCACAAGCTCAAACCCCACATCACATAGAAGAGGACACGAGGGCCCAGAGCGGGACAGTGACTTGCCCAGGGCCACCTGGCTGGCGAGTGGTACACCAGCACTCCACGCCAGGCCCAACTGGCCCCGGAGCCCAGAACCCGCCCTTCCACTCCTGCCGTCCTAGGTGAGGGGCAGACGCGGGCAGGGCTCACAGCTTCCCCACGTGCGTCACGCTGAAGCTCTGGTGTCTCTGCCGAGGGACAACTAACCTCACACCAGTGCAGTTGCCATCTCCCTTCTCTTGCCAAATACTTAATGCTGCACCATCGGCCCACGTCTGCTAAAACGCTCGCCCCAAACACACTGCACTGTGCCGCTCCTCTCCTGGCCGTTTCTGAACGCAACAAAAAAGGGTCTTTTCTGCCGCTGGCTCCCCGGCCTGCATACTTGTTCCCATTTTTATTTGCCATCAATTCTTGGAAAATTCCATTGTCCAAGACTGTTCCAGATTAAAGTGAGATGGAATTCCTCTAGGTGGATTAGGCTTGTTTAAAGCTGGTCCCTACTATCAAGCGGCTACGGGAGGGTGCGCTGGCCCAGAGATGGAATGCAGTTAGAACCCTCTGCAAGACTGGACCATGGCACTGAGTCCCAGACAGGATCCGTCCTCCCACAGGGGACACGTGATGCTCCAGGACAGAACGGCAGGACAGGAGAAGACCACCCAGATGGCCCACGAGGGCCCTCCCCTGGTCTCAGCATCTTCCCGGGGAACCCACAGGAGAAAGGGGCAGACAAGAAATTTGGGGTGATAGGGCGAGAAGAGCCCCTCGTGTGAGTGTGAGCACAGCTCCGGCCTGGCTGAGCCACTGGCACAGCAAACCCTCAATGCCACCTTGCGCTTTGTTTGCCAAGTCAGCTCAGTAAGGGGTTTGCTAGGACTTTTCCCTCTGGGACACAGAAAGCCCATTTCTCATGCCTCTTTTCCCCATGTCCAGGCATGCCCACCATTTCAGAGGGAGAGCAGGACTCCAGGAGGGAAGGGAGACGAGTGCCCAAGGGCTGCATCCAGAACAGCCTGGCTGGGGGTCAGAGGGGAGGCTGACCAGACCCTGGGCTCGGGCAAGTGCAGGACTGGCTGCGACCCCCTTCCCTCCCACAAGACGAGCCACTCTGGGGATGAGGCGGATGGCAGTAGCCAAGGGCTTAAGAGATCTTCTGGCAAATCACAAAAATGGGTAATGAAGGCTCTGCTTTGGGGGCTAAGAGGATTATTACAGACTGTGGATATGTCCACCTGCAGGGCATAACTGACATTTTCTGGGCGCCTCCCCTCGGTACGGCAGAGCCAAACTGCAGGGCCAGTCTCCCTTGTGCTCCAGCCTTGTACTATGGAAGGACCTGGAACAGGACAGCTGGGCCGCACTGCTTGGGCAGAGCTGAAACAGCCTCCTAGGGAGGCCCTGGTGCCAAAACAAGGGACCTCTTCAAGCCCCCGGTGCCCTGGTTTACCAACCAGAAAACTCACAGCTCAAGAAATGCAAAGCCTGCCCAAGGGCTGGGAGGATGAGTCAGTTAGATGGTGTGATATTAGAATTTCGAGGCTACTTCATCAGTGTATGGGCCTAGCGGATATGATAAATAACAGTCACGCTTCCCGACAACGTCCTGAGGCCCTGGGTCAAAGCAGCCTGTGGTGAGAATGCCACCAGCTCCACCTTACCTTCAGGAAACCCGAAGCCTAGTCCCAGCCTCGCCCAGGCCCGTGGTTCCCAAGTGGTGGCAGGACCCACCCCAGCAGGGGCCCTCTGGAGAGGTCGTGGCCCACGGGCCATGGGGGGCTGAAGAGTGGCCGGGGCTCTTGTCACTGCTCTGTCACTCGGCAAGCGAGCAGGCAGCCCACACTCAGTTTTCTCCCCTGAAGAGGAAGGGGAGGAGCCCTCCCAGGGTGGATGAGGGAGACGACACCCTGGAGGGGTGCCCAGAACAACCAATTCCCTCCCAACCCTGCTGCAAACACAGGCTGGTACTGTTAGGAGTCAGGACCCCGCTTCCCAGGGCCTGAGCCAGGCTGATGTGCCAAGATGTGGCAGCTGAACGCATCCCCTCCTCTGGTCACCTCCTCAGGGAGGCCTCCCCGTCCCTCCAATCTGAAGCCGGCCACCTCCATCTCCTCTCCCCCACCCAGCATTACAAACCACACCAGCCTGCTTTAGTTTCCTTATGGCACACATATCGCCGTCGGAAATTATCTGGCCTGTGGTTTGCTTGCTTATTATCCCCCCTTTCTAGAAAGTAGCTTATAGAAAGTAGTGGCGATTGTGTGTGTCTTGCAGAAATACCTCTGGGCCTGAGTGCCACCCAGCAGTCACCAGGGAAGTACCTCTGAGTGCAGACGAGGTGGTGGGGAGTGGAGAGGAGAGCGGAGCAGGCCCCTAGCGTCCTGGCCTAGGACACCAGATGGTACCGAGAACAGCGGGCTCGCCTCGGCCTGCACAGCGCGCCCCACGGCCAGGCCCTAGGAGGCGGGAGCTGCATGGAGGTGGGAGGGCAGGGGTTCCCCCAGGTGGCAAGGGTCAGCTCAGAGCCCGGAGCTGCCCATCGTCTCAGCTCCAGGCCACTCCCGCTCTGCACTCTCCTCTGGAGCCGGGGCTCTGCCATCTGCCCCCTGCAAGGCTATGTCCATGCGAGGGATGGAGGAGGGGGCAGGGCTGGGCATCATCCTGTCAGCTTCCTGTGTCACTGCCCCCCAGCCCTGCTCCTCACCCACGGGAGCAGTTTGGTCCATTCACAGCACTTGCTTCCAGTCTGCAGCTTTTCCAGCATCCACAGAACCGACTTCTTCGCCCTCCCTCCCCTCAGCCCCACGGGCCTGCGGACTCCCAGCTGCCGGGCCTTCCAAAGGGCAGCCTCTTCCCGGTGGGAGCAGCTGCCGGCAGTAGCCGCCTCCGTGATACCCGGTGTTCACACCTCGGCTTCTCGGGTCTTCAGGAACCTGGTTAACAACTGCCCACAGCGACCTCTCTGGACACATGGGGTGGCTTCCGGCCCCGCCAGGAAGGCCCTGGCTAATCCAGGCCGCCGGCCCCACTCTCCACGCACAGGGCTCCGTCAAGGGAACAGCTGCGGCACTGCTCTGCCCACCGCACGACCACCACCCTCTCCACCAAGACGAAACGCGTTACAGGCCCCTGCACTGTCTCAGGGAAGGCTCTGGGCCTGTGGCCTTCAGTGACATACTGTGATGTGAGCTCACTGCTACTGCGCGCAAATGAAGCTTCTGGTGGTTGCCTTGTATTTTAGAACCAGCCATTTCTTTTGTTTTCCAAGACAGAAAAAAAAGCCACCCCTCGCCCTCCCCAAAAGGAATTATCCAAGAGTTCTACTATGCACAACTTTCAAAGGAGGCCTTGTTAATCTTCTCGCCATAAATAGGCAATTAACACCCACTCCGAGTCCCGTCAAACCAAGTTCCTGCCGGCTTGGGGACGTGGCAAAGGGCTGGCTGGCCCTCCTGCGTGGCATTTGCTTTCTTTAGTTCTCGACTGTGGCCTGAAGCTGCAAGAAAGGCCAGGAATTCAGGACGGCTGATTCCACAAAAATTTTACAGATAAATGGCTCATGTCAACAGGTATTCTATGTTGATGCCACGCTTGGGACAACGGGGGGACTATGTTACAAAAGGCGAAACGGGCATCATTTCACCCTGTGCGGGTCCCCACGAAAGCCAGCGGCCTGTACAGGATAAAAGGCACAGGTAGGCGGCAGGTGCGTCACCTCAGGCCCGGCTCGTAATTAGTCACACGTCCGCCTCAGTGACCCCGCTCCGTGCTTCCCTGTCTCCGGCCCTCCCAGGGGCAGACCCACAGGCTCACCGAGGGCCTGGAGCTCCTTCCGGGGAGGCGTTACCCCGCCATCCCCAGTAAGGACGCAGGGGTAAGACAGGGAGTGCTGAAATCCTTCCGGGTTCTGTCAAGCGGCCCCTTGCCCTGCATCCTTCCAGGCTGGGCTGAGGTCACTGGGCTCTGTAGCGGATTCACAAAGGCCACTGCAGGCCCCTCATTTTCCAGAGACGCTGCCTCAGCTGATGTACACAGGCCAGATGCGGCACAGCTTCGACGCGACCCAGTGTGACAAGCCCTCAGAGCTGTGACAGCATCCTCCTGCGGCCCCGAGCTGCCCCGTCTTCTCCAGCCAAGTCCAGAACAGGGGACCCAGTTTCAAGTGGACAAGGACGGAGAAGCTTCAGCAAAGGTGTCGGAGGCTTCGAGGCAGGCGTGACAAGAAAGGGTAGGAATCGGTTTCCTCAGGGTGGGAAAGGGCAGCCTGGGCTGGCAAAGCACTGATGCATAAGGGTTTGGGGGTGGGATGGTCTCAAGGACACTTGTGGAAACAAAACGAATCATGGTGACCAGCTACACTTCACTTCTCCTGAGAACAGATCATGAAGAAATACAGGCAAAGTGAGGGCTGCAGGTGAGATAACAAAAGAGACTTACGATCAGCAAACTCTAAACACGATAGCTTAAAGACAGTTATCTCTGGGGATTAGGGTGACTGATTCTCGGCCCAGTGAGGTCTGTGGCTTGGAAGCTAATGACAAGATCAACCCCCTGGCTGGGCCTGTTGGTCGCGCCTCCAGAATGTCTCAGCCCCGAACAGGAATCAGCGTGCCCCCTGCCCTGGTCTAGCCCACGGTCCTGTCTGCCAACAGCCCCCTGCCTCCCCCACCCCCCAGTCTATGCTGCTCCCCCCAGCCAGGAGCTTGAGGGCGGGGCTGTCACTCCCCTGCTTAAAACTCTCTAACGCTTCCCCCTGCGCTCAGAATTAAAGACAAACATCTTCAGAGGACCTCCCGAGAAGGCCCTGCGCTCGGGTCCCCTGCCCCCATCATCCGCTCTGCTCCAGCCACACCAGGCTCCTCCCAGCCCCTTCCTGACTCTGACCTTTGCGCACGCACTCGTGCAAGCCCCCGTACCCACCCCACCTGCACTCTTCCAGGGCCGCCTCAGGGCTTATTTCCGCGGTCCCACAATTCTAAGGCACTGTGAGAACACTCTGGAAGCCTGGCCTCTTTTAAATGCTACCAGGGACCAGAGACGCCCAATGCACACAGCAGGCGGACAGGGCACTGACAGCAACACCGAGGTCCCGGCCATTCACTCTGCCGCCCAACACAAGACTTCAGCAGGCACGCGGAACCACCACGCGTGGGGACTTGCCTTGGAAACATCCAACACAACAGAGTAGACGTTTTCCAGGCGTTCCCCACAAAGCAGGGCCAGAGATGTCCTCAGATGCGCCTCCCACCGGCCCACAGGCTGTGGGCTCCTGGGGCAGGGCGTCCGCCTCCTGCCTCCACGCCTGGCACGGGAGCAGGGCCTGGCCAGCCGCGGGTGCCCCAAGCTCATGCGGGGAGCTGGAGGGGCTTCCACCTGGGCACCTGGGTTATGAAGCAGAGGCCCCATCCAGAAAGCCCTGGGCACCCCCAGAGCTCTGTCGCCTCAAGCACCCTTCGGCTCAGAGAGGCTCTCAATTAAAGCATGGAAAATCACCGAGTGGCATTAAAAGCTGCCTCCCTGGCATGTCCCCAGTTGAACTCCTTCTATTTTTCTTTTCCCCAGGAGATCAAAGCTATTGTGTCAACACTCGGCCCTGATCCGAGTGACCTTAAGCAGATGGCTTATGCAACCTGGTGGCTGTGCCTGGGACACAAGGAAGGATCCAGGGGTCTGAATGGGGATTTCCTCAAATTATGAGAACCCCCATCAGGGCTTCTGTGGTGTTTCTGAGAGAAAGGAAGGACGAGAGAGAGCTGAAACTCGTCTCCCGCCCGGGCCCTGCCCTGCTCCACGGCTGCAGGATCACGACACCCCGTACCAGAAGCAGCAAGCCCAGCTGACCGCCGGAGCCCACGAGACAGGCCGCAGGGTGCGGCTCTGACGGGAAAGCATCATCCCTGGCTGGAAGCACGCCACGCGAGTCCTGCCCACACCCATGAGAAACAGGAACTGTCATCCCCATTTTACAGACAAGAAAATGGAGGCTTACAGAGGGTGACCTACCCAAGGGCACACAGCTCAAAAAAGTAGCAGAGTGGGGAACTGAGCCCCACCTGACACCAGAGCTCACACTTTCTCCTCTACGCCGCCCTCTGTGTCCCACGAGTGTCAGCTACCTGGAAGGGGCACCTGGGGGCAGATCACGGCACAGGAGGAGCACTGAACCCGGTCTTCCCAGCCTCCTCAGGAGCCGCGTGGCTTTGCGCAAGTCACCAACTCTCCCGGACTCTCGAGTGAGGGGTGAACAAGAGCAGAGGTGGCAGATCACTTAGCAGTGGCTGCCAAGATCACGGAGGGGAAGATTCTAGACTTCCTCTGAGTTCAACCAGAAGGACCACCGCAACTGACCAGCAATCTCTGTCAAGAGCATGGAAGGAGCTGCCACCCTTGGCATCCACTGCTCTGATGGCCTGGGTCTTAAAGGCTCTCTTCCTTTGTTCAAGCCCATTCTGTTTCCTCACGGGAAGCAACTATTCCCATGTGCCCACAGTGGTTTTGCCTTTACTTTTATTTAGCATTTATATCATCCCAGTTGGAATCCCAGGGCTTTCCATGACTATTCCTCAAAGATCTTAACACCCATCTGTATTCTGTGTTGTGAAGGGCGACCCACCTCTGAACTCCTCTGCTTGCTGCCAGCACAGTTCCCCGCACCAGCAGGAAGGATGCTAAGGGTGCAAAGGGGCAGGAAACTGGAGCCAGTGAGGTGGCCGGCCGCTGGCAGAGGGGACAGAAGGCCATAAAGGCTCAGGCAGGCCAGGCCTGAGCCCAGGACTCTGCCAAGAGAAAGCACAGCTGGCCTGCAGCTGCCAGGGCTGCCGGAGTGCAGCCAGTGGTGTGAGGGCCACCGCTCGTTAAAGGCAGACCCCCCCCCCCCCCAGCACACAGGCCAGAGCAGGAGACTGACCGGGGGAGCCTCACCCAGGGGCGACCCTGCCAGCAAAGAGGCACGAGTCACTGAGGAGCGTCTGCGATGAGCCTTCCGCTGACCTCCCCCACCAACCCCTCACCCTTCAGAGCCCACGCAGCCCTGGCCAACCTGCTCTCCTGGACTCGTCCGCAGGACCGTGGCTCTCAGCGTAGTTTCTACCTCGTGCTTCTTTCCTACCCCACACTGCCCCCGGCCAGCTTTCACCGGCCCCTCCAACATCTGCTAACACAACAGTTGCTGCCTGTTCTGAGGCCTGCTCTGGGAGCTTCGGGGGCTCAGTGTGTGGGCAGCTGCAATCAATCAAACCTCTGTTCCAGCATCCTGACCCCTCCTCACAAACGTCTCCCTTCTGTTGGAAGCACTGTTGAGAAATACAATTTGTTGCTCTTTCAAGCTGACCAGCTTGGAGTTAAAAATACAGCAGGGCCTGTGACACCCAGGGCATGGCGTTCAGCGGGTAATCCTTGATTGTCGCTTTTGCCGAAATCTTCGCTCACACACATGCGATCCATGTCTAAATGGCCACGCACAGCCCAGGTCTCACTGGGAGTCAACCAACGCTTGGTGCTCAAACCAGGCCTCAAAAAAGCAGTAATAAATAATGTCAGCGAAAGTCCCACTAATAAACAGCTCACATGCTCAGGCCGGGCCCTGCCCTCCATGGCACACACCGTCCTTTTGCAAAGAGGCGGCTGCAGCTCCACAAAAACCACCAGGCAGAAGGCGGCTCGACAGAGCGCGTGAGGAAAGCTGCGCGCGGAGGTCAGCAGGACCAGCCCCGGCGCGCACGAGGCAAGACTGACCCCCGGGCCACCTTCGAGCATCCGGCTCTGTGGAACGAGGGGCTGCAGTCACGGTTACAGGGAGGGAGGGCCTTTCGGGGCCAGGTCCTTGCGCCGTCCCTCCCCGCGGGGGCCCCCTCCCTACAGTCGCCCGCCCTCACTCAGGACCCAGCTCCCTGCCTGAGAGCCCGGCACTCAGGCTGTAAGAAGCAAAGACAATCTGAACGCAATTCTCACCAGCCCCCTCCCCCACTGCTGCGAGGGACAAGAGCCACGGCTGCTGCCAGCTGGGAGCTGTGCCCGGAGACCCGGCTGGGAGGGCAGGGCGCCCGCAGGGGCGTCGGGTGGGCTCCGGGGGTCCCTCCCATCCTGGTACCACGGGTGACAGACATGAGACAAGAACGCTCACACATGCCAGCCTCCTCTGGCAGGTGGCGATTCTGATTCTCTCCCCATTTCACAACCCCCAGCTCTAAAACATGGAGTTTACCGCAGGCCGAGCAGGGTGTCAGGGCAGGCCTCCTTCCCATTTTCAAAAGAGAAGGATGAGGCAAGAAGAGGAACCAGCAAGAAGAAATAAGTGGCAAGGACAGAAGAGGGAGGGTAAAATCAGAAGGAAGGAGATGTCGGATAAAGAAAAGGGGCGTCTTCAGAACGTCACCCTCTAAGCCCAGTTCTGCCTCTGTAGATGCCCAGAACAAGCCCACGCCTTCCCTCCCAAGCCCTGCCATCACGACAACAACAGTCAGTATCTGTCAGCGCTCCCTGGGCCAATGTGCAGGTGATGTGTGTGTAGATAAAGACACACACATGTATCAAAAGATATCACAGATACACACATTTATACACAGACATCCATACATAGCTACACACATACATACATGTGCACACAGACACACTGACACATTTACACAGCATACACACACACACGCACACATGCGCACATACGTGACTTCCCCTATTCCTCCCAACAGTGGTGGTGGCAGTGCCGGTATTATCTGCTGCACAGAGATGTTAAGCAATTTGCCCAGGGCTGCCAGCCTCCTGCCCCATCTCTGAGGCCTTCTGATTTGTCAACGCCCCGCCCCCCCAAATGAGGATCTAAAGGTGAACACCGTGTTCCAGAAGGGTCTGTTTCCTCAGGAGGGGCTGGGAGGGACACAGCCCAAGGTCACATCTACCTCTCAAGGCCTCGGCTTCTAGCTCAGAGCCCGTACCTCAGAACGGTGCCCACCCCAGGGCCTCCCTGTGTACACGAGGACCTCAGGGCGTCTGGCCTCTCCTGCCCTCCTGACTCTCCCGGGGTCCCACCCTGGTCCCTTTTCTGTGGCAGCCGGGAGATGCTCTGGCTACCATCCTTGCTCTGGGCGCCGCTGGTGCTCACACAGACCCCAGGGAGGTCCCAGGGAGGTCCCAGCCCCGGTCAGCGCCTCTGGTGGCCGGAGTTTATCAGAGCTGCCCGTTGTCCCAAAGGTCTGACCGCAATGCGCTCACTCTGTACCTTCAGCCCGAGTCTCTCACGCACCTGGGCCCAGAGCCCACGCACACGGGGGCTCCTTGACAATGATGCTCACGCGGAACCCCTCCCGCCAGGGAGGCGAACGTATAAAGCAAGATCAAAAGACCCACGAGAGAGAGTCTGCGATCCGGCTGCAGGAAAGGGTAGCAGGACACAGAGGGCAGCGCTGACCCTCGGCACAAGCCAGCCTTCCTACCGTCGTGCAGACCCGCTCGCTTCCCGGCAGCTACAGATGCGGGTAAGAGCACGCGGAGGCCAGGGTCTGGGGGCAGTAAGTCCTGCACCAACCGCTGTCTGGCTGCGAGCAGGTCCCCGCCTCCCTCCCCCAGCAACACCACCACTCACAGGGTGCCGGCTGCAGGGCCCCACATGCTCCAGGCTGCATCCAGGGCTCTTCAAATGCACAGAGGTGGCCCTGGGCCTGGCTTTCAAGGCTCCCGGAGGAGGAAGGCCCACCTCCCGAGGCCATGAATCACCCGGTTGGGGGAGCCGAAGCAGGCGGCGCCCCAGGGGAAGAGGGCTGGCTGGGTCTAGAGGCTTGGTCGGGGGTGGCTCAGAGCCCATCCATCCCCAGGGCTCTGGCCGCAGCCCCTCGGCCCACGCGCTTCCCAGGGGCCCCTCCTCTGCTTTCCCGGGACCCTGCCCTCTCCAGGCCTTGGCTGGGGAAAGACAGGCAGAATGAGGGCAGACCCCTGCGGGCCTTGGGGGGCTGCCTGGAGCCAGGGAAGCAGTCCATACACCTGGGCACAGTCCCACCGGGCGAAATATCTTTAGATGGTTTCTACCCAAGTGAGGACGGGAAATGTCTCCAGTGATGCCAGTGGTGTTATTCCAACCCGTGGCTAGTAAAATACAATTACACCTGTACGTTATTTTTATGACCTATCTAGCTTATTAGCTAATAAAATAAGCTCAGCATTAAAAATTTAACTGCAGCCATTTATCGTACCCACAACTCAGGGCTCTGGGTTTCCTTCAGCAGTCACCCAAATCTGTTACCTTTCCAGCCTTTTTACCTATTTACATTTCTCCAGGAAGGAAAATTCCACCTGCCTGTCCAACTTGAATGAATGTGTTCGATCGTTGTCTAGCTTGGACACCCCTGGAGAGGCGCTGGGAGGAAGGGAAACTGACCATGAAGGCAGGGTCTGGGCTCTTGGACAAAGGTGGCCAGAAAGGCTGGACTCAGGGGTCACGTGCGTGGTCTAGACCAGAGATACCTGCACCTCTTCTTTTGGGGGGACCTCTAGGCTTGGAGGGAGAACTAGAAGAGAAGGAAATGCCAAAACAGAAGCTGTATTTTCATTCTGAAATGAAAGGAGGCCCGGCTGAAAAAGCAGCACTGGCCACTGAAGGAAGGCAGTGGTGCCCGCCTGGGAAGGGGTGGACACGACAAGCCTGCCTGCACAGACGTGGCCATACGCTCACGAGCGAGGCCAACCTCTCACCGCCAAGCTAGTCCCCACTCCCTCAAGCCCAGCCGTGACAGGTACTCACATAACAAGACTAGAAAAGATAATGCTCAAACCGTGGCTCTGAGCACCTGAGGAACCCCTGAACACAGAACCCAGAGCGCCGCGTTCTACCCACCACACCCATCTGTCCTCGAGTGGGCAGGTGGTCACAAGGACCAGCCCTGCTCCCTGCCTCACTGTCACGCTCTGATCCTTGGGACCCCGCAGTGAGAACCAAACGCAGGCAGCGCTCAGGCTTGGAGACTGTCCTGATAATGGTGTATTAACTCCAAGTTCATCTCATTCAAACCCATACCCAAGATCAGTGTTAGCACGAGGCAGGGCTCTGAGACTCGGAGGATAAAGCACAAGTGACAGGGGTGTGTGGCCAGAGGCCTCACCTACAGTGAACAGCAAGGATGATTACACAGGTGGCACAGAGCAGAGTGACAACAATTTCTTGATGGTCTCACACTGTTGGCAGTTTAATCAAAAGAATAAGTGCCTCCCCCCATTTCTCGTTCTTTAAAACTATCACCCACGGCCCTGATGTCAGGATCAGCATGATCCGAGAGACACTGAATCCCGGCCTGTGCCAGCAGTTCCTACGGCGGCTGCAGGGATGGGCTCCTGGGAGAGGCTCCAGAAAGTGCCAGGAGGGGGACCACCGGTGTCTGGTGATGCTGGACTGCCCGACACCCTGCCTCTCATCATCTGTCTGTTCCTGTACCGCTAGCACGTGTGCAGAGGGAAAGAGCATTTCTGATTTTAAATGGAAAGAAATAGATGTTTAAAAAAAAAATGGGGGGCTTGATTTCATCTTTCACTGTATAGAATTTTAAAAACGAGGAAATAAACCCACTTCCTGGGCATTTCCGACACTGGCACCCTGCAGTTGCCCGGGATGGGCCAGGAGCCGTGGCGGCTCCGATAAGCACCTGGTTGCTTCTGCAGCGCCTTCTGGGGCTCTTACCTGTGCCATCTTGGCCAGGTCCAGGGAGGGCCTCTGCTCCTGTGCCTCCTCGGGACGACGCCGCTTGACGCCGACCTTCTTGTCGTTAAGGACACACGGCTGGGAGCGGCTGCGGGAGAGCCCACTGGAGCGTCTGGCCAGCTCCGGCGTCGAGGCAGGGGTGCTGCTGGCTGAGGGGGGACAGTACTCCGCAAAGGAGAACTGCTCGTGCGAGCAGGAGAGGGACCGCTGCATGTCCAGTCGGGCCCCGCCCACGGGGCTCGGGTCGGGGCCCCAGATGTCGCCTGCCTGTCTGCAGGTGGCCGAGCCCGGCACCCCCTGGCAGGGCTGACCGCCAAATCGGGGGTGAAGTCCCGCCTGGTCGTAGGGCGAGGAGAGCACGTTGGCGCGGGACGGGAGGCTGAAGCTGGAGCTCCTCTGCATGGTGCTGAAGCCGTTGGAGTAGCGCTGGACGCTGCCCCCGCTGTAACAGCGCCTCTTCTCAACAGGAGTCCAGACTTTGGACCCCAGGGGCCTCCACGACGTTCGGCAGCTGGACATCTCGTCGGAGAAGGACAGCGACCGGCACTGGCGCTTGCTGGGGGGCGCTGAGGGGTTCCCGTTGTGGTCACTGAGGCTGAGGTCTTTGATCAGGTTGGTGACCGCGCAGGCAGTCGCGGCCTCCCGGTGCCACAGAGCGCCGTCCTGACACTTGTCGGGCAGGCACTCCCAGATGCTGGCGCTCGGCTGGTCGATCTGAAGAGGGCACTTCCTGTCCAGGTCTCGCCATCTGTCATTTTCTGGTTCGCAAACGACAAAGAGAAACAGGATTTGAGAAGGCCTTCGTGCCAGCCCTCTACCTCCTCACCAAGAACCCGTCTTAAACAGGATGTTAGAGCCAGAAAGGCCCTTAAAAGCCATGCAGTCCAACCTCGCTTCACAGGTGAGAAACTGAGGCTCAGAGAGGGGACAGGAGTCCCACGGTGCTGACCCAGAAGCAGGGCTTCTGGGTCTAGGATCCAGGCAGCCCCCAGGACGCCTGAGACGGTTTCCTCGCCAACATACCGTACTGCCTCCCAGGAAAGTCCAAAGCACTACTGTTCACCCCAAAGGCTCCTCATTCTCTAGAAGGGAAACTGACTTGCCTCACCCCTGCCCTGGCCGGCAGCAGAGTGGGGGCAACATGTCTGTTACGTCCCGCCTTAGGGCTCTGCTGCTCTGGGGCTGGGACTCGACACCCTGGCGGGAAGACCACAGCCAAAGATGAGTCTGTCAGAACTTCAGAGGGGCTGGAGGCGCTGCCAGGTTAGTGCATCTGAATTCCATCCTTAAAATACTTGCTGACAATGGAAACTGGACATTTCATGGATTTACATCCCTTCCACCAAAATGTTCCACAACCAACAACATTAGCTGCCAATCACTGAGGACTTTCCTTGTGTTCACTTGCTCTCTGGCTGAAATCGAGGACAAAGTGGCTAAAATCTATAGAAGTAAGTCTTGGGCTGCAGAGACGTAAGGGTACAATTTCAACTTACACATTCGGGTCTCTCCTTGAATGCATGGATAAACAAGCTAACCCTGCTAGGAAATGCGGACTTTTGCACTTGAACCCTTACTTTAGAGAAATATTCAAGAACTGCTTGTTAGTTTTCTACTATGGAATCAGGCACTGTGCTGAGAATTTTAGGAGAACAAACTTGACACAGTTCTTGTATTCAAGTTCACAATACAAAAGCAAAGTTAAGAAATATGCTGTGCTGCCAGGGATCAACATGCTACCACGTTTCTATGTTTTTCTAATCTACACATATTTATAAACTGTGCAAATGTGAATATGGAGAAAAGTATGGCTGAGTCAGTCAGTAGAAGGAGAGAAGTAAAATCTGAAACGACAGTCAGTAGCTATTTCACACACACTGATTCTCAGCACTGCAATCAGTTACTGCACATCCACAGTGGGTGGTGTAACCCCGCACAGTGCCCTGCACGGCTACCACTGCTGCCCAGATGGGGAGACCCAGGCTTGGGGGGGTTGAGTAAGTGGCCCCGAGCCACATACCTAACAAGTGACGAGATGCAGACCCAGGCTGACCCAACCCAAAGCCCTTTGCTCTTTTCGCTACACTGCAGCACTGAGGGAACCACAAGGCAGTCTGACCTTGGCCCTGCCCTCAAGGAGTTTACTAGTCATTCAAGATGAGCCATCACTCAGAAAATTGTGACGTCCTTGCTCCAGGCAGCAAGGACTGTAGGACCATCTTCTCTACCAGTGGCCATTTCTCAAAGGGCCCCGAGAGACACACCTAAGGAACTCACTCCATGCTGAGTGCCACAAGCAGCAACTACTGGACAGGTTCAAAGGGAATGACCAGTGAGGCCCAAAAGGAGCTTCACGAGCCAAAGGAAAAGCCAGATCAGGGCTAAACGTGACGCTGCCTCCTCCAGGGCACCCTGTGCACCCATGAGACGCAGAGCCTGAGGCGCTGGAACCCTGGACAGGGGACATGGCGGGAATCGTCCAGAGGCTGTTCCCACAGGAGGGCCTTAGAAGCTGGAGAGGCAGGAGAGAGATCTGCCAAGTTAGGCCAGCTGGGAACAAAGCAGGACTGACGCTAAACATCCAGGTCAACTCATCCCTGAAATCTGCCCAGGCCCTGACACACGGCAAGTCTCGATACGTGTTCCTGTAACTTAATCATTACTAAAAACTGACAAATCATTACTAAAAATTATCTTTTTGCAAATAGCATTTATGTTGTTCAACATAGGTCCTCACTACCTACCACTCCTCAAATATTCACCATTCTTCTTTTTTTTTTCTTTTTTTTTGGCCACACCGTGCAGCACGTGGGATCTTAGTTCCCCAACCAGGGATCGAACCTGCGCCCCCTGCAGTGGAAGCGCAGAATCTTACGCACTGGACCGCCAGGGAAGTCCCTCACCATTCTTTTAAAAGAGTTTCAATTTGACATCTGTCAGCAGCTGTAAGTTCAGTAAACTAATACTAGAGTAAAATGTTTAAAAATACAAACTAACCTTGACTGAGTCAAGACAATCTCTGATTTAGAAGAAGAAAAGTTATCCTCAGAAACAAGTGGAGATTTATGTATGATGACGTTCTTCAAAATGATATGAGTGATGGCAAAATGGTAAACACAACTAAAACGTCCTACAGTAGGGGGCTGGTTAAATAAAGTACCAAGGAATACCATGGAGCATGAAAAAAGCAGTTTCAAAGAATATTAATGATGTGGAGAAATGCTAATGATGCAATACTAAGCATAGAGAAACAGGATACAAAACTGTATAGACAGCGTGATTCCTATTTAGTGAAATACATATGTTATATGGGAAGATAAAAAGGAAATAAACGAAAATGTTCACGGTTGATTGGCAGAGAGCTAGTTGATTTTTCTCATTTTTGTTTCCCTGGAGCTTCTACGTTTTCTATAAGGACAAATATGTGGAGGACCAGGGCCTATGACCCCATCCTCCTCTGGGTTTGCTCCTTTGGTCTTTTAGGAAGTTCCCATCAAACAATGCTCGCCACCGACTCCCCTTCTGGGACAAGGCATTGAGGTGCCACATGGGCCACAAATGTGGTCGATGAGGAAGGAACCAAGGACCCAACCGAGGGCAGTGAGGGCCCCAAGATGGCGCCATAGTGGCCCCAACTTAAGGAGCCTAGAGCCCACTGGAGACGGTCTCTGTCCCAGGCCTTGGGAAACCTGGGAAATTAAAAGAGATTGGTCCTATCCTCAGAAGATACCACTTTCTGTTCCATTTTTCTTTCACTGCCCTGGAATTTTCCCCATCTCTAGGGAGACAGTGAGACAAAGGGCAAGTGGAAGCCAGTTAAGCATGAACATCCTGTCTCTCCACTGGCTACCTTGTGATCTTGGTGCTTCCTAACTCGGGCCTCCCTACTCCAGTCCCATTTCCTTTCTGCCTCCAGAGAACTTTCTGAGGCCCGCACATGTCATGGGCCCCGTCTACTCGTGGTCTCCCCAGTAGGCCCTGTGCTCCAGGCACGCCGGACTTCCTGTGACAGCAGAAGTCAGACAAGAGTCAGGGAGAGCCAAGATCATCCTTGAAAACCCCTGAAACAGCCCATAAAGCCCACTCCTCCTGGTTTTGTGTACAAAGCCCTGAAGAGTACATAAAACTAAAGTTTAATAAATCGATTGCAGGAAGGAGTACAGGTGGCATCTCTTGCAGAGGGGTGTGCCTTCGACTTGTTTTGCGGTTTAACTATCAAATCCCCAGTGGGAACTGGGGTTGGATGGCTCACTCTCGCGTGCTCCTACCTGCCTACAGGAACTACCTGTCTCTGTTTTGAAGAGTAAGCCTCTATTGACCTTAATACATAGATGTCTTTGTTGTAGGGAGGAGTAAAAGAGTCAGTTCTCAACTCAATCCACCGGTTAAATGCGGGTACAGCGCGACCGCCATGGACCTGCAGCTTCCCCTCCCACGTGAGCTCTTCCATGCCTTCACACCTTTGCAGAGACCTGCACCAGTCTCTTACTTCCCATTTCAGAGCCAACTCAAACATCACCTCCTCTGCAGATACGCCCTCCCATACAAGCCCTTGGGCACCTGCAGCTTTTTGCCTAGACTTTCAATCACGTGACTCATGTTAAGTGAACTTTAATGATCTGTTCATGTGTGTATGTCATCTATTGAGCTAGAAGTTCTGGAGCACAGTCCCAGCATGACCCTCCCGTGCCCTGCACACAGCTTGGCACACAGCAGACCTCAGCCGGTGGTGGGTGGAAGAAGGAGGGTATGACGAAGTGCAGATAAAAACTACAGAGCAGACCATGGGTGCTCACTTGGTCTCGCTTATCCTCTGTCCCTGGCACAGGTAACTGTTCCTTGGCCAGGCAGGTCCAACCTGGGCTGTGCCTTGAACTCCCCACCCCACCACGGCCAGGGATGGTTGTGTATGAACTAGCCAGGACACTGGCTGGCACCGCAATAGCTAAGATACTTTGAAAACACGAAGCACTGCCCGATACTGAGCACTGCTACTGTGTGTCAACACCAGCCAGGTGGCCACTTGTTCTGTCTGCGGAGCAGATAATATTTTAATTGTTTCTATCTTTATCGCTTCACGAAGTACAATATAAGAAAAGTAAAAACAATCGAGGCTATGTTTAGCCCTTGTGTTTTCCCCCTTCGCTCAGGGAACAGAAGGCGATTTGTTGGGTCAGGTCACCAGACAAAAGAAACAGGAATAGAAGCTAATTTTTCATGGCAAACCGCCCTGAGCGTTAGGCCCAACGTCACGGTGTACAAAAGGCCTCGGTTCGGCTCCAAGGAGAGGATACCGGACACCCCCGCCCCTCCATTCAATACCACTTCTGCACAAACAACTATAACTTTTCCAGAAGTGACAATGGCCATGGACGTGGGGATTCCACTGAGCAGGGCTCACTTGGTGTGGTGGGAAGGGTGTGGACTTGGGTTCGAGCCTCAGCTCTGCAAGTGACTTAATCTCTCAGAGCCTCCGTTTCTTCATCTATAAAACGAGGGGACTGGTGATGACCACCCTGCAGAGCTGTTCTGAGAACTAAACAGTTGCCTCGCACACGGCCTGCGAGGACGGAACAGGCTCTCGAGACGGCAGCCGTGACTGTGACCACGCTGCAGAAGGCTGGGACGGCTGAGCCTCGGCCCTTCTGCAACCGGGGACCCATCTCTGTGGGGTCTGGTTGGAACGGGAACCTGGACGCTCTGCACGAGGATGTCTCAAAGTGTGGTTTCAGGACCACCTGCAGGGGCATCCCCTGGGTTGTTAAAATGCAGATTCCCAGGCCCAGATTCTGATACACAGAATCTCTAGGGGTAGAAGCCTGCATTTTAATAAACTCCCCAGGTTATTTTAACACGAAGTTGTTGAGAACCGCTGCTCTGGACTGCAGGCTACACAGGGGCCTGGGTTCTCACACACCTCTGCGGCAGTCCAGTCAGACCACCCAGACACACCAGGAAGCTTCTGCAGGGTTGACCATCCCAGTCTCTAAAAATCTGGACTTAGAACGTCATTGAACACTGGCGTTCTGGTGTTTGTTTTGTTTGGGGCCAACAACAGAAAGTAGAATTACGGAGAAGGAGGACCCCGCCCTTCAAGTTCCTCAAGGTCCCTTCTCACAGGAGGGGGTGGGGACCCCGAGCTGCACGGCATGTTCTGGATGGAGGGCCGGTGGGAAAGGCCCGAGAGGCCCACCATTCACGTGAAGGGGATAGCGTGAGCCCCCCTCTCGCCGAGACACACCGTGGCCTAGAGCTTCTCAGGGACGTTCCCAGCACCACGCCTCCAGCAGACGGGGCACAGCCCCGGGACACAGGGCCACTCAGGCTCTCGGCAAGCCCCCCGGACTTCAACCCTCAGGAGCAGCTAAAGCTCCTCCACTTCCCTGCCGAGCCTGCCTTCACAAGGCTGAGGTCACACACAGGAGCGGCATCAGCGCACACGGCACTCTTCCCACGGATGTGGGGCAAACTACGCAAAACACACGAGCCACGTAAGCATCTAGCTCTCTCGCAGATGGCCTGACTAGGTGGCCTCCACGGTGCCTGTCCAAGCCGAGGCGCCACGACCGAGCCTGACACTCCCCGAGGCACAGAAGCCGACGGGCACACACGTGGGGGCAGGAGCTCAGACCCCCCAGCCGCATCACAGGCTTTGGTCCTCAAGCCACCCCCTGACGAAGGAGGGCAGAAGGCTGCTGGGTGAGCAGATCCAGAGCTCAGAGAAAGAAAACACCCAGAGGAACACAAATAGCATCTGACCTCAAATGTTCTTGTTTCCATTCCTGCCCTTAAACTTGAAGGGAGATTCCCAGGGGCCCAGGTTCTGAGTGGACTGCAAGCCTTCTTACATTCAGAAGACAGAGGATATTTACAGCCTTGGATATCTTTATCCTGTGTTTAGAGGCTGCCTTACGGTGACATAACCACAGCAGAATGTGGTTTCTAGAAAAGGTTAAACACCTGAAGCACAGACCCGAGGTACAGAAGGTTCTTGCTGCTGCCCGGGCTGGGGCAGCAGGCCTCAGTCAGATCAAGGCTGGCTGACTCATTCCTGGATTTCACACCTGTCTATTGTGCTGACATCAGTCTCCTGCCCTGCCCTGCCCTGCCCTGTGGGTTGGGCTGTGCTAACTTGGCCTCAGGGCTGCAAGGACTCTATGCTTGATTTGGGGGTAGAAGCTCACCAACCCTTTCAAGGGGAAACTCAAGAGAATTGAGGTGTCTCTCTGAAACCAGCTTTATTAAACCGGTCTTATGAAAAGAACACAGGTGGAAAAACATACAGGGCAAGGACATGAGCTATCCCTCAATGGCGTCAACTACTCTTAAATGAACTTTTAGAGGCCCTGGCCCACGGGAGTGCCTCTTTCCCTGTATCACCAGAATGGAGACTCAATTCAGAGCTGTGTCAGAAAGAAAAGGTTCCTGGGCTCTGCCCACCCAAGCTTCAGCCTCTGGTTGTGCCCCCTCACCTGCAATAAGTCATAAAACGTCAGTGGCGTTTTGGGCTCAGGGACAACAACGCAGGATGCCAAGCTCCTCAGCCAAGGCCTGAGGACAAGGGACAAGGATGGCTGGAGACAGCGAACGCTCCACTGGTCCCACCAAGTGGAAGGCTGGCTCAAGGGGCGCTGGGAGATGCCCGAGAGGCTGGTGGGTTCGGAGTGGTTACTGGGGCCCTGCCGTCACCAGCCAGGTTGGGGTGGCGCATGGCAGCTGCCACTGCTTCTGGGAAGTCTTTGCTCTCACAAAAAGAGGCCCAGTGGGATCCCCAGACAGTACAGAGGTGTAAATAAAACCCTCCAGACTGGCCATTGGGAGCGTGGGCCTCAGCCTCCCAATCTGTAGGAGGAAGTGTGGACTAGGGCCCTGTGATGGCCCCTTTCAGCTCTGAATGGACCTCCTGCTCCATCCCCGACCTCCAGAGATACGCTGGGAAAAGCTAGTGGCTACAAAAACTCTGAAGAGACAGAAAGGCTGGTTTCATCCATCTCCGTCAGATTCCCACCCGGGCTGTGGGTATGCACAGAGCATGGGAAATGGGCAGCTGCCTGCGATTCATCTCTAAACCGATGTGTGCAGCAAAGCTGGGTGCCATTATACAGACCAGAAAACTGACAGCTGGGAGAGCTTTTCAGGAAACTGTCAATAAATCCACATTAACTGTTAATTAACTAACACCCCATTGGGATCCTGGCTGAAGCTGGGAAAAAGCCTGAGCACATATCCCAAGCACAGTACTCATCTTGTGGGGTATTCACAGCACTCCCCGTGTGACTGGTGGGGAAACTGAACTTCAAGACAGCATCACGTCTCACCTACGGACACACAGCTAGCAAACAGCGGCCTGCGATCCCAAGGCCATGCTCTTGCAGTTGGGTCAGGCTGCCTCCTAACGACCATTTCTGCACGTGGAAGGCCACCTGGCGATGCACCACACTGGGGGTGCCCAAGGCCAGTCGGGCAGCTGCCAGCCCCTGTCCTCTGGCAACTCTGGGGCCCCTCTCCAGCCCATGTCAGACCAGCACGGGAGAGAAGGCAGCCTGGGAGGCTCCCTTGTCACTGTAAACAGCCATCACGTGCTAACTACACTTGGCACCTACTTCCATTCTGTACATTATTCCGGAAACACTGTCTGAAACCAATAAATGGTGCAAGGAAAAACCGAAAGCACTCTGTATGGACAAACCTTACACTATTTTAGAGATGGAAAGGTCACACCTATGACCACAATAAATAAAAATAGTCACTAAAAGTAAGTTTTTAAAAATCATGCATAGGAGCTTCCCTGGTGGCGCAGTGGTTAAGAATCCACCTGCCAATGCAGGGGACACGGGTTCGAGCCCTGGTCCGGGAAGATCCCACATGCCGTGGAGCAACTAAGCCCGTGCGCCACAACTACTGAGCCTGCGCTCTAGAGCCCGCGTGAGCCACAGCTACTGAAGCCCGCAAGCCTAGAGCCCGTGCTCCACAACAAGAGAAGCCACCGCCATGAGAAGCCCGCGCTCCGCAACAAAGAGTAGCCCCCGCTCTCCGCAACTAGAGAAAGCCCACGCGCAGCAATGAAGACCTAACGCAGCCAAAAACAAAACCATGCATATGCACTTTTGGTTATGGATATACTAGCCTATTTTGGTTAATAATCAGTTTCTTATAGGAGACCCTGGTCCAGTGATGAGATGCAGCATGGCCATGTCTGAGACGGAAAAAGCCGCAGAGACCAGAAATTCTGGCTGTGTTATCACTGTTGTTCATTTTGTTTCAGTCATGTGTGTGTTTGTTCTCGGAAACCTAAAATGCTCAGCCTCTGAATGCTGGCTTTTTCCTGCACGGTGCAATCACATCCCACTTTCAGTGACAAACAGCGGTGGAGTGAAAAGACCAAAAGCTACCAAATCTCAAAGTGATATCTTTTCAACCTGCACAGCTCAACACAGCCAAATGATTCACCCGTAGAAATTAGTACAGAGGGTGCCCCCGGGAGAAACCCTTTTATGCACAGAGCAGACTTTAACAGCCAAGTCATTAAACACAGAAAATAAGGGCTTATAATTAAAACGCTGACAAACCTGAACCAGAGTGGCACAAGCAGGGCTGCTATCGTATTTTTACAATAATTCCTTTTTATACATAATGTATGACCCTTCTGCTCAAGTTTCCTCTATGTTCTTTGCCTGTGGAGTAATTTACATTAATAAATAATTTATTACCATAACTCCTAAAGTAATTATGGGTTTCCGCCCAATTTTCTTTTTTTTTTTTTTAGCATCTGAATTGTTTTGTTTTCTGTCCACTGACTTGTATTTACACAACTTTTCCCAGTGGCCTTTCAGATAATTGGTGTCGCATGCACTTTCTCACGTTATTTGATTTCCGGTCTTCTCCTGGCCTGAGCGCGGAGGAAAATGGAGTGTGTAGTGTCCAGTGTCCCTGCAACACGGAACTCATTCAAGGGGTGCAATTAGCCAAAGCGAGGGTGGTGTGTGGAGGCCCCTCTCACCCCCCCACTTGCCCTGTTTCACCAAAAGAGATTCAACTAGTACACGTGTGACCCTGGGTTAGCGTGAAGAAGCATCTCCCACGGCAACCGCTGGAGGAGCCCAAGGGAGGGAGCCGCGCGCTGAGGCTGCCCGGGCAGCCCCCGCCTTCCCCAGCACAGAAAGGTCTCTCGGGAGCAGCCAGGCCCCTGTCCACACCCACTAGAAGTCACGGCCAGGAATGGGGGTTGGCTCGCCTCTCAGGCCAGCTAACCGGTGGGCGGGCCACACCCATGAGACTGCCACCTGACCAAGGTTTCCTGTGTCAAGAACGCAATAACCGGGCAGACATGGCTCTTCCCCAGAGAAGCTGGTTGCAGAGGAAATTCCAGTTCAGCACAGGTGCGCTGAGGACGGTCTGGGAGGTGAGAAAAGAAACCAAGAGGCACAGCACCGTCTCTGCTAGAAGGGGCCCTGCGGTAACCAGGCTGGGCGGGCAGCCTGATGATGGGCACCCGGCCCCGGCCGGCCGGTGGCCTGGCTCCACTCTGCCCTGCTTCTCTCATCCACACTTCACACTGCCTTTGTCCCCCCAGAGCGCCACTTTGGAAAAGAACAAAATCACTTCTTTGTATCAAGTCCCCAGACTTGGGGCACGGGGCGGCGGGGAGAGACAAGGGTGGGGAGGGGCCTGTAATCCAGCTCACAGTAACTGAGCATGAAGTACTTCAAAACAAAACATTGTTGTGAGCGCCGATTATATTAGTAAAGCATTTTATCTCAGTGGGTGCAGAGGAGGCTGAGCTACTTGCAAGGGTGGCTTTTTAAGAGGAAGCAAACAGGCACTCCCTACCCGAATACACTCGCCTGGTTTTCCTTAAGAACACTTATGAAACTCTAACTCATCCTGGTGTCCAGCTAGGACCCTTGCATGGGGACTTAGGAGGGAAATGCCCCGAGTCACAGGGCCAAGCTGTCCCCAGCTCTCACGGGAGAATTCCACTGATCAGGGCCAGAACGTGAGTCCTTTTTCTTCAGGAGACAGGCAGGGGGTTTTGGTGATTATAATACTATGTTTTTGTTTTTTTTTTTTTTTTGGGCTGCATTGGGTCTTCATTGCTGTTCTCAGGCTTTCTCTAGTTACAGCAAGCAGGGGCTACTCTTCTTTGCGGTATGCGGGCTTCTCATTGCAGTGGCTTCTCTTGTTGCAGAGCATGGGCTCTAGGCGCACAGGCTCAGTAGTTGTGGCTCATGGGCTCAGTAGTTGCCGCATGTGGGCCCTTGAGTGCACAGGTTTCGGTAGTTGTGGCACGTGGACTCAGTAGTTGCGGCTCACAGGCTCTAGAAAGCAGGCTCAGTAGTTGTGGGGCATGGGCTTAGTTGCTCCGTGGCGTGTGAGATCTTCCCCGACCAGGGCTCGAACCCGTGTCCCCTGCATTGGCCGGCGGATCCTTAACCACTGCGCCACCAGGGAAGCCCCAGAGCTATGATGCGTTATCTTTGCTGAGCATTGTCCATCCCAGGAAGGGCCCAAAACCCTCTGGAAAAGTCTGGCTGGACCCACTGGGTGTCCTCTTCCCTGCTACGGAAAAGCAGGCACAGCTAAGATGAAGTCTCACTGCTACTCAGGTCACAGGGCGAGGCCACACCTTGAGTCCCGGGTTCACTGGGCTGGAGCAGCCACCGGAGTCTCCACGAGCACACAACCTGGAAGGCCTTGGACCGCTGACATTCCCACCTCACCAAGTGCAGGAAAGGGATGGAGGTGGGAGGGGCTGAGCCGGCACCTCCTGGGTGCCACTGTCTCTTTAAATCCCACAAACACCTGCCACGTGCAGGATGAGGAAAGTGAGGCTCAGGAAGATGCGCTACACGCCTACACCGCCGAGGGCCCGCTTCAGGCGCCTATCGGGGAAGTCGGCCTAATCCACGGGAATCCACTGCTCCCTGGCCTTCCTCCTCCGCCAGATAGAAACCCCCTCGAGGGCAGGGGCTGATTCGCTCTATCCCCGCCCCAAGCGCCTGACACAGAGGAGGTATTCAATAAATACCTACCAGAACAAGCCACTGAAATGAACTGTGGTGAACTTTTCTAAAAGCCCTGGTAGTGTGTGTTGTCAGGTGGGTCAGGGTCTCCCGAACCAAGAAGGGGCTGAGAACAGAAAGATGAGCACGTGGGAGAGAGAGAAACCGAGGAGAGGGTGGGGGTAACTGCGCAGACCCCCCAGAGTGGCTGCCCCACTGCCCCTCCACTGCCTGGCGGTGCCCTAGTGCCAGCCGGCAGAGCAGGAGGGGGACAGACCCCACGGAAGGGAAGAGCCCGAGGGCGAGGGGAGCACTGCAGAGCCCCTCCTGAAGAGCCACCCGGCAAACCAGAGCCTGGACGGGGCAGCAGCACAGGCCGTCCTGGAAAGCCCGGGCCAGAGAGAGGCCCCCCCGCACCGCCCCCAGCGAAAAGCAGGCCTCTGGGCTCTGCGGGCTCAGACCAACTCTGCTGGGAATCTGGGAAAAGGCCTCTCCCCACACGTCTCCGCCTTGGTCCCTGGGCCTGAGCATCTTCCCCCGCAAGGGCGACTTCACTCACACTCCCTCCCCAAGGAGGCCAAGGTGGTCCCTTTGGGCATGGAGGCCCCCTGCAGGAGCAGGATTCTCACTTTAGGCCTCAGCCCTCTTCTCCACCTACTGTGTATGGAGCTCACGCTGTGCCAACCTCCTTACGAACGTCTCAGAGTGCTCAAGGCGCGCCTACGAGGCAAGTGCTGTCCTAACAGCCATTTTACAGATGAGGAAACTGAGGCTTAGAAAAGGTAAATAGTTCACAGTGACTATGTGAGTGCCAACACCACCATCACGAACCCACAGGAGCTCCAACTTATCATGATGCACTTGGAGCAAAGGCCAAGGAAGCCCGATGCACGACACGGCCTTGAAATAAAGACCAACGTCTCCACAGTCCAGGTCACTAGTCTGGCCCAATTCAGAGCTGATGTCCTGGCTGGGCTGAGGGGTTGGCGTGCCCAGGAGCCCCTCTCTCCTTCCTGGACATGACAGAGGAAGGCAGCCCAGCCACAGCTCAACTGTGAGTCTGACCCAGGAAGCAGGCAATGAGGCAGGCTTCTGGGCCACGTGGATGGGTCGCTGAGGGTTTGTCAAAAACCATTAACCACCACCGAGGTGTTCAGTCAAGCCCCATGTGGGGACAGGCCTCAGAAGTGTCTCTGTCACACGGGTAAACCAAGGCCAGGTGAGCTCCCTGTTTCCACTTCCTCTGGGCGGCAGCACCAAGAGGGCCGCCCGGGGCTCTCCCACAGAGCTGTGGCTTGTGAGTGAGAAGAAAACAATCCTCACCCGCTCCGGGTCCAACTCTACCCACCTCACGAGGCCTCAGTTTCCCCAGATGTGAGTGGGTGCCCCTGCCCGCCCCCCGAAGCAGCTGCGGAGTCCAGGAGGTCCTGCATGTGAGGCGCGTGGCACAGCACCATGCTCACTGTGACACCCCCAGCACCACCCCCATCACCACCCCCATCACCCACCTAAGGGAACTGAGTCTAAAGAAGAAAACGCCGTGCCCAGAGGCAAAGGGCCGAGACAAAAGGCAACGGAGAGTTTACATAGTCCTGCGGAGACAAACTTGAAACCCGAAAGAGAGGACCCATCGTGGAAGCCTGGTTTACAGAAACTCATGTGGCGAGGTGTCTCTGCAGGGGGCAGGAGTCCAGGGGAGAGCGCGCAAGGAGAAACTGCCCGATCATCCGGAGTAGAGGGAAATCAATACAGTCAATACAGTCATCTTTTTGGCCCCCCTTATAAAAACGGTAATTAACACTCGCATGGGAACAGGGTACCGAGGCAACCTTTCTGGAAAGCATGTCAGAAATATGAAGCAAGAGCCTTAAAAATGAAAATGTTCTGCTCTCCAGCCTCTCTATTCCATACCTGGGAACGATCCTAAGGAATAATCCAAAAGGCAGAGCAAGATTCAGACACTGAGTCACTGTTAAACAGAAAGCAGAACACTCCTTCTACCCAACAACCAAGAAACAGTTACATCGTTAAATACATTTTGAATCATCCACACAATGCAATACCATAGCCTCATTAAAATGCGTGGAATGGGCAATTTTAGCGCTGCGGGGAAACGATGGTAATTATTACAAAGCGAAAAAAGCGGAAAAAAAATTTTGTAAATAATTTTGTACAATCGTATGTTCGTCATGGACTTGGCTATGTAAAAAATGCAATGGACATAAACTACACCAAAATATTAACAGTAGTTATAACTGTGTATTGGGGCTGTGAGAGATTTTTATTTTATACGTTACACTATGGTGCATTTTCTGAATTAAAATAAAATGAACGTGATTACTTTAATAATCAGACAGAAACTCTCAGGATCACTGTTGGAGATTAGATTCGTAACCACACACCAGCGCCCGGCCCCTCAGTCAGCCGCAGCAGCCCCTGCACCACTCCAGCACCGCTGAGACCGGAACAGTTCAAACACACAGAAGAGAGTCCCCACGGCTGCTCCTTGTGCCTGCGTCCCGCAAGTGCTTTTAGCGTCTCACCTGGAGGACTCAGGCCCTCGTGGAAGGGCTAGAGAAGGACTGACTGTCCACAGCCACCTTGGTTACTCACCCATAATTCCACAAGAGAAAAGTGTCGGTCCTTGACTCATCTTCTTTGGCGTGTGCTGAAAACAACCAGAAAAGCTATCACTCTTCAAGTCATAAGAAGCACGTTTGCACATGACCCTGCACTGATCCCTTGCTAAAGTCACAATTAAAGGGGCAACGTCAGATTAGGGAAAGGAGAAAAAAGTATTAAAAGAGACATCTGCCCATAATTAGGTCTGGGCTCTTTGTCCGGAGCCTTCGGTGAGTTATGGAGTCCATCAAGTTAATGGGCTTTAAAAACACACAAGAGAGCCCCGTGACTTCTGACACTAGGGGATTTTTCCACGTGAGTGATACGGAGGAGGGTGCAGGAGGAGCTGTGATGTGAACAGTTCACCGAGCTGAGCTGGAGGCAGGCCTCCCCACAGCCCAGGCTAGGAGGACAGGGGACCTCTTCCTGTCCATGGTGACAGGAAGAACCTTGAGTGAAGGGCAGAGGCCACCTCCAGAGCCCTCCCTTCGAGACACGAGGAGAACACCTCTTCCATCTCTGTGAAGAAGCAGCGGGTAAAGCTCAGGAGCGCGGCCCTGGCTCTGCAAGCTGCTGTGCAGCCAGGAGGCCCCCCGAGGCATCCTCACGAACCGAAACAGAAACTCAAAGGTTATGTCTGGTCTCAACACATAGCTATGGCTTTTGAGCTGCTCGGCACCACATTTCCACAGTGGCGTCCCCGTCCACTGTAAACACCGCGCATCTCCTCTCTAACCCCACGCCTAGCCTCAGCCGAACACTGTGATCACTGGGTGAAAAGCCAGTGAGGCCTAGAAGAACCCCAAGTCCAGGCACTTGCTCCATGGCTACACAGTAACCCGAGCGTGGAACATTCCAGGGGTTCCTGGTGCTGGCCGAGTCCCAGGTCAAGAGGCCTGTTCTGACCTCTGATGAGGAGGACACCATCTGTGCCCATCGGGGCCCCAGGAAGAAGGGTCTCACTCATTCCTGCCTTCCTTCCTTCCTCCACTCATTCAGCAAATAGGTACCGGCAATTCGTTACGTGCAGGCTGTGCTGGGGTTCAGTGTGCGATGGTGAAAGAAGCTCTCAGCTCCAGAGGGGTCCGCGGTCACAGAGGGCTCTAGCTGCTGAGAGGAGCCCCAAGTGACACGGACGCGCAAGGCTACCGCTCCAATAAGTGGGCAGGAAGCCAGGCCCTGGCTCTTTCAGGCCTGGAAGGAGGAGGGGGTGCTGACCAGGAACAGCCGGCCCACCCAGATAAGAGGGTAGCCGGTGTCTGGCAGCAGCTGCCCCACCCCTGTCCTCAGCTGCCCGAGTCAGGGACCTTTGCCCTCGGTCAGCAACGTGCTCATCCATCAGGTTATCAAGGGTCTGTCCTGACCAGTCTGGAACACGGAGGTGAAGGACGCCCGCCTCAGCCCTAAGGAAGCTCACACGTCACAGAGGCCACAGTCACACAAACCCCTGAGCTACAGAGAGTGGGACTGGAGGGAGGTGGGCCAGGCCGTGGGTGCTGGGGTGCTGGAGGTCAGGGCTGGCTTCCAGGGGGCAAACAGAGCTGCTTCTAAAGGACCAGAAGGAACTTAACGGGCCGGGGGGGAAGGCGGGCAAGGCCGCCCTCCTCCAGTCCCCCATCTTGGGTTTAAAACAATCCTTATGTGTTCAGGATAGGTCCCCCTCCTGGAGTCCACCCGGGGAAGTATCTGGAAAAAGTTAGAGACGGCTGCCTCTGCCTCCGTCCCAGCTCACGCCAAGTCACTGAAGGGAGAGCGGGTGACAGACACTCAGAGCCCTGCCTCCGGGCAGTGTCACCTGCGGAAGCCAGACAGGCCCCACGGCCCAGAGAAGGTTCGGAGAGAGAGAAGCTGGGCCTGGCTGGTGCCACAGGCCCGGCTGTTCGAGGGAGGCGGCCCCGACGCTGCAGGAGCCCCAGCACAAAGCAGACACCCCCCGGGAAGCACAGACCCCATCCCTCCCCACCCCACCGCCGCACCTGGTGGCAAGGGGAGCCACCCAGGCTGGGAGCCCACAGACACCCAAACCAGGACCGGGCCAGGGCAAGCAGGAGGGCGCGAGACACAGGGGCCACGTGTCACTGCACTGGGGCCACCGAGGAAGGCCTGGGTTTACAGACACAGCGGGAAGCAAACTGACTGCTGATGGTCAGGTGGGCACTGCTCACCGGCCCCTCCTCCCCCCCGCCAGGCCGCTGTGCTCCAGACAGAGAGGCAGCTGGGAGCCCTCCCAGGAATGGGGGCCGGTGAGTGGGCGCCAGAGATGCTGGGGGGGTCCGTGCCCACGGACGGGAGCCACTGGGCCAGCGCACAGGGCTCCCCGGCCCTCACTCACTCACTCATTCATTCACTTAGCGAGGACCTGTCTGTGTTTGCCGCAGACCCGCTCGCCAGGCTGGAGAACACACACTCGGAACGACTGCTTCTCCTGCCCCACGCCGCCCGGCTCGAGCCCCACCACCCTCCACCGAGGGACCAAACGAACCCCCGACCTGGTCCCCGCCCTGCGCCCCGGCCCGTCCTCCATCCTCCATCCTCCACACAGACCCAGAGGGACCAGGCCACGTGGCTGCTCTGCTCACAACCCTCCAACCACTCCCCACAGCAACTGGGTTGAAACCCGGCTGCGCCCCTTCCTCGCAGCCCACCAGAGCCAAACCTCCGTCCATCCCGGCCTCACTCACGCAGCTCGGGACCGGCCCAGCTCGCTGCCGCCTCAGGGTTTTTGCTCTGCGGCTGGTTCCTGTCACGTGGCCTCCTTGGCGGCCTTCCCCGACCATCCCGGCCGAAAGCTGCCCTCCCCACCCGCGCTTTTCTCCACGTGGCCTTGTTTAACGCTTTCCCCGTGTGAACGAGTTCATCTGTTTCTCTGCTCATGCTCCACTCCCCCCAAAATCAAGCTTCTCGAGGCTGCTGTCCTGTCTCCGATATTCCCGGCACAGAGCAGGCGCCACGTGACTCTCTGCTGACCGACCGCTATGCCCACCTGTCAGCCCAAGCTTGTCTTGCTCTTGCTGCCACACGCCTGGCGAATGCAGGGCCGACAGAAAAGGATTTTCACTGGACAGGATCTGCTGCCTCCCAAACTCTCTGGGCTTGTGCCAAGTCAAAACTCAGCGGAGAAGGGGGGGAGAGCACCAAAGTTGGGGTCGACCCCCGGGCCGCCCAGGCTCCCCACGCGGCCTCTGACTCTGCACCCAGGGGCGCACGTGGACGGGCCATCCCTCGCACGGAGATCTTACGACTCGAAGGAACACCTTCTCCGTGTCCCCTGGCTTGGGTAAGCCCCACGACCGCTCCCCTCATTGAGCATGTGAAACCGCACGACCTGGTGGTGCACCCCCTTATTCTGCTAGCAGCACCCCAGTTTTGCACTGGGACTCCTCCCCTCCCTCACCGGACAGTGTCTTGGTGGGACTGTGTCTCTATCCCCCTGGCACGGGGTGGCTGTGGCCCACCAGACACTCCTGCTCCGGGGCTGCGACTCCTGGACCGAGGGGGTGCGGGCTGGCTCACCCCGCAGAGAGGCCCCGAGCCTGCCACAAGCCTCCGCCTCCACCATCCTTCCGGCTACCCTGTCCCCGCCCTTTCTGGGGCTTCATTCACCAACTCCTCTCCCATATTTCTCTCAATCGCTCCAGGGAATTCTCTTCTGGTGTAAATCAGTGGGAGACAGTCTCAGCTGCTTACAACTGAGGAACCCTGGCCAATTTCGTGCTGGACTTCAAGAGGCTAATGGTGAAGTAGGCCGTGGCTCAGCTACTTGAAGGAATATCATGCAACTGCTCAAAGTGATTTTTGGGCAGAGGCTTCTAGTGCCAGGAGGAAACATAATTTATAAGTTAAACCTGCTTAACTAAAAAGACGTAAGAAAACCTGCCAAACTATGTATAGAGCAATGTAGTTCCCCCCACCCTCCCGCCCCGCCTGAAATGCAGCTTTTTCCTCTTTCTTTTCCTTCATCCTCTTCATGAAGCTCAATTCACACTGGTCTGTGTGTGTAGACAAATTCCATCAAAATAATTATGGAGAAATGCTGACTGATAGGACAGCAGCAATTTTAAGGTCAAACATAAGGCCTGAAATAGTCATGAGCTAACTACTTCCCCCTGGGGCTTTCTGCCTCCTGTTGGGGTAAAGAAAAAAAAAAAAAAAAAGATGGGATCAGGCCCCCGTCTTGCTTTCTGAGTCCCGTGCGTGAGCTGGGCTGGCTGTGGGCAGGCCAGAACATCACGTAGTCAACAGCTTCCCAGGGTGTTAGGCCCCAGGCACACTCTGACTGCTGGCCACTTTCCCTGGGCCCAACAGCGAGGTTCCCACTGGGCACCAAGTTGTCCAGGGCTGCTCTATTCCCACTGGTTTGTGCCATTCTGCAGCCAGCCTCCCGGACCCTTTGAGCCTTCTGCACTCCAGTGGGAAGGATGAGCCAATCACTACGTGGACGATGTGGTGAGGCCAACAGGCCTCAGGGGAAACTCTCACCATCTGAGGTTTCACAAGACACTCAGCATTCGCACACAAGTGCACGCCCAAGCCCTGGCCGGGGTCTGCAGTGCAACAGAACAATAAGCACGGCTCCCCGGGGTATTTCTCCTACTCCAAAGCCTCTGTTCCTGAGCCTCCCCCAGGGCAGAGCCTGGTGTCTGGGAGACTCCTTGGATCACCAGAGAACGTTTGGGAATCAGATCTTCCATAGGAAAGGCAAAAGCTGGAAATCAAATTGAGGCTCCAGGGGCCATCTGTCTGACTAAGTAACGCAAGAAACCTGACTTAAATAAAGACACAATTCAGGTCATTATTTAATGAGGAACTAGCTCAGACAGAAAACAGCCGAGCTCATCTCTGGCCATAATCATGCTTCTTCATAACTTTCCTCTGTAGACTACTGACTAAAGCAATCACATCACTTTTCCTTCTCCCGATGCAGCGCTACAGGGAACCACAGGGCCACGCAGAACAGGCCCACGCTCACGCACTTGAGGGGTACAAGTGGGGCACCCCAGCCTCTGGAAGGGAACAGGGTGAGACCTTGGCAGTACAAAGCAGGAGGCAGAGCCAGGCCCGAGAAGAAAGAGAAGCTGAGGAGGGAGAGGCGCCCTTAGGTGGAGGCCCTTGAAGACGCTGATGGAGACAGAGCGAGCGGGCGTTAGCCACGGCAGGGCGGGCCCTGCTGTCCCTGCTCGCCCTTGATGCGGGGGTGGGGGGAGAGGCAGGGGACTGCCTCGGGCTCTGGGCACCTCTGGATTCTGGCCAGGGACCCTGGCTGGGGCCGTGGGGCCCAACGCCGACTCCGGGTGAGTGGGACGATGAAGACCCTGGGTGCCCAGGCAGCTGGGTGCCAGGCTGGACATACTCACTGAACTCTTCTGCCGGGCAAGTCACTTAGCCTCGGCGTCCTAATCTGACAAGCGTGGAAGGAAGGACCTGCTCCCAAAACGGGTGTCTGTTGTGGCCGGAAATACCTTGAGGCTGAGCAAAGTGAGGTGGCCTGGAGCCTAGCTCCGGCCTCCGCCCCCCGCCCTCCAGGGAGCAGTGCACCCCAGCTCCCGCTGGTCTCCAGACTTGAGAGAGGCTGGGAGGCTTGCCGGGGAGAGGAGGCTGGGCCTGGCCGGGGAGGAGGGAGAACAGGCCCTTGGCCGGAGTGTGGGCGGGCGGGAAAGAGTTGGGGGAACGCAGCCCCGAGGTCAGATGTCCGGGCGGCCTTCCAGCGGCAGCAGCTAATGTTAGCACACTCAGAGGAAGAGCTGCTCACAGGGGAAAGGAAGGCGGCTGGCGCGCGGAGTGGGGGAAAGGGGAACCGAGTCACTGCACTCCCCCACCCCACCCCCGTCCCCCCGGGGGAAGGCGATACTGAGTGCTTGTCAGTCCCCTGTCTGCCCACCTCTCTCGGGAGTAGGGGCAGGCACGTTGTCACCAGCATTTAGTTTTTAGGGAAAGGAGAACAAGAGAACCATGACGGGGACCTTCAGCAGGCAGGGAGGGGCGGCCAGGGCCCAGGGGGGCCCAAGCTTCTCCTCTCCCAGTGTTTCCAAGCCCCCAGGGGACCGTCACCTGCAGTTTTAGGCTCTGTCCTCACTGCGGGGCCTCTCACTTCCCTAATTCCAAAGCGGCCTGTGGTGATTCATGATTTCTTTTTTAATCTGAACCCCCAACTTCTGTTATCTTCTTAGTCTGATTAGAAAACAAAAGAGAAAAGCTTTTCCATCTTTCCTGTTATTATCTTGATGGTATTTACATGAGGATGATGTTACCCGTTTAGGAAGCTGAAGCAAAACCCCCATCTTCCTCTCAACCTTGCTGGCTGTTCAGAGCAAATTCTAATCAGTTTATCTTACATTCTGTGGATGTCATCACTAGGCTGGTCTTATTTAGGGTCTTTCTTTGGTTGTTTACAGCCGTGCCTCTCCCCAAGGCCTAGAGGATTCCAGGACGACAGCCTCAGGAGCCGGGTAGGGGCAGGCGTGAGAGCCTTGGTGGGTGAACACGGCCTGGACTTGAAGCCTGCGTCCTGGCACCCTGCTCGCCAGCTGTGTGACCTGGGCCCTCCATCCCCTGGGCTCTCTGTTTCCTGCCTGTATCGCAGGTAGAGATGGACGAGTCCCCACCCCTCAGCAGGCTGGGGGAGGCTCCCGGAGAGGCAGGGGTGACGGCACCCCTGCAGGCCCCGCACAGACCACGCTCCCATCCTCCCCCTTGCCTTCATTGTACTTCCACCTGCACCGTGAGAGCAGACCCAGGCCAGACCTGTAACGTGCTGACAACCTGTGATGCACCCACCAACTGACACAGGAGAAGGCCGCTCTCCAAAGGTGGCTGCTGCCCACAGCTGGCCTGCCCATCTGGAAGTCCAGGGGAGGGAAGAAGAGAAGGAACACAGAAGGCGATGACTTTCCAAGAAGGGGAGGGGTGTGGGAAGAAAGGCCAGACCCCGACCTGTGAAGCCACCGAGCCCCCTTCAATGGCCATTTGCTTCCCTTGGCTTTCTCTCTTTTTTTTCTGAGAAGATGAGTTTTCCTTCCCCGGCTGGGGCTGGGAGGCCGCACTCCTCCTGGCAAGGGCTCAGGCCCTGTCTCTTTGAAGACCGGCTCAGCTGACCACGGGCCCACGGGCCCTGGACCCAGCTCCATGGCCAAGCCCAGGCAGGCCCACCCCCAGATGGAACCAAGTTTAGCGGCGGCAACGGAGGCAAACAGCACAGCTGGAGCCAGAGGGGGCCTCCCTTGGGCCCTCCAGGAGGTCCTCACCCTGAGAGCCATTGCTTTTTGGTCGGAGCTACTCTACACGAGTGCTTTAATTTCAGCGGGAAAGCGCCCACCAACCACAGAAAACAGAGCAACTCATACCTGCACCCCCTCAGCCGTGAACTTGAGCAGCAGAGAAGGGACTGAACGATGACGAGCTGAGAAGCTGGGCTACAGGAGCCCGCATTCACTCGCTCCAAAATGTCCCCTGGGCACCTGCCATGCGCTAGGCCCCAGGGTCACGCACTGGGTATTCAGCAAGGAGCAAGAGCGACAAAAGTTGTTGCCTTGTGAAGCTCACATTCTGGGGCAGGACTCATTCAGTGAACGAGATCAAAATGTTAGAAAGTGGTGAAGCACCTTGGAAAGAAAAGGACAGGGAAAAGGGGACAGACAGTACATGGGGGTCAGGAGGTAGGGGAGGTAGTGGAATTAGATTTTAGGCCAAGTGGCCAAAGAAAAGGAGGAAGGGAGAGAGTCCTGCTAAAGGGGAGTGTTCCAGGCCAGGGAAGAAGTGCACAAGCCCTGAGGCATGTAGAGCAGGGGGGCCAGCGTGGCTTGAACAGAGTCAGTGGCGGAGAGCAGCTGAGAGAGAGCACAGTGGTCACGGGGGCCAGAGTACAGCGGACCTCATACATCCCAGTAGGAGTCTGGTGTTTGCTCAGCCTGAGACGGGAAGCCTGTGGAAGGCTCTGAGCAGAGGAGGCACGGTCTGACTTGCATTCCCTCTGGCTGCTGGGTAATGCAAACAGGCTAAAGGAGCCAGAAGCGGGGGCCAGTTCCCAAAAGAATCCAGATGGGAGAGGACGCAGGAGGGACCAGAGCAGCAGCAGTGGGGATGATGAGAGGGACTCTACTGACAGATGTATATTCAACACAAACTGGAAAGGGAGGAGTGATGGGCAGAGACCCTACTTATCCTGCGGAATTCCTTCAGCCCAAGGTGCTCCGTGAAGGCCTGTGGAGTGGACACAGGCCTTGGAGGCTTTCACAAGCTCTTACGAGGAACTAAGACCCACCTGCCTGCTCTCGACCTGGGTCGTGGGGTGAGATCGGGGGAGAAAGCCCACTAGATGCTAGCGTGGGGTCTCAGGAGGGGTTGTGAGGGCGCCAGGAGGGGCGCTGGGTGACATGACCCTGGACAGTGCCCCCATCCCTGACCACAGAAGCAGCAGAGAGTCCCTGGGATGTACCCACGTGCAAACCCCCCCCCCCCAAGAGTGTTTATGCCCGAGTGGGACTGCTTTCAGCTCCCTCTGCCGGGGAGCAGCCCACCCACTTCTGAGGAATTAGGGCTACAAGGAGGGTGGGGAGGCCGTTTTCTTCTCGGCCTAAGAGGGCCGGCTGTCTGCCTCTCTGGCCCAGCTCACCGGGCCCGTGGCCCGAGGACCACCCTTGCGGAGGGCAGCCGCCACCAGGCCCACCACCTTGGCCGCCAGGCCACGCCTTCTTTCTCCACTGTCTTCCACTCTGGACACTCCTGAGGTGGCAGCTCTCGCTCGCGCTGACTGCCCTTTGGAGGCCCGGCCTTATCTCGGTACCACCCCGCCTTCTGGAAACCACCTTCCTGACCGGGTGGAGACCAGAAGGAATGTGGGTCTCAGCCTGGCAGGGGCGGCAGAAGCACGCTTGGTATTATTTACCAGGGTGCTGGCCTGCCCTCCCCGCTCGCCAGAGGACTCAAATCTGGGCTGGCCACTTCCTTCTTGTGAGGGCGAAGCCGGGCTCCGGGTGACTCTGCTCCACTGCCCCACCTGCCACGGCTCCCAGAGCTCTGCTTGCGGGCCCTCTGGGCACATCTGCTAAGCCCTCTTGCTCCATCCACAGCCCCACCTGGATATCGGGCCTCAAAAGGGTCACCAGAGAAGCCAGGCCACCGGGTCCTTACCAGCTCAGGGCTGAAGGTCCTGCACGCTACGGGGTCAGCTCCCTGCTTGTCGAGGCTTTGACTTAGGACCATCACCATGGTAAGGGCCTCAGGCACTGGGCGCCAGCCCAGGGTGGGCACGAGCCATCTTCGGGCGGGCAGGCTTGGGCAGAGGCGACCTCCTGGGCACCCCCCAGATGGTGACGTCAGCAGACACGGCTCCCCATTGGCTGCTCACCCTCGGGGTGGGGCTCTTCCAGGAAACGGCCAAGTGTGGTCAACTCCCTGGAAAGATAAAGGAAACGCAAAGGGATTCAGGACTGGGGCAGACCCAGGCCCCGAGAGAGCCACCCCCTCCCCTTCACGCTGGGACCCTGCTGGGGAACGGAACCGCCTCTCCGCTGCAGGAGATGTATGCTGGCGGGGGCCACGAAGGCCGGAATGGCCTTCCCGGAGTCCTCACCCACCCACAGGCCAGCCTTAGGGTGTCCCTAAAGCCAACACCTGGTGGGCACAACAGTGAATCCCAGCTCAGCCTCATGGCACCTTTAAGACAGATCTCGGGGTCTGGGCTGCTCACAGACTGCTGTCCCCAAAGTGCGCTCAAGCCATGTGACCTCCTGTGCTGAGCTAGCCCTACAGACAGCCCGAGGTCGGCTGAGGTCAGACACAGGCGACCCTGCAGTCAAAGCCCAAGGGCTTGGCCCTCAGGCAGCCGGCAAGGTGGCTCCTGTTCTCCGTTCAGACCTGGGCGGAAGCCACTGGAAGAACCAGGAGGGTCCATTTAAAGGCACATACTTCCCATCCTTGGAAGCACCATGATTCCGAATTGACACATTTGCAACACGGGGGGTCTCCGTCCCCTTCCTCAGAATGAGCCAAACCAAGTCACGGCCTGCGCACACCCCTCTGAGCTCCCAGCAGTGATGGGCCCCTCTCTCATCATTGTTCTACACAGCCCGGAACATCTCCCCGACCCACCCTCATCTCTCACCAAGCAAAAGCCCAAAGAGTGCAGCCTTCAGTCCAGGTTGGGAAAATCGCTCCTTACAAATTAATTTCTCTGATCCTATTTCCATCCCACCCCTCTGTGGTTACACCTTCAGAGGAAGTCACAGAGATCCAAGGAACCTGAAGATCACCATCAAAAAGTAAAAAGTAACGATAACAATAGTAAAAAATGAATAAATAAAAAGCAGCTCCTAATCTGTAATTAAAATCAAACTGGTCAGTGCAGGAAAATGTTTTAGAATCTGCTGCTCTGTGTAAAAATTAATTGCACCCTGGTATTTACTTGCCGTCCAGATTGTAAATCATATTTTCCTGTTTACTTCGATTAGACTTTACAGTGGGTGTTATTGAAATTGCTCAATTACAGGCCAGCTGGCGAGCAGAGGAAAATTACCTTCTACTGTTCTTCGAAAACAAGGTTCATCCAAAGTGCAAAAGCAGGGAAGGGAAGGAGGGAAATCAATACATTTTCAAAGGACTGACTGTTCAGGAGGGAGGGCCGGTGGAGTCTCCAGGCTCCCAGGTCACACTGGGAGACCTGATGCAGAGTTTCAAAGCCACATCAATCTAGAAGTGAAACGTTCTGACCAAGTATGATCTGCCCCAGCAAAGAATTTCAGATCACTCCTCTGAGTCTGGCCAGAAAGCCGAGCCAGGAATGCCCGCCAGCCCCCTGGACGCTTGGCTTGGGAGCAGGGCGGGCCATGTGAGCAGGAGAGTGCCTGGAGTGGTGCCGTGGACTCTCCCTTCAAGAGGACCCTTTGTGCCAATCAGAGATGGAGATGAGGCCTGATAGAGGCCGTCTTCTCTCTAGGTACAATCTCAATTCAGTTCTGGGGCCGCCAGCCACTACCCCAGGCCCAGGGGTGACCCGCCCTCCCCATTCCCTTCTTCCCTAACAAGGCAGGAGGGTTCGGTGGTTACAAGCTCAGGTCCTGAGCCAAGCACACCTGAGCTGGAATCCCAGCTCTTGAAACGTATCGTCTGAGTGACCTTTGCCAAGTTACTTTCTCTCTGAGCCTTGGTTTCCCTTTCCATACAATAGGGACAACAGTGCCTGCCTCAGAAGATGACTGCATCATAAGAAAAGAGAGCTCGGCTTGCTCGGTGAGAAGTCCTAGCTCATTTGAAGAACTGCTCAATAAACAAGTAGCTACTGCCACTAGTTTCATGGGGGAGCCTGTGAGTCCCAATCTTTTCTCAGCAATGGACACCCAAGCATCTGTCCTCTCAAATTTTTTTAAAAGGGAAATTCCATCAAAACTTTTCAAAGCTAAATTCCATCAAGAGGAGACTAGCTGGGCTGCCTGGGTGGCGCAGTGGTTAAGAATCCACCTGCCAATGCAGGGGACAGGGGTTCGAGCCCTGGTCCAGGAAGATCCCACATGCCACGGAGCAACTAAGCCCGTGTGCTACAACTGAGCCTGCACTCTAGAGCCCGCGAGCCACAACTACTGAAGCCCATGCGCCTAGAGTCCGTGCTCCACAACAAGAGAAGCCACCGCAATGAGAAGCCCGCACGCCACAACGAAGAGTAGCCCCCGCTCGCCACAACTAGAGAAAGCCCGCGCGCAGCAACGAAGACCCAACGTAGCCAAAAATAAAAATAAATAAATAAATTTTTAAAAAAAGGGGGGTGGTGGTGACTGGCTGTATTATGGCCCATGCCTCTGGTGAAACAGTAGGTGGCCAGTAAGAACGATGCTGTAGAAGTCTTATCGCCATGGAAACACGTTAGCCCATCCGATGCAGCCGCTGTGTACCAAGCACGAAGCTGGATGGAGGAGGTGGTGCAGGTGTCCCAGCTCTCGCAGCTCTGCTCCCACTGGAGCCCCTACAAAAGGCCAGGTCGCACAGAGGCAGCATGACTGGTGAATACCAGAGCACCATATGCTCCTGGAAACTGAGTGGTCAGTAAACATGGCAGGCACTGGAAGGAGGAGGAAGGTCCTGCACAAGCCCTGTGTTCAGGAGTCGTGGAAAGACAGTACTGTGAACACAGGTACCACAGCTATGGAAGGCAGATGGAGGAGGGGGGCCCTGGGGCTGAGTCATAAACAGACCCCTTTGCACAGGGACCAATGACACGCAGCACTGCCTGGAAGAGCCCAGGAGTGGGGACAACCCAGACGGCCATCAGCAGGTGACTGGTAACAGAAATCACAGTGTAGCTATGTCAACAAATACCATGTCACCTTTACTGCAGTGTTAATGAGGCAATTTTAATGGTACAGATATGAAGCACTCTCTAAGATAACACTGTAAATGAAAATAGCAAGGAGAGGAGTACAGCATGGTCCCATAACCACGTGGCCCTGGAGTGGGAGAAGGCACTTTGAGTGTATAGCCTTACACACGGACACGTGCTATTTGAGTATTTCATCCAGTGCATATAACGTCTTTCTGATTAAAAATAGGCAAGGTTTCAACATGAAGGGAAGAGGCACCTGGGAAGAGGGAAGCGTGAGCGTAAGATGGCAGCCTGGCCTGTACACGGCGTGGGGGGGCAGGGGGCCAGTGAGCACGCTGCTGGCAGGCACACAGGGCACGTGGAGAGGGGGCAGCAGGACAAGGGGCTGGAAAGACAGAGTCACACCAGACCAAAGGCTCCGAATGCCAGACTTTATCATGTGGCCATAGGATGCTCCCAAAGGAGCTGGAGTTGGCTGGGTTGATCTGTTGAAAGAGAAAGATTTTTTTTGAACCCTTTGCAGCACCTAGCTCGGTGCCTCGACTACAGCAAGAGCTCCACACATTTCTGGAATTCGGCTAAATCATAGCAACATCTGAAATGATCTGGGCACGTTCTCAGACCCTGTGAGGCAAATCCAGACCATCAGAGCCTGGCACAATCTGGAATTCCCTGGGATTCCTTTGATCCGTGGCATGGGCCAGGCCAAGCTCATTGGGGAACGCCAGTGCCCGTCCAGAGACTCGGAGCCCAGTCCGAGAACGGGGCCAGGTACTTCTCAGGGAGAAGCCAAGAACTCGGCCTTTGAGGGACGACTGGGTGCACAGCTCTGCCGAAAGTAAAAAGGAGGTGCCCCAGAGCCCACAGGGGGCAAGGGAAAGGCCTCCTGAGGTCACCTCTGGGGCACAGATCCTGCTCTGGCCTGGTGGGTCTTCTCTTAACCCACGTTAAGAACAGCTTCTATCTACTGAGCACCTACTGTGTACCGGGTGCTTTATATATCAATACACGACAGATTAAGTAGTAACAGTGTACAGACAGACGAAGCAACTCACCCAGGGTATCAGGGGTGAGCTCCCGGGCTGTGCTTCCCACTGGTGTCCACCTGCAGCAAAGCCCCCACCCCTACCTGCCTCTGCACACCGGATGCATCCTTCAAAGCCCCATCGAGCAACTACCACGCAACCCAGCAAGTGCACTCCTTGGCACTTATCCCAGAGAAATGCAAGCTTACGTTCACACAAAACCCTGCACATGATTGTTCATAACAGCCAAAACCAGAAGACAACCCAGATGTCCTTCAACGGGTGACTAGCTAAACAAATTGTGGAAGAGCATCCCATGGAACACTCCTCAGCACTAAAAAGGGATGAACTATTGATATCTACCTGGACGAATCTCCAGGGAATTATGCTGAGTGAAAACCCCCAGTCCCCAAAGGTTAATTACTGCACGACTCCATTTACATAACATTCTTGAAATGACAAAATGACAGAAATGAAGACTAGATTAGTAGTTGCTGGGGCTTTGAACGGGCGCTTGGGATGGGGGTGAGGGAGCTGGGTGTGGTTATGAAAAGACACCGGCAGGGATCCTTGCGATGGAAATGTTCTGTAACTCGACTGTATCGCATCGGTGTCAATTTCCTGTTCGTGATTTGTACTATAGTTTTGCAACATGTTACTGCTGGGGAAAACTGAGTAAATGGTACACGGGATTTCTATGATTTCTTGCAACTACATGTGAATTTACAATGATCTCAAAAGTTAAAAATTTTTTTTCTTCCAGCTTTTTTGAGATATTATGGATATACAGCCTTGTGTAAGTCTCAGGTGTGCGGCATCATGATCTGACTTCCACACGTCATGAAACGATGATCTCAATACGTTTACTGAACATCCATCATCTCATAGAGATACAAAGCTAAACAGAAAAAAATTTTTTTCTTACGTCACGATTTTAAATTTAAAAAGCCCGCTCCGTCTATGCATTTGCCAAAACTCACAGAACTAAACACCAAAGAATGAACTGTACTGCATATACATATAAAATTTTTTTAAAAGAAGGCCACGTGGCAGCCACTGCCTGTACGGGATCGGATACAGCGTGAGGCAAGGAGGCGTGCTGAGCCACTGGGCAGCCTCCCCCTCACCTCCCAAGCCCCTTAACTGCAGTTTCCTCATCTTTAAAATGAAAGTGAGAACACCTTTGCTCTGGGGGCTGCTGGGAGAGTTAGGTAAGAAAATGTATATAAAAGAGCGCAGCACAGAGAAGGCCCCAGACACCGGTGCCCACTCCCCAGGGTACACACGGATGGTCAGCGGGCACCAAGTGACACTGCCCGCGGTTAGTGAGAGGCCTCAACCCAGCCCCATGGCATCCTGGCCCCAGAGCCACCTCCGCCCCCTCCCAGCTGCGCTTCCGCCCCGGCCTCCCTGAGGACCAGCTATGGGCTGGGCTCTTCTCACTTCATCTCTCGAATTCCTGTGAATAGGCATTGCTATTAACAGTGTTCCCATTTTCCAGATGAGAAGACCAAGGCTCCAGGAAAATAAATCAAGCATTTGCCCAAGATCCTACAGCTGGCAGGGGTGAGGGTGAGATCTGAATCCAGGTCTGCCTCCTCAGGACACCGCAGGGACAGGGGACAACTTTGCTTTCTCACACGAGTCCTTCCTAACATGAAACTCTCTTGCTTTTGTTCTGCAGTCTTCAATGTGCCTTCAGGCGTCTGCAACCCTCGAACCCAGCTGTCTGATATCACTGTGGTTGAGACTCTCAGCTTCTGGCAAATGGGAACCCTGCCCGGTGCGCGCTAAACGCCTTCATATATGCAAAAAAGTTTTGCAAACTCTAAGATTCTATATAACTCTTCAGAAGTTTACCAAACGTTTCTGTCATGCATTTTGAAGAGCTACCCTTTAAAGAAAAGAAACTGACCATGCTGGAACTCGCCCAATTAAACGTTTCCTTCTTTTAATATCCTTATCCTGTGTTTACTACTTGTACAAGTTCGTTTTATAGCAGAAGAGTATCTCACCACCCCAACACAGGACTCAGAGCAAAACCTAAACATAACCTTGGCCGCTGACAGTGATTTTCCTGATGGCCCAAGCAAGTCATTCCTTTCAGAGCTTCCATTTCCCCCTCCCATTAAGCAAAGGAAATGGGAGAAAAACAGCAATTCTACAAGGTCTTTGGGAAGGCTGTATGCACTTTTAAACTTTCGTAACTTCAGCTGTTGGTGTGACAAAGGCAATCTGTGGGCAGGATCTAGAAGCAAATTTATGAACACTTGGGGAAGGGCATCTTTCAGAGGGTTATGCTGCCTTCTGCCAGATCCTATGACAAACCCATGGAAGGGTGGAGCGGGCAGAAGAATCCTCTGGTCGCAGTCAAGGTTCACATCTGCCAAGAGCAGGGAATTAAATCTGTCCGGGGATGCCTTTTGCTTGCTGCTAAGGCATCTGAGTTTAAAGGATAAAAGTTAAAAGCTGCCTAGGAACTTTATCAACAGCCCGTACTTTCCCAGACCGAGTTGACATTGGAAAGAGAGTCTGGAGTTTCAATAAGAGAACATGCCCGGAGAATGTGTTTCCCAGACGGCAGTGGAACATTTAAACTCATTCCCTCGGCCCAGGTTCCCAAGTCTTCAGGTCCTCCTTAAAAATAACTGATCAAAGACAACTATGCCTTCACCACCCGCAATACACCGACAGAAAAACAGAGACAGATGAAACCTCTTAAGTCAATACTTTAACACCAAGGACATGTTTGATACCAAACATTACTGATTTAAAGAAACTCCACAATAGAGGCAGTAGCCAGAAAAAAATACATTTTTGTTCACCATTGTCCTAGTATCTTCCTGGTCTGTATTTGTGGAACTAACAGGTGACACGGAGTCTACCTTTTCACAAAGCGTGAATAAAATAAGAACAGCCACAGCAGCAGTGCCAGGCCCCAGGCTTACTGTATCCTCAGAGGAGCCCTACGAGTGGGCACTGTTGTTATTCCGTTTTACAGAGGGACAAGCTGAGGCCCAGGCCCAAGGTCACCCAGCTGTAAAGGGTGAAACAGGACTCAAGCCACATCTGCTGAATTCCAAAGTCTTTGTCTGAACCCCCAAGCCTTCTACTCCAGGATCTGTAAACTGTGTCCTAATTATCCCATAAGCATTTGATTTCTCAGACTGACCAAAAGCTGAAGCACAGATGCTGGGTTTGCAAGACACCCCTTCTCTATAAGCTCTTCCTGTGGTGCCCCAGGCCACACCTCAACCTTCTGGACTTAAAGATGAACTGGCACTAGGGGTTCCCCCCGGAGGCAGGGAGTGGGGAAGTGAGAGGATAGGGGTGAAACATAAAGGCACTGATTCCCATCCCTGACCACACGGAAGGGCAGCCGTGCCAGGTGCCGTGCAGAGGCGAAGTGCCTTCCAGGAAAGCCAGGGTGCCCCCAGGCCTGGGGGAATGGTGCTGGCTCCTCGCTACATCAGCCAGAATCCGTGTCCATCGGCCCCCCTCTCCCTGGGGCTCTGCTGCCCCTCCCCCATGGCTCCCCCCACCCCCGTCCTTCTCCCCAAGCCCATTTCCAGGGTGTTCACGGGGAGCCCGCCCTCCACACGTGTCGTCTGGGTGCGGCCCTGCCTCAGGCCTCCTCTGGTCTCAGCACAGAGCCTGTCACAGCAGGAACCTGATCGGTGTGTGTTCACTGAGTCAACAACACACCTGCGGACGAGCACTGGACTCGAGGCCCGGAAGTCACACTTCCCCGCCAACTCAGTCCTGGACGAGCTGTGGCACCCTGGGCGAGTGATGGAACTTGGCTGAGCTCTGTGACCTGTAAGAAGCAAGCCTTGTTCTGCCCCCGCGCGTGGGAAGTTAGGGAAGGAAAGGTCTGTGGAGCGGGGCACCGGAAGAGGGGCCAGGCGTACTGCGGTGAGACCATCGGTGAGCACAGCGTGAGCAGGGAGCAGGCCCTCACTCAGCACGTGCGAGCTGGCTAACAGAGATCACGTCTTCACAGCTACAGCACGAGCGGCTGGGCAGGGGAACGGGACACGCTCGTGACTCCTCTGAGCGCCTCGCGGGGAGATGTAGCTGCCGGACAGTCAAATCCATCACTGAGTCTCACGTTCACCCGGGTTCCTGTGTGCATGTGACATGTGAGGAAACTGGGCTCAGAGAGGCAGTGCAACCTGGCTAAACCACACAGCTGACATGCGGCTGCATCGGACTCTCAGGGGGGCTGTGCAACACTTTCTTGCTGCAAGAATAAAGCATCTGCCGTCCTTAGAGACAGCATGCTTACCCCACCCTTGATTCCTCGCCCCAGAGTAAGGTGTGTCCTTGGGGGTGTTTTCTTCAGTAACTGGGGTGAATATACATTCCCTGGACTAGACCTTCAGGTAATCAAAGGCCACCGAAGGCCCACACTCAGCAAAGGACTGGCAGTCAGGTCACCTGGCTGGAAAGGGACCCACCCTGTGCCCTGGGCTGAACAAAGTGGCCCAGGCTCCCTTATGAGACTGTCTTAATGGAGGGGAAACAAGACAAAACAGTGAACGAGATGTTGAACCAAACTGGGCGTCTGTTCTCTGGGACTTCACACAGTCACTCTCACAGTGTTGGAGGGATCTGCTGTGTTTTTAAGCAAATAACATTTCAAGAGGAGGGGGAGGAAGAACATTATTCAGGGACATGAAAGTGTTGAGACCCAGAGCCAAAACAAATGTGAACATGGGAACGAGACAGCCTGTGTTGCTTCTTGAAACTCAAGCCAACTGCATGCAGGACCTGTCAAGAGCTCATTCATCAATGAGAAATAACTGACAGGCAAGTTTCCTATATGCAGTCCCGCAATTCTCGCTACCATTCAAGTCCTTTTAACCTGCCAAACCCTGCAAGAGAAGAGTGTCCTACGAACTAGAATCTGCTGAGCAAACTCAAAAGGAAGGAAATGAGGGGTTGGGGGGAGGAGAACCAGTACTTACTGAGGGAGCACAGACTAGACACCGCCTTGTCCTCCAGCCCAGGATGGGGGAGAGAAGGGGAGAGAACTGGGGACGGTGAGACACAGCAAGGGCCCCAGAGATAATCTACTGAAATGTTAAGCCACTTAGCCTAAGACGACCATGACCTCTTCTTCAGTCAGACCTATTTACAAGTACAGTGAATTTAATCAAACCGTGATTTGAAACCAAAAGAGATGAGGGGTTAAAAAAAAATTAAACAAGAACAAAAATAGAGAAGCCCAAACAAGAGGCAGTGTGGCCTGCGTGAAGACAGCAGGACTCGGGAAACATGGGTTCTGGCCCTGCCCCTGCCATCGAGCAGCTCTGGCCCGTCTGCCAAGTCACGTGCCCTGTCTGGCCTCAGATCCCTCACCTGACGAATGCAAGACCGGGTCAGACGGGCTCTGTTTCTGCCGAGTGAGCATCCACGTGCAGCCATGCATCGGCTGTGTGGCTCAGCCAGGTCACACTGCCTCTCCGAGCCTCAGTTTCCTCACCTGTGACATGCAGACGGGAACCCGAGGGAGCAGGAGACTCAGTCACGGCGGGTGCTCCGTGAGCTGCAAGAGGGTGGGAAGGGCTGATGATGCCCGTGTGTCCACTGGCCTTCCCGGTCCTGCCCAGACCTGACCTCCAGCGTACAAGGTCGCAGGACACCGGACAACAGCAAAGGCCAAATTCTCACTGGCTGCCATCATGTGCCTCAGCCGTGGCCTTCCATATGGCCGAGTGGGGAGCGGGAAGCCACCCTCATATTCCCTCGGGGCAGGTAACCGTGAGGTGGGGTTGCCCCCGTCTCTTACGTACCTACAGGCCCAAGTGGGGATGTTTGCACAGGTGCATTTTCCAAGCTCAGTCCTTAAGCACACCAGGGCACCTTGGTGCCTTTCAGTGACATTAACAACATTCAGAATTAAAGAGTTTCTTGGAAGGCGAGGAAGTTAGTCACTTACCAGTTTTCACACCTTCATCTCCTACCTCCTGCTACAAAAACAGCCCCTTCCTTTGCAAAATGTTTATGGACTTTAGGGCCCAGAGACAGCAACGTTCTCTCCCTCCTGCGGGATGATCTACCTTCACCCAGGCTGCACGCACGCTTCATGCCAGTGTGGCCCCAGGAGCCCCTCGGGCAGGGGCAGCGTCCCCGTTCCTGCCCCGGCCACACACCAGCACTGCCCTCACAGAAGCCCCGGGCCGCTGCGCAGAGCGAATGGAGCGTCCCAGCAGCTGGCACCGGGGACACAGCTGGGAGGCAGCCTCTCTTCATCTCAGGGACCTGGGGGCTGGTGGCCTCACACAGTGACACAAGTATCACACGGAAACTCGGGCGGTGACGCAGGAGGGGACCAGGAGCTCTGTAAGAACTGTGAGGGACACGAGAACCAGCTTTCCCATCTGCCGCCCACTCGGAGGTCACACCCTGACCTCATCTCGCAGACCAGGACTTCACCCTCCTGACCCGACCGATTTTACAGGGCCTGGTATAGAAATTAATCAGCCGGGCTAACCAATCTACACTGAGGCTTCCGCCTTCTCCCCCGCCCCCCACACGGCCAGCTGCACCGCACGTTCAGAACGCTGTCATCTGCCAGAACAAAACTCTTCAGAGAGACTGCCAGACAGGTCCATCATAACGACAGGTACCCTCGAGCTCCGGGGCACCTCTCAGTCAAATTCCCAAAGCCATCTCTCTGGTGCCTCCCAGGGGGCTTCCGAAGGGCGGGACAAACTCCACTAAGATGACTCTGACATCAGCTGCAGCATGGTGGCGAGGGAGCCATTCTATGTGTAACAACGGCCATCTGCCTGCAGAAGGACCTCAACGGCACCAGACTGTTGACTCTTTAGGAGGAGAAAGAGGTTCCTGTAAGAAGGGCTGCCCTGAGGTCCTAATTCAAAGCAAAGCCCAGAGATTCAGCTCTGAATTACTTAGCACTGTTCAGGGACCGAACAGAAGGAGCTTGGGAGCAGCTGCGTGTGGGTCTCGAGCTCCTGCTTTACCTTCTGGCAGCGCGTGTGGGCAGGAGAAGGGAGGGGCGCCTCATTTGCAAACCCATCTCCACTTCCTCTAAGCATCCTGGATATGACAACCCCGGCCTCCTGGGCTCAGAGCAAAGACCTCGAGGGGGTTAAAGAGGAAACGATATGGCCAACCAGATTCAAGCCCTGGCTGAACTCTTCCAGAGCCTTGGGGGAGGGGTGGTAATCTTGACAGCTCTAAGTGAGACTCAAAACACCCTCAGAGAGTTACCTTCCAGAGGTGAGCAGATCATCGTCATCAGAAATGGCCCAGGCCCCGGAAGCAACAGAGGTTCACTGCATTGTTCGTCCACAACATATCCCAAAGTACCTGAAAACCCACCAAATGTGCCAGCGGCCGCTGTAGCTGTCGTGTTACCGTCATCGTCCTCTAGGGGAGCCATCGGCACCGAGTTCTGGTGCAGGCCTGTCTTGCCCTCAGGAAGCTCATTTCACTAAGTCAGCAGCAAAACTCTACAGCTAGGCCTCGGAGCACCTCCCAAACCCACCAGCGAGCTGGCCTTCGCCTCGCCTGGAAGGGGCCTCACCCTGGTCAGGGGCCTCATCTGGAGGAGTTACCAAACGTGCGAGAGCGGGAAGGCTACATCTGAAACGGCTAACACCAGCCTCCTCGACCAGGAGTAAGCCCAGGGGAGGTGGGCACAAATTTGCAACGTTCTCAGAGTTCACAATAACGATAATAAAGTTAAAAAAAAAAAAAAAAAAGCTGTCAGACTGAATAAGGGGACAAGATGAGAATGGACGAAATTTAACAGGTACTGGTCAGGGGCCAGCATTTGGACACCAAAACCAAGTTTCAGGTGTGCTAGGTGAATAGTTAACAGCAGGCTGTCCTCCCTGAAAAGCCTGATAGGACAGGAGTTGTGCACAAAAGCATATGTAAGCCACAGGCCCTCCGCCCAAGGAAGTAAAAATTATTAACTGATGCATGAGTGAAATGAAAAGTAAAATAAAATGCACTAAGAGGCAAAGTACATTTTAAAAGACAAATAACACGATATCATAACAGGGCCTTCTACGGTTCAAAAATGAGCATCGCAACCTTGATGAGGTGGGTGCAAAGCCATGCTGGGATCTCCTCCTCCCAGTCCTTGGTGGGTTTTCTTCCCGGGCAGATTCTTGTTCACATCAATTATTAATAAATCAACAAAACATTTGCTAGAGCCATGATGTTCATGAAGCACAAAGCCTGGCAAGTGCCTGGAAGTGGCATCCACGTCCACCAGGCCCCAGCAGACAGGGCTGGCAAAGCTGCTCTGCAGGCCCCTGGTCTGGCCTTGCCTGGCAGCTGTGAGTGGTAGGAGGGTCGGAGTCTGGCACAGGTGCCCAAGGAGCAGTCCCTCCGAGCAATGCTGACCACACCCCCGGGTGAGTGGTGTTTCACGAGCCCACAGTGGGTCCCCTTTCTTAGAGGGGTCAGTGATGGGAGGCAGCACCAGAAAAAAAACAGTTTCTCCCCCAAATTCTCAGCAGAACCCAGTTTAAAAGTCACTTGCCTTCCACAAAGAGGAACAAGGCAACTTCTAGAGAGAGGAAGCAAAATATAATTTGGGCAAATGTCTCTGTGCCATTCTACTGTCATCCTGGCGGCTCTCCTCTTGAACCTCAGGACCCTCAGATGCCAAATTAACCTGCCCTACAGATAAGCCTGCTTGGGTGCAAAAAAAATATGCACCTTCAGCACAGATAGGACAGAAAGCAACTTAACTGCCTAACAGTAAGGACAGGATAAACAAATGTCCCAACATCCACGCAAAGGACAAAATGCAGCTTTTCAAAAGACTTGACAGGTGCCAATAGGAAACCACCTTCCAGTCTAGTGTTAAGTGAAAAAGCAAAGACAGACAGTGGACACAGTAAGCTCCTATTTGGGTAAAACTAAATAAATGTAACAATAATACAGAAGGATACAAAAGAAACTTAATATCAAGAGTCTTCAGGGAGAGGAAGTGGGTTGCTGAGAACAAAGGGGAGAGGAGACTCTTCAAGGAATACCATTTTGTACGTTTTGAATTTTGAAGATACGACCTATGCAAAAAATATCTAAATTTTTAAAAATCAAAATTTTATATATATATATATGCTTGCACATCAATGGAATCTCTCTGGGAGAATAAAGAAAAAGGCAACAGGAGTTCTTCCAGAGAGAGAAGTAGAGGTATATATGAGGGACAGGGATAGGGGGAGAGTTACTTTTCACAGCTGAGTTTGTAACCAGCGCATATATTGCCTATTCTTAAAAATTAATTTACACACACAGAGCTGCTTGTAGTTCCCCAAACACCCCACGCCGTTCCACGTGTCCAGACCTTCGCTCACACTGGGCCCTCTGGCTACAACTTGCTCCCTGCTTCCCCCTGCTCCCCTCTCAGCCTCTTCAGCCTCCAGCTGAGCTAACGACTCTCAGCTTTTAGACTCAGCTCAGGTGTCTCCTCCTCCAGGAAGGCCTCGCCCACACTGCAGAGTACGAATCAAAGGAGCATGAAATGAACTGGCAGTGTGTCCGTCTCCCCCACGGACTGGGAGCTTCGGGAGGGCACGAACCCAACCACAGTCCCCTGAGTCCCAGGACCTGGCACGAAGAACAGCTCTCAGGGAATGTTTGCTGAACCAAAGAACACATTCACTACATTAAGTCCGTTCTCAACTTTCCTGATGCCAAAAGCTACTGAAACCTCTCTTGCTTGTGGGGTTTCCCACAGCTATCAAAATTGTGTTGTTAACACTAATTCGAAGCATTACACCTCCTGGTCCACGGAGGGGCTGGGCTCAAACCTGTCCGGGTTCCACAGCAGCAGAGCACAAGCAGACTCTGTGGTTGGCACAAAATCACTCTGTCTGATACCGCTCACCTCCTGGAAACTTGCAAATACTCATCAGAGGCTCCTTGCTAGGGCGGGCGGGCGGGCGGGCAGGTGGCCGGCCCTTCGCACTCCCAATCCCAGGAAAACCTCGGCCCCGGGTGTTCCCTATGGTTTTGTTTCCCAAGTTCGGCCTTTAGGAGAAAGCACCTGGCTGCCCTCAGGGCTTGCTGGGAGGCAGCACCCCTACAGGCCGGTGTCCCCTGAGAAGGAGGAGGGCCAAGGTCCTGGCAGCCTGCACGGTGAGCAAGGTGGGGTCGGGGGGCAAGACCACCCGGGAGAAGTCAAATGTGCATGTGATGCTGTGCTCCTGAACAAAGGGTGTCTTCTCTGAGGGACTTTAATTCAACAGGCAGGTCCTGTGCACACCCTGTGCTGTGTTTCTCTCGTCATTTCCTCATGGTACCAGAGCCCCAACCCAAGTCCAACACTCCCCGGGCTGGCTGTACCAGGGGCTGAGGGAGGAAGGCAGGTGTACCAACCAAGTTCACACAAACCACCAAGTGTTCAAACAGGTATACCGCAAGGCACAACGAGTGCCAGGGGAGGATGCAGGCTATGGGACAGGAGTGAGCTGTGACCCCAAGCAGGGAGGTAAAGGTCTGGGGAGGGGTCCTAGAGAAGGTGGCATGAGTGTCGGGCTTTGCAGGCAGATAGGAGTTCAACAGCCGGAGACAGGGCGAGGGCCTCCCTGGAGGAAGCCCATCAGTGACGCGTCCAGCACCCCAGGGAGCTGGGGAGCCAGGAGGTGAGGCCCCTTCCCAGATTCGGGTGGAAGCAGCCCCGTGCCGCCCGGTCGGGCGTGTGTCCGGCTGATGCCCGCACCCCTCACAAGGCCCTGGGGGGGGGGGGGGGGCTCCGCCATCCAGGGCAAGCCTCAGCAGCACCGGCCTCCCCACTCCTGGCCCGGCCCCACCTCACCCTGCTCCCCTCTAGCTCTTGGGGGTCTGCCCCACCACACCTGTCCTGCTCTTCTGCCTTCTGCCAGTGAGAACACCAGGCCAACAAGCTGAGCCCTAAGGGGCACGAGCGGGTGCTTTACTCAGCCGAACGGAGCCAGGCGACCCAGGGGATCCGAAACCACCCCCCTTCATAAAACGGCAGCATCAAGGTACACAGCCGCAAGACAGTTATTTCCATCTCCCAGTGCACCAACAGCCCCGGCGCTGACCCACACCGCTAACCCAGAATGCCGACAGACAATACAGCAATTGTGTCCTCTCTTGGGAAGGGGGAGTGGCCACGTCCAGCCCCACATGAGAATGTCACGATCGTCTCGGACTCCCGAGCTACAAATATGTGATCAAGGCATGTGCCGAGCACGCGCTCACCACGTGTTTGCGTGGCTATGAAAGCACAAAAGCACAAGGGCCAATGTGCTTCAGCTGCCGGGTACTGGGTCTGGGGGCGGCAGAGGACAGGGTAACGAGAAAGGAGTCAGGAAAACAGCACAGAAATGCTTCATTCAAAACCATGACTGCTTTATTGTCCCCTAGTTTTTGAGGAGTGGGAGAGGAAGGGGGGACACTCCTTTACAAAACAAAACTGCAAAGCGAGGCAACATTGGTGACTGCCGTCGCCTCCCAGCTATTCCATCCTAGGCTAAAGACAGGAGACAGGCAGTGATTTCAGATTCACTCTGGACAACTGAAAACCAAAAATGAGATGAAATCAATCTTCGCAGGCAGGCAACCACCACTGACAACTTCGATCCGCACAGCCTCTGGCTGACGCCGTGTGGACGCGGGCACATCCCTTCCGAGCTCTGGGCCTCAGGTGCCCAGTTGTGACAAGAGCTCTTTCACTTCCAGAAGCCCAAGCTGGGCTCATCTGTTGGCAGGTAAGAGAAAGAAGGGATAGAGCACTTGATTCTGGGCATGGTTGGTGCCCCAGTTCCCATCACTACATGGAGACACACATTTCAGGACACCTGAGTCAAAGGGCACCTCAGCCTCAGGACTGATACCTGAAAAGTGGAGCAACATGAAGGGAACAAGCTGCCCAAGAGGAGGCAGGGCTACCCAGCATCTCCGTGCCAGATGTTAGCGCAGCCAAGTGGGGCCTTTCTTTGATGAGAATGGGTAAAATAAACCTATGTGGGAAACCAAAGTTCAAAACTCAAAATCATCGGTGTTGCCTCCTCTGGTATCCAGGGTCCAGATTAAGGGGGTTGGAGGCAGGGGCAGAGAGTGGGTTAGGAAAAAGAATTACCTAAAGGTAGGAAATAAATGTTTCTCCAACTATTACAATGAGAGTCTAAAGATAAACAGCTTCCATAAAAATGGCTGGTGTCTTACTCCTTTGGGGCTGCTGTAACAAAATACCATCAAGTGGGTAGCTCATAAACAACATTCACTTCTTGAGGTTCGGGCGACTGGCGAGTCCGAGATCGTGGTGCCAACACTCAGAGTTGACAGGCTCTTCTTCATTGATGGTCATCTTCTCACTGCATCCTCACATGGCACAAGGTCTGAGGCCTCTCTCTGGGGTCCCTTTTGTAAGGGTCTAATCCCATTCGCGAGGGCTCCAGCTTCATGACTTGGTCACCTTCCCAAAGGCCCCACCTCCTAATACCATCACTTTGGGCTTAGGTTTCAACATACAAATTGGGGGGGGATATAGACATTCGGTCCATAGCAACTGGAAAATGAAACATCTTTGGACATCTAGGGTCCAGTTTCCCAGAAGATAAGATGCAAAGCTTTGTAAGCATGTACCTCTGCACAGCAGGAAGTAAAAGAGGCAGAGCAGGCTCATACACAGGGCAGGCATTCGAGTCGCTGGCTGGGACCCAAACCCTTGCCGGGGTAAACACGGGAGCGTTTGGCGCCGGCTTCAACAATGTGGTTCCAGTGCAGTGGTTCTCAAAGTGTGGTCCCAGAACCAGCGGCAAGCAGCCTCACCTGGGAGCTTGTTAGAGATGCACAGTTTCACTCTCCACCCCACACTGACTGAAGCAGAGACTCTCTGGGTGGAGTCCGGCAATCAGTGTTTTAACAAGCCCTCCAGGTGAGTCTGGTGCCCCCGAAAGTTTGAAAACCTGTGTTTTAGTGGATTTGGTACTTAGAACCCTGATACTTGGTGGGACAATTCTGCAGATGAAAATACTGGGGTCTATCAAGGTTGAGTCTCTTGCAAAAGACCATGAGGTCAGAAACGGGTGGAAGGCCTAGGCCCCACCCCCAGCCCTTCATCTAGGCCAGGACCTGGGGACCTAGATAAAGATGACCCAGTGCTGTCCTTAAGGAGTTCCCAGCACCCCCTAGAATGCACTCAAGAACACCAGTGGGGGCGGGGCCTTCGGGGTCCTTCTCAGGAGTCTCAGCCCAGTGGAATCAGGGGGTGGACAAAGCCCCCAGGCATGGAATCGGATGAGGACACCACATTTCTGCTGCAGATCGGGGGGCAGGAGGGCTTTCAGGCAGTGGGACTTGTGGCCCACATTTCTCAAATTCAGCAAACAATCCAGAAAGACACTAAGAAGCTCAAAGGTTGACAGTGTAGTGAAATGTGTGAGAATCCGAAGGAAAAAAAAATTGTTTGCAGAATATTTGCCACAAGAGGAGGAAAAAACGGGGTTGAGGAAAAAACGGGGTTGAGGAAAAAACGTAAACAAAAGGAGTGACTGATGTTAAATATTTGGAGGAATATGGGAAGAAAAACTCAATTCCTGAAAAAATATAAATTGCCATTTGGAGGCTCTTTACTTCCACTTGCTTCATTGAGTCTCTGTCGAAAAGAATAAGCTAAGAGGCTCTGAGAAGCGTGTTCTCATTTACCCTAAGAAATTTTTCTCTTTCAACCACCAGCAGAAGTTATCTACTTGATATGTGGCAGCTAGACTGCCTGTCAAGATAATTTAGAGATTAAATCTTTGTTTTAAAAAAAAAAAAATCCCGCAGCATCTGTTAAAATCATGGAAGCACTTTTGGACTAAGAAGATTAAACTGGGTGAAGCACCTGACTGACTTTAGCGGGGCTGGGGGACAAAAAGGATCCCCAAGTCACCTGGCATCGCAGGGCAACCGGAATGAACTCTGGGGTGGAGACTGGCTTCCAAAGATTCAGGCACCTTGTTTGAGGAGCTGACTCCAAGCCGCGTCAGGGGTCACATCGGGAACCGGGAACGGCAAGGGGAAAGCTCCACGCAGATGAATGAAGCACTTCCCCTGCTCTGAGCCTGGCTCATCTCTGTCAGTTTCCTTGCAGGTGGAACAACAGGCCGGATAACGGAGGGAATGACCCTGTGCAAGGGGCATTTCCACCACTGCCCCGCCTTGCACCATACAACCTGGGGGGCCTGAATCTACCTTCTAAACGTCTTGTCCACTCCAGAGATCTCCAGCTCAAATGCCTTCCAGAGCCGAGCAGGGAACAGAAACGAGTGAAACACGCTGGGTGGAAACTGTGACGCAGAGCAGGGAACGTGGCCCGGGGGCGTGGACGGCTAACACCGCGCGGCTGCAGGGGAAAGTGGGCCCAGGATAATATTAAAGATCTTCTGATGTGTCAGGAAAAGCTGAAAATCTAGACTTCTTTGTACAATCCCACTTTTTAAATGTTGTCAATAAATGCAAAAATGCATAAAGCATCATGGGGGCCAAACAAATCTTGCCCAAGGACCACACCTGGCCCCCAGACCACGAGTGCACAACCTCTGGTCTAACGGACACTGACTATTCAAGCTCTGAAATCGCCCAGACAACTGCATTACACCTCGGTTTGAAGGGCCCTGTGGATTCGCCCGTCCTGAGCACCCCACAGTCACGCATATCCATCTGCATCACTCCTGGCTCCCTCTGAGTTAGAGGAAGGCCTAAAAAGGACTAGAAAGCGCAGACTGTCTGAAATCCTGAGCACATCAGAGCAGCACCATGACACCCCCAATCCCGAACAACGGACGCCTGCCTTCCCACGCACATGCTGGAGAGGTGGGTGAGCTGCTTGGCTTCTCTGCCTGGCGTCCACTCTCCAGGGTGAGCTGCGGCATTACTGGGAGCAGAGGAGGGCCTGGGACCTGCCCCTGTCCTCACCAGGAGAGCTCCCTTCAGACCTCTCCCACAATGTGGGATCGGGGAAGGAAAGCGTTTCCATGCCAAATTCTTTAAACAAATCCAAGTAAACCCAGCAGATGGAAGAGACGATTCTGGATCTCTGACGCCTACAGATGGCTGGCTTTGGTCGGGTCATCGTGAACAGAACAGATGCTTCCTCCATCACAACTCCTGCACAGAACACAGGATTCTGTTTTGATGACATCTGTGCAAGATATAGAAATGAGAGGGGGGTTTCCTGCCTTTTATTTCAAAACAGCCCTGGACAAACGAAGACTCCTTGTACCATAACAACACAGTCAAAGGAAAGCTCCATGAAGTAGGTTTTCTTAAATGTCAACCCACAGAACAACCTACTTCTCTGCCCACAGGCCATGATAAAAATGCGAGTGGGGAGCCCATCCAGAGGAGGAAGAGATTCCTCTTTCACACGGCAGCATGGTCCCTGATGGGGGTAACACCGGGTATGGAGGAGATGAACTGGGGTCCAAGCCAGGCTCTAGCCTGTTAGGATCTGTCCTCTCAGGGATATGCCGGGAGCTCAGTTCCTCCCGGTGGGGCGGAGCTCATTATCCAACAGCCGACTGTGTGACGATCAGATGAAATACAGGCACGGTGCTTGGCACATAGCAGGTGCTCAACAAACACCAGCTCTCCAAGTAATAAACAACTTCCACTGTAAACTTCTTTGTACCAGGGTTCTTTCCAGGCACAGGCAACGTATCCCCTTTTCTGGGTGTTGAGACAGCAGTGAGCAATTCTGGGCACAGCCCAATCTGCCGTGCTCTCAGGTCCCCACTGGCTACAGAAGGCAGACCCAGGAGACCATTCTGAGTGGCTGGCTAAAGGCAAGCAGAGTGTCAGAGGGGGGCGCACAATCAAGTCTGGGCTTCCAGGGCTATTCTTTCCCTTTCTAAAGCAAGAGCGAAAAAATAAAAACCTCTCTCTGTGCATCCTCTTAACCCCAACTTCCTCCTTACCAAGCACTTCTTTCATGCAACTGTTCTATGGCTAAATGCACCAGACTTATCTGGTTTTCTCCCTTTTTCACTCTTGCCCAAGGTCCTGAAAGAAAGCTCCTCCTGGTATCTTAGGCTTGCATTTTGGGAAAGTTTCCATCCTGACTGTAAAGGGAGTGGGCACTGTCTAAGCTGGGGAGATTCGTGCAGACTGGACCCATGTAAACCCAACATAGAGAGGTCTAGCCGTTCCCAAGAGCAGGAATGGACTGGACTCCTGACAAAATGCAGCATCTCATGAATGCAGCTAGCCCGGGGCCAGGACGGCCCAGCGGTAAACAACCACGCAGCCTTTCTCCACACTCAGAGTCTATCAGCACTCACCAATGGCGGGGAGATGGTTCCAGCACCGATGCATTTACAGTCAGGCCCCATGAACAGAATTCAAATCTATGCTCTCCACATTTGCCTTCACACCTCAAAATGACTCTACCCCTAATTAGCTTCCAAAGAGACTCCTATTAGGTAACATGGGAACGAAGCAAGACACGAGCTACACTTCAGCCCAGCTCCCAGCTGGTCAACAGACTGTCCCAGTGCTGCAGCTGATGTCACTTTAAGGAGAAAGCCACGTGACGCTGGCTGGCAGAGGGGCCTGGAGCTTGTCTTCCTTCCTCATGCTACACAGTAGCCACCATTCTGAAGGAATAAAGCAGTTCCTTATCTGTCACCCATGGAAAACATGGCCATGTCATCAAAACAAAAACGTTCCCATCCCAGCACAGTAGGAACAGTGGCACAACCCGTCGGGTCCAGATGATCCAGAACAGAGCACGACCTGAATACAGGGAAGTCTGGATTTCTGTGGCTGTCCGCAGGGCCCGGCGCGCGCACGCAACACACACACACGCGCACGCGCACGCACACACGGGGTGGGGAGGGGGAGCGCTGGGCGCAGCAGAGCTGATGCGGCCGCGGGCCCAGGTGAGCCAGGAGCTGGGGTCACAGGCTGGAGGGTAGCAGGGCTGAGGGGGTCCTTAGGTAGCAACTGGTCACCTGCAGTTGGGGACCATGGCCTGCATGGTGTGGCTGGCTTGCCCACGGTCACATGGAAGGTGTGGGGTTAGCTTCTTCACTCCAGGCCCAGGCCCCCTCTGTCACGTCACACATTTCCCATCACCTCTGAGTCAACGGACTCATTACCCATTCTGTGCTATGGGGCCAGGAAAGTCGGTGTCCTTTCTTTCACTGGAATGCCTCCTCTACACTTCTGGTTCCCTCAGATTTGGATTTTCCACACACTGAGAGACAGTCTAGCACACCTCTGCCCACCTGAACTTTCTGTGATGCTGGCTAAGTTTTACATCTGTGCCGTTTAACCTGACAGTGAAAAGCTGCACGTGGCTACTGAGCACGTGACGAGTGGCTAATGCAAGTGAAGAACCGAACTTTCTATTCCATTCTGTTTTAAATTTAAATAATCACAATTGTGTCAATTATCCCTCAACAAATCTGCAAAAAAAATGTAAGCAGTGACATGTGGCTAGCGGCTACCATATTGAACAGCCCAGGTCTGGAGTACGGAGCATCCTTATAGGGAAGGGGTCAGCACATTTTTTTCTGTAAAAGGCCAGACAGTAAATATCTTGAGCTTTGTAGACCATATGGTCTGTCACCACTGCTCAGCTCTGCTGTGGCAGCGCAAAGGCAGCCACAGACACTACATACACAAATGAGTGTGGCTGTGTGCCAATAAAACTTTATTTACAGGAACAAGCCATGGGCCAGATTTGGCCTGTGGGCTTAGTGTGCCAACCCTGATCTAGGTACAGGGTTGAAGTTCAAATCCCAGGACTACTGCCCAGCAGCTGAATGATCTTGGGCATCTTCATCTTATTAAACCTCAATTTCTTCATCTAGAAAAAGGGAACATAGTATTCACTTCTCCGGGTTATAAGAATTAAATGGAAAGCTGATAACACACTTAGCACGGGGCCAACACAGATGGGCGTTCAAAAAGCCCTTGAGGGTGAACGGAAACTGGATACGTACTGGGTGCTCTGACTTAAAAATATCCTACTGCTTCCTCCCTTTCCTGTGAAGTGGACACTACTATCCCCAGCCTACAGAGAAGTGGCTGGTTCAAAGTCAAAGACAATAAAGTGGCAGGACTAGAACCCAGGGTGCCCGTTTCCTGGTTCCTTGCCCTGGTCTCCCTTCCTCTCAGGCTTTTCCAGCTGACATGAGCTCTGCCCAAGGTTCCGCTTGACTGGGCTCACGTGAACCACCTTGTACTGTAAGAGGCTTGAATCCTTTACAAAGGAAATTGTTAAAAAAACAAAGTCAATGACTTCCTGAGGGCTCTACGATGTCGTGCTCTACTGGTTCCTGTTCTGTCCACTGTTCTGGGGCCCCTGTCACCACCAGTGACCAGAGACCCCTCATCTAAGGCTGTCAGTCACCAGTACACCATGGGAACGCCCTCACAAGGTGGCTCCCCTTTACTGGGCAGGGTCAGAATGAGGTTCGGTGCTGCAGGTCCGTGTGAAGATCTGGCTGTCGCCCTTCACAGCCCCGCCTCCGCACAAGTCCTCCAAAGTTGAAAAACGCTATCCCCACCCTGGTGATGGGGTCACACAGAGATGCCCTCTGCGGTTCCTTAGAGAACTGCACAATCTGACGTGAGCAGGCCCGGCTCAAATACGAACTCAGTGCTGGCTTCCACCTTCCTCTGGGCTCCCTCCCGAGCAGAACGAGGCGCCGAGGTCTTCTCCCCCATCTCCTTAGCGGAGTCGGCCAGGATCATTCCCGAGCAGAGGAGAGGGCACTCAGGATCACCATCTTCTTCCCCAAGGGCCCTAAGTAAGACACCATCGGCTGTGCCCGCCATGCTGGCTTAACTGCAGCAACCAGGGCATGGGGCCAAAACCCCGAACAGAGGCCAAATCGGAGACGGGCAGCCAGCTGGACGGGGGCGAGCCCCTGGGCCCCGGCTCTCTCCTCCTGCCACGGAGAGGGGCTGAAAATCAGGCCCCCGTCCCCAAGAGCACCGGAAGCCTGGCCGTGACGCTCACCGCCTTCCATGAGGGACCTCACCCGGTCTCCCCACAGACCCGCCCAGAAACTGTGCAGAAGTGGCCGGCTCAGCCTTTCTCCCACAAGCGCAGGGAAAGGGCTGGCCAGGCATCTTCACACAGGTTCAAAGCCGAGGAGGATGCTAGCAGCCAGGAGCTCCTCAGGCCAACACAGAGCAGGTGCCAAGCTGGCCCTGCTCTTCCGTGGCCAAGCGGAGGGCTCTGTGCCACGTCCTAGAGCAGAGATGTCCTGGGGTCTTTTCTGCAGCACTCAAGGACGTGCCCGAACCTTACAAAAGTTTAAAAACCGGATTTTTTTCTTAAAAAGCAAATTAGAACCCATTCACCTGTAGACAGAGCATCCACCACACGCCTCAGCCAGCAGCCCGGGCACCTGACGGGCACAGCTCTTCCACTCCAGGCTGCAGTTCACCTTCCGGCCTACTCAGCCTCGGCCAGGCCTCACCTCTCTCTTACTTTTCTAACAGGTGAGGGTGTTTGCTAACCGCCCTAGGAATCAGATGAACAGGAGGCTGACTGCCAAACTTACAGCCATTTGCAGCTAACTTACCTACTTCTCTCCTCAAGACTAAATGCTGATGAGCAAAACCCCCATAGGGCTCAAAAAAGACACCCCGAAAGCTGACGTGGGCAGCCCGTCTCCGTGGGTTCACTATTTTCCTTCACTATTGTCCTTTGGGCCTGCGTCACATGCCCCACAGCCACCGGGGCCTGGAATCCTGGCTGGCATCTGAGGGTGTGGAATCCCCAGGAGCGCCAGGAGTCAGGTGACCCAGGCAGAACAGTCTCGCGTGTTTGTGTCAGCGACTCCCCCACCCTTTGAGATCACCAGCGAGAACACGCTAAGACAGAGCCCAAAGGGCACCCAGACTCCTTTGTTCAGTCACACCAACATGGTCACTTTCTTTTCCTTTAAGGGGTGGGGAAAAAAAAGTAGGTTTACACTGAATCAGACTTTTCCAACTCATCCAATGCCAGAAGGTTTTGTTCGTTTTGATTCCTTTAGTTCCAGTGCAGGCACAGGCAAGGAATTTTGGAAGTTCTTGGGAATCCCAAGTGCCCCCAATGAAAGCAAGAGCTTCAACTAAAATAAACACAGACCACATGCCTCTGGCCAAGTAGATGACACTTGATGAAAATTCTGTGTGTAGGGCGCTAGTCTTGTGCCCTCCAAGGAGGTCACTCCAAGGTCAAAAGGATGGGGCCCCTGAGCAGTCTCCCTGGAAGGGGGCCCCTCGTGAGGGCCGCTGGAGAAGGCCGTTCCCTTCTCCTCTGGCTTCCTCACCAGCATCCAACCGGTGACCAACCAACCAACCGCTACCCCCTTCAGCCCTCGCCCTGCCCTGGTTCGCCCCTCTCTCCTGGGTCACTCTGTGGTCTCCCAGTGTCTGCTCCAACCCTGTCCGCAGTGCCACTCCCCAAGTGCAAGCACCAGCATGTGCTCCCCAGCTCCCAGCCCTCGGGCGATAAAGTCGGGACTCCTCCGTCTGGCACCCACTGCCGTCCTGACCTCGACCAGCTTAGCTGCCAGCCCAGCTGCGCGCCTCCCGCCCTCGAGCCTAGGCTATCCTCCACCACCCGAGGCAGTCTCCGGTGCCCCCGCGCACACTGCTCCCTGGTCTGGAACACCTCCTCCTCCCAATTCTGCGTCCGTCTAAACTCCTGCTCATTCTTCAAGCCTCAGGAAGCCGCCTCAGCCCTCCTCCCTTCGGCTTGGTTTAAATGACCCTCCCGTCACTCCCACAGGACTGTGGACTCACCAGAACCCTGTGGACCCACACCTCCGCTACACTTACTACACACGGCACATGGTAGGAAGCGGATAAAAACAACTGCAGTCTGAGTGTTCACGACACAAGCCGATGAGCTCCTCAAAGACGGATTTGGTTTACTCAAGTGCGAATTCTTCAGGGCCTGACACACATGGTAGGCGTTTACTAGACGTGAACTGGATTGCGCCTGGGGGACCATCAGCACGGCAGTGTTCCGTGGTCACCACAGAAACAGCGACACGTCCGAAGAGGCACAGAGGGCAAGGAAGGTGAGTTCTATCACATCCGCCAAGAGCAGAGGCAGCCCAGGCGCCTTGGTCACCTCCCTCACACAGCCCCTCGGTCACCAAGCTTCGTGATGTCCGGGAAGAGGGTCTGTGTCAAGGCCACCCAAGGCCAGCCACCTTGGTGGGTCCTCTGGGGAGAGCTCTCTAAAGAGCTCCCAACCACCTGTGCCAGCCTCTGAGGGCACCTGCCCAGAACCTAGCGAATAATAGCCTTCGCACCCCGGTACGAAAGGCTCTCCCGCAAAGCTGCCCAAAGTACAGCAGCAATCTCTCAGGCCAAGACTGTTCACCCCACAGGACGCCAGGCTGGGGCTGACAAGGGGTGACACTCAGAAGACAAGGGGAGTGGAGATCTACGCCTACCAAGGAGTGGACGGCCTTTCCCTCCATCATCCCAGTCAAGGACTCGTTTCAAAAGCTTTGATGGAGCTTAGATGAGCTCTTGCTCCTGGAGAAACTGCCACCGCGTTCAGGTGGCAGGGGGGTCCGGAGACAGCGGAATCAGACCCCAGTAGTCGGTGAAAGGTGGCCAGGCTGGGGGCAAGTGCCACAGCCGCGACCACGCAACCTGCACCAAGAGGACGTGGGCCACAGTTGTGAAAGGCAGCTCGCCAACTTGAAAGAAGGGGCAAGATGAAAGAAAGACATCAGCTGCGGAGAGTCTAAAAAGAATCTTAAAGTAAATGGACCTCCCACTCTCAGTCCAGATAGGTGTGCAGCCACTGAGGTTTCCAAAGAATCCATTCACAGAAGTTGGTGAGAGCAGAGCCAAGATTCCAGGGCCGCGTCATGACACTTGCATTTAAATCTTCTATGTTTAGGACCAAATTAAATCACTTTTGATAAACAGAGATTTTGTTTCCTAAAGCGAAAGCTTAAAAGATTTCACCCACCTTAACTCTTAAGAGACACACTGCAAACTGAATTGTAACATGTACTCTCAACCCTTCTTCCCCCCAAAATCACATCTGCGAACAGAGAATGTGGGTGAAGAAAGGCTCTACCTGGCCTTATCCAGCCAAGCCCAGCTCCGAGTTAAGTCCCCTCTGCTCTGTCCCTCGTCCTGTCACCCACTGGGGCCATGGGGACAGTTGCCCTGGTCCTTCCCCTTGAACTCCCAGCCCACCATCTGTCCTCCCAACAGCACGTGCCTGCCACGGGCTGCACACCAACATTCGCTGGGCTCTAAGTGTCCCCAGCCACGGTCTCACTTAGTGCCCCCAACCCACGGGCTGGGTGCTGTCGGCACAGCCATAGTTCAGAGGAGGGAAGCCAGGCGGGAGAGGCAGTCAACGGCCTAAGAGCAAATGGAGGGCAGACCTGGGATTCGAACGCAGGCACTGATGCCACAGCTGAACGCTGCCCCTGGCAGTAAACGACACAGACCTGGGTTTCACCTCCTCTCTGCCCAAAGTTCCCCCGTGGAAGTTCTCCTCTTGCTGGCACGTGGCCCGCCCTGGACCGCCTGGCAGAACTTCTGCCCACCCAGTCCAGCTCACGCCCCACCGGCAGCACCGCACCTGCGCCAGGGGCTTCTCAGACAGGCTCTCACCCAATCCTCCTGAAACCACTGGGAGGCAAGGCCAGCAAGATGAGAAACCTGAGGCCGCGAGGGTCACACAGCAAACTGGGTCCAGCAAGTGAGCAGTAGTGTGCCCGCTGCTTTCCCCCTGGGGAATCCCATTGTCTGACTGCTCCGGGGCCTTCGGGGGAGGGGGGCTCCCAGGACCACGCCACAGAGGGGGCCCCTGCATTCCACACCCCGTCTGGAGTCTCAGAACCACAGACACCCCCGGCCCCCTCTCCTCACCCAGAGCGCAGAGGCGGCTGGCTGCCGAGGACGGTGTCCTTCCACCTCCAAACACGCAGAGGCTGCTTGCAGGCGGCACACGGAACGTCCCTCCACTCCCAGGCCCCCGGCCAACGTGAAGGCCAGAGCAAGGGGAATTCCAGGCACGGCGGAGGCCTCTCCCAGCTGGGCTGTGTCCATCAGGGCACTTCAGCCAGAGGGCAGCCGGGAAGGAGGGTGGCCTCCTTGGGGTGAGCCACCTCCTCCCCCCAGGGCCCTGCTCCAACTGCCAGGACACAGAGGGGCCCCGGACAGACGCTGCTCCCCGGGTCCCCTCAGGCCCCCCAAGCAGGCTCTGCCACATGGCCACCCCAGCCCCTCCCAGAAGTGGCAGCGTGGTGCCCGGTCCATAATCGCCGGGGACCACCCCCTGCTCATGGCAGCAAGCGCACCTCCACTGCCCCAGGGCGGCCACTGGACCAAGAGGGAGCACACGGAGGCCCGCCACAAAGAGCTGAAACGCCACTGTCCCGCCCACCAGAGGCGAGGAATTTCTCTGAGCAGCAGCATTTTCAGCAAGAGACGGAGCGAGTTCCTCAGCCATGGGCTCGTGCTGAGGATTCAATGAACTAATGAAGTAAAGTGGCCAGCTCGGCGAGGGACACCCAGCAGGTGCCCAATCAGTGTCTGCTAAATGAATGCAGGAAGAACAATCCCCCTCCTCCCCACCTCATTAGGCCCAAACCCAACTCTGAGCGGAGGAGAAAGAGCCCTTATTTACCCACCACCACCAACGCGCGGAAGGGCAGATGGACAAACCTTTGCCAAGGCGACCAAAAAGGCCTTTTCATCAAGCTCCAGGTTTCAGCACTTCCTATCAGGACTCAGTTTCCCCGGCGGCAAGTTTCACGAGCCTACACGTTCAGTAACTGAAGGGATGCCTGCTGCACACGCATCAGGGGAGGAAGTGAAAAATGGGATGGACTGTCAAAGTCAACCAAGAGCTCGGAGGGCATGTTTCACTAGGCTAAAGAACTCTGGACAGTGACCATGTTGCCTGTGGGTCTGCTACAGGGTGCTGTCCTGCAAGCAAGAATGTGTCCCGGGACTTCCCTGGTGGCGCAGTGGTTAAGAGCCCGCCTGCCAAGGCAGGGAACACGGGTTCGAGCCCTGGTCCGGGAGGATCCCACAAGCCGCAGAGCAACTAGGCCTGTGCACCACAGCTACTGAGCCTGCGCTCTAGAGCCCACGAGCCACAACTACTGAAGCCCGCGTGCCTAGAGCCCGTGCTCCACAACTAGAGAGGCCACCGCAATGAGAAACCTGCACACCTCAATGAAGACTGGCCCCCGCTCGCCACAACTAGAGAAAAAGCCTGTGTGCAGCAACCAAGACCCAACGCAGCCAAAAATGAATAAATTAAAAAAAAAAAAAAAAAGAATGTGTCCCAAAGTCTCGCAGGAGAGAATGCAGCACTTGAGCAGGGCACCCAGGAGACGCAGGTTCTGGTCCCTCTGTGCACTGGCCCACGTGACCTTGGGAAAGTCACCGCATCTCTCGGCGTGGGATTTCCCTTCTGTAAGATTACATTTTGTAATCTTACATTCTGTAAGAGCAGGCCACAGTAGCTCCTGCTCTCCCAGCCCCTGGTCATCCTAAAATAATTCTATGAAACATAATCCCAAGTATGTAGGAGGACAGGTTCCCAGCAGTCAGGTACAGCCAGGTGGCTGACAGTATGGCACTCACTGCAAACCAAGGTGAAACGGACCAAAGGCTTACTGAGAATCACCAAGATACACCCTGAACCCAAACTGCATCTTCCCACCCCTGAGCCCCAGAGGGATACTATGTGCCAAACCTCCAGAAGGAACAAGAAGCTGAAAAGACCAGGATGGTGGGGGTGCACGGCCCGCATGAGAACTACCCTGAGACAAGAGACTGAATAAAACCTGCCCTCTTCGTTCCAGAAAGGAGGTGGCTCAGAGGGGCTGTACTGAATCCTGTGGGGGGAAGCGCACCCAACGCCTGGCCCGGCAGAAACAGGAACTACCTGGGTGATGTCTGCAGCAGGCACGTGGCCCAGGGATGGGTACCTTTCAGATTCTCCTTCACTGAGACATGGCAGCAGCGGAAAATTCCAATACGCTTATTCTACTCCTGAACAGGAAGGTCCCTAATCCCCGCTAAGGGAAGAGAGGTATACGTGGGGTCTATTCCAGTCCTCGTTCCTCAGTCTCAGATGCACAACCAAATCAACTCAGAAGCTTTAAAAGTACCAACGCTGAGTCCCACCCCTTCTCTCCAAGATTCTGATGTAACTGGTCCTGGATGCTGTCTGGGCACCCAGATTTTTTTTTTTTAAACTTCCCCAGGTGATTCTAGTATGCAGCCAAGGTTGAGGAACACTGCTATAAAGTCTAAAAACTCGGCGACAGGGGCTCCCAGCCCTCTCCCACAAACTCTTCAGGAGCAGAAAGGCCAGCAGACCCAGCCAGGCAGCCCTTGCTGGAGGTGTGGGTATCCTTACCCCGCCTCCACACACAAACCAGGATCGACCTGCACAGAGCCATCTGTCTGAGACAGAATGCAGGGCCTCTGCCCAGCCCTGGCTGGGGCATACCAAGTGCCCACACGCTGGAGGATGTACAGTTGTGTTCAGTTATTTGATGACTTTAGGCATGTAAACAAAATGTGATATTGTACAAACCTGGGGTGGCAAGGACCACAAAATGATTTACTATGAGACATCTTACAAATGCAAAAAAAAAAAAAAAAATGCTGGAAACCCTTTTAACAATCTCTTTGAATGGAAAATGGGATCTGCATAAATGTGATGCTTCTAGTGGGCTGTCAGATTTATTTCCCATTTCCCCCAGAAGCTCACTGGGAATAATCATATTATTTTCTTGTGAATCTGTCTTTTGTAAGGATGAAGCGGAACATTCCAGTCTTCCCAACCGAGGCACTGCCTTTGGTCCTATGGTAGATACAGAATCCAATTACTCCTTCAAAGAAAAGAAAAATGACTGTAGGAAATAGAGGGGCAAGGAAAAAAGGCAGTTAAAATTTCTAAGTTTCCCTGTGGTGTTAACAAGACTAAACAAAATTTATGCTTCGAGATAAAACAGAACCCAGTGCCTCTGTCTTATGAACACACCAACCGATAGCACGGTGTATGGAGAGCAAGCAGGCTCTGAAGCCAGACAGACCGGAATAGAGCTACCAGATGCTCGGCCTTCCAGCTGTGTGGCCCTGGGCCAGTTACTTGGCCTCTCTGAGCCTCAGTTTCTTCAGCCGTAACTGCAGGACTTCTTTGAGAATTAGAGACAGAGTATACAAAGCCCCTGGCCAAGGGTGAGCCTTCAACAACCAGTGGGCACTGCTATTATTCTTTGAATAATCCACACCCATTTCAGCTAAATCCCGCTGCACCCAACTTTTTACGGGCCTGGATCTTGGGAACCACATTATATCACTACAGGAGGAGAATCTGTTTCTTTGTTTCAAGGGAGAGCGAGAACAGCCAGGAGTTGGCCTGCTCCTGCATTCTGGGGTCAAATGGGCTGTTTACCGACATGATTTGCTTTCACCTCCTGAGAGGGGCCCAGTGGAAAAAGTCCCTCCAGGGACTACAGATACCTAAGGGGAGCTGTTGTTTCCGTGATATTCCTGCCCAGTCTGGCCAGGCTGCCCCCATCCCCCCTGCAAAAGGCAGCTTCCCATGCGGCCCCCGCAGCAGGAGAGGAGAATCGTAAAGAAGCAGGGTGCCTGTCACACTTCTCCGTAACCCCTGACGTGATGTGAAATTCTACAAGGTAGATCCTTTGAAATGCAAAATCTTCCCGAGTCCTTCAAATGTGTTTTTATTTTCTTGGGTTCCTAAGGCTGCTTTCAGACCCACCCATCAGCATTTCCCCCTCTCAATCAACCCACACTTAACAAAAAAAAGGAAGAAGAAGAAGATGAGGAAAAAGGAGGAGGAGGAGGAGGAGGAGGAGAAGGCAGCTGCAGCAAAGACGTCTCTGTTTTCTGAAAACGCTCAAGTATCTCCAGTCACTGCAAGGGGGGAAAAAAAAACTTGTCCTCTGCTCCAGCCTCCCTGTAACCCTCCTCCAAGACACCCTGAAGCCAAGTTTCCTCTGGAAGATTTCCTCCCATCCTAACCAGCACAGCACTAACTGCTGCTTCTCAGGATCTCAGAGAACTTTCTTAAGACAAGAATCCAGATGCCCCCTGACCAGAGTTCGGGAGGGTTAAGATCGGCACCACCAAAACCACAACCCGCAATTTTCGAAGCCCAAACCTTGATCCAAAACTGTGTGCACAGGAGGTTTGGATTAAACATCAAAGAAGAAGTTACCTTAAAACAAAGTTGTTTGGCAAAGAAAATTACTTCACCATAAGAAGAACCCTAGGGAATGGTAAATAGCTTTTGAATATAGACTTTTCAGTGGCAAGGTCATTAATCATGTTAATGTAAACTGCGCTAAAACAAAAATTGTCTAAGCAAGTCTCCGGGGCACATCAGCATATCTAAGCCTCTAGGTTTGTTTCCAGAGTTCACATCCCGGCCGCAGGCAATGAAACTGTTGTTAATGGGGTCAGCTATTATAGTGCAGTCCCCGACCTTGGGCCATAATAAAGGTGACTCAGTCCTGTAGAAAGAACCCTTCTAAAGTTAGGCAGGAAACAAACATAGAAATTAATCAGAGAAGGAGAGTCAATGATTTCAGAAAGTTTATCCATTGGGCAAGTTTAAACAGCAACTCTCCCTGGATGATCAGAGATTTCAGAAAAGAGTTGAGGGAAACCAGTCAACATTCCTTATGGCACCCAAGTCCCTCAGCCAGGCCCTGTTTTGTAGGGTGGAGGGCAGGACAGCAGCTGGACAAGGCGAGGAGAGTGGAGCCCAGCAGAGTTAAGCTGTGCTGAGCCCCACCAGACCCGGCCATGTGCTTCATGCTGGCAACAAACCGGTTCTTTCAAGAGAGGAAGAGTCTGACAAAAAGGACAGCTGCAGTGAGAAGCTGAGAGGCAAAAACTTCGACTAAGCTCTGGGTTTGGGATTCTCCCTCCCCTCAAGTCAAAGAAAAAAAAAAAAAAAATCACCTTGGGGTTTACAAGGGCTAGTTAATCTATTAAAGTGTCTCCCTTGCTGGATCAATTAAAGAGAGCCCCTCCACATCTGGTTTCCACCTAAAACCGAAACTTGTATTATCAGCATATTACATAACAAATTATGCCTGCAGGTTTCTTTTATTACACATCAGAGAGGTGTGTGTAGTGGTGGTAATGATGGGGGTTGTGCTGATCTGAGTATCTGCTTATTTCAGTCTTTTTTTTTTTTTAGGGCAAGAGCAAAGTTTTCCACGCAGTGTGCAATCCAAAAAAGTCACACTGACTGGGTGAAACATCAACTGAACAATCCAACAGTGTGTCTGGGGCTCAGTCTTGAGGGCCTACTGCATCAAGCAGTGGGTCAGAAGGGTGTGCTTTTTCAAAGAGCAATGCAAAGGTAAACCAAATTGCTCCGAGGCGTCCTCTGCTGCCAGCTCCCAGATTTTACACAAGGCTCCCTCCTCTCCAGCCTCCTGCAGGGGAGGAGAGCTGGCTGGCCTTTCCTGAGCTTCGATCATGGGTCAGGCGCCTGCTCCCTGAACCCACTTAAAGGACACCCAGCCCACTAGGCCCCTACAGAACCAGGGAGATGGAGAGGCCGGGCAATGGTGAAGGAATCAGCAGGGGAATAAAGGCTAAAAGGAGTGGTGGGAAAGAGCCTAAGAAATAACAACAGGGCTTCCTATAAAATGTCAGTTAAGTGTAGCCACCATGATTACAAGAAGGTATCTCAAAGCTCTTCTTCCTCAAAAAATTTTATGAACTTCCAAAATGCTACTACACGCAACATACCCTAAGTTCAAAGCAGAAGGGAGAAACTGACTAAAAATTATCATCAATCAAAACAGTGGAGTGCTCTATTTGTCCTGCCAGCCTTAGAACATTCAAGGCCACTTCTGTAGCAACTATACTGCTAGCTTTTATTTAAAACTTGTCTTCGATGTTAAAACGATTGCACAGCAATAATCACCTTCTCAGGGGGAAAAGAAGTCCTTGGGCAAAATTATTTGAACTGGTCTTAAAACCACCTTGTTCTCTGGAGGGGCATTTGGGAGAAAGAAACAGACCTGCCGCAGGCCTCTCCTTCATTTTCTGGCCTGGAACAGCACCCTGGGAGGCGATCAGCAGCCTCCTAGGTCTGTACCATGGCTGGCAGCATCCAGACCCTTGCCAAGTACAGACACAACGTCAAGGGCTACCAATCCTGAACTTAAGACCCAAACCTTCTCCCACTAACATGAGCCTATCAACTGGGACAAGAAGCTGTTTTCTGTTTATCTAGTTGTCCATAGCTAAGGAAAAAGGGGGGGAAAAAAAAAACCACACTACAGATCTGCAATTCAGTATCAAAACTGTAACTGAGACAAGTTACTGTTAAGTGGATAAATTAAAATGAAACCAAAACCTGGCGAAGTCACGAACAGTGAGTTTCACCCAGTCTACTAACTCCATTCCTTTCCAAGTCCTCAAACCTGATGGCATATTTTAACCCAGAGTCCAGGATCTGGAGCAAGGAGGGATCCCCTTCCAGCCGGTGGGAACTGCTGGGAACACATATGCTAGTATGTCATTTGGAAGTCTGCTAATATGTTGTAAGCAGCACAAGACGCTTGCCTGGCTTCCCAGGCCAATAAACAATGCCATTCCAACTCCTGCAGCAGTCAATAGAAAACAGTCCCTTGTCTACACCACGCAACAATTCAACAAACATTTGTTCCTGTTGAACAACCGTCAGCCTGGCTCCGTCTGCACCCGCTCCGGCAAGACGAGCGTGGCGGAGGCGGCATCGGCACAAATGCCCTGCCCAAGTCCGGGGCCCGGAATGCAGCCCACCGCGGGGGCCACTTGCCCAACACCACCGAGTCCGGATGCTGTAACGAATGGAAGACTCGGAGTGTGGCCTATAGGAGGCAGAATCCCATTCATCAAATGCCGCAAAGAGCTGTTCTTTGTTCACCATCGTACGAAGTACAGTACGTGTTAATGAACCAGGGCGGTCAGATGGAGGCAGCCTGGCTTCAGGGGGCGTCCGGGGGCGAGGGACGCGAGCAAACCGGCTCTCGAGACTCGCTGGTGCTCCGCCGCCTTGTCCCGAGCCACGAGCATTGTTCCCCAAGTCTGCGGGCGGGGGTAGGGAACCGGGGGGTGCCGGAGGATACATTTGGGGCAATGCAAACCGAGGGCCCTCCCCGGGACTCTGGGCGTCCTCCCCTTCTTCGTCCCCGCCCCACCAAGAGAAAGCCCGAGCGGCGAAGACGACTCCCACGGGCTTGGAAATCAAGGACTGGCAAAAATGTGACTCGACCCGTGTGCCCGTGCCGGACGGCCCTTCTCGCCATGTGCAAAAGCCACGCCGGCACGGCCCCCCTGCCCCCTTTCCGCAAGTCCTCGCCGCGGCGACCCCGGGGGCTTCCCCTGCCCGGGACAGAACGCCCTCTCACCCCCTACGTGACCTCCCCGGCCGGTCCAGCCGCCGGGGAGCCCGCCGCTGCGTGCCCGCATCCCGGGGTGGCGGACGCAAACTTCCGCGAACAAAAGAGTTGTCTGCAAACGATGCGGGAACTCCGGGGTGAGCGGGGACGCCCGGGTCCCGGGGCTCGGCGCCTTCGCCGCTGCCGCAGCCAGGGCTCAAGTTGAGACGTGGAGAGGAGGACACCCCCGGGCGCAGCAGTCCCCGCGCCCGCCCCGGGAAGCGCAGACTTTTCCGCAGGGGCCGGGCTGGCTCGTTCCCCTGGCTGCGCTCTGACAAGTCTCACGCATGCACCAGCGGCGACACTCAGCGCCCCGAGAAACCACCCGACCCAACGCGAAACAAGGCGGACAAAAAGGAAATCAGCAACATAAAAATAAAAATAAAAAAGGTCAAGACCAGCACACACGCGAGCCGGGCTCCCTACAGCCGGCGGCTGGGGCGCACACGGCAGGGACCTCCGCTCGGGACCAGCCCCCCGGTCGCCAACGCCGCCGCCCAGCCCGGGGTCGCTTACTGTGCGCGGCGGGACGCTCCGAGAGCGGACCCCGCGCCGTTGCCGCCGGCGCTCGCCAAGTCGTCCAGGCTGCCCGCGGCTGGTCCGCCGCGCGCACGCTCTCCTGCCGGCGCCGAGCGCTTTGTACCGAGCGGCTCCCAGGGAGGAGGAAATCGACTTGTCACTTCCTGAACTGTTTGCAACTCGTCCCTTTAACCGGCCCCGGCCAGGCCGCCCGCGCCCGCCGCCGCCGCGGGGCAGCCCGACCGCGGCTGCGTGTCGCTGGGTCCGGCGCTCTGCGGGCGGCGTCGCGGGCCCGGGCGCTCAGCGCGGCGGCGGCGGCGGCGGCGTGCAGGAGCCGGGCAGCGTGCGGCGGCGGGCGAGTGTGCAGTGCGCGCAGCCGCCGGTGGGCGGGGAGTGGGGGGGTCGCGGCGCGCCGCCGGCAGGGCTAAAGGGCGTCCTGCGAGCCGAGCCGCGCGCCGCTCGCCGAGCTCGCGCCCGCAAGGCCCCGGAACGCGGGAAGTGGCCCCGGCCCCCGGCCGCGCCGCCGCCACCACCACGGCTGCCCGGGCCCCGAGCCAGAGACCCCGGGGCCGTCTCCCCCCGCCCCCCGCACGAGCCGGGATGAAAACCCCGGGCCGCGTGGACTTAAGACGTCCAGCTTCCGGGTTGTTGGGTTTTTGAGGTTTTAAGGAAACGATTTCAGGGGCGTGCTGGGCGGTAGGGGAGGGGGACCGTGTTAGTGTTGTCACACTTTCGGAAGATAAATCGCTACTTTCCTAACTCGGGGTGCTGATCGAAATAAAGGAATGTGTACTTCAGAAGCCACATCCAAAATACATGCAACTGGTGAAGGAAGGATTTGTGGTTGCTAAGCAGAAGCAGAGCATGTTTAGTTCTGTAACTTAGGATGTTGACTTAAGTTCAGGAATGTAGCCCTGATAGAATAAGCAGAGTATTTTCATTGTGCTGCTCACCTGGGGGAGGGGGATTGTTTTCCTTGTGAAGTGAAGCCCTAGATTTCCCATTACTCCTTCCTACTGGTTTATGTTATTTTATTAACCTTTTATCCAAAAAGAGATTTTTTAAAGAGAAGGTTTTTGAAAAGAACTCCCTATGCCTGTTTTGTGTTCTCCTTTGCCAAAAAAACAAAACACCTCATTACTTTACATGGATTGTGTCTGCACCATCTGAATGGTTCTATTCATAAATCAGGAAACTTTTTCTGCTGCTTCTAGGAACATTTAATTGGTTTTAATCCAATGTTTCAATCCCAGCATCAAACATAAATGAACAATTAACTTCTTGAGCTTGTGTACACTTGGGAAACTATTATATTTCATGGCTATTGCTAAAATATTTCAGTTTCTCATCACACTGGACCCATTCTTTTTCAGAAAACCACGAGCTCACGTCTCCTTTCACACTAACTACAGCTAACTCTAGTGGTCTCTACTGTAGGATGGATAACAACCAGGAGAGGATGTGAGTATGCACTCAAGTAGGCGATGTGGGGTGTAATCACTTCGTCCTAAGAAAGCCAAGATGAGATAATATGCAGAACACTAAGGTACGGATATCCTTATCCATAAACACTGCTTTAAAAAAATTTATCAAGGGCCAATTCTGAAAGGAGCAAGAACCAAGTCTTCCTAGATTGAACAAAGAAAGGCATAAGGGATAATTTGAGAATGCTGCTACACTGGCCTAATGCCATCTTATCACAGCGTCACCTCAGCCTTCGAGAGCTTTAAGGATATAGTTTAATTTACTTTTTATTAGGAGGCCTAGAGTGACTCCTGCTGGTAAGCATTCAGTTTATTCCTGCAATTACTAGTTCATCGGGTCAACATAAAAAACAAAATTCAGGGGTCCCAAGCCTGGAAACAATTATTGCAACCATTATTCTTGTTGCTTTCAGGATGATTTTAGTCTCACAAAACTCCAAGGACTGTGGTTATGGCAAGCTCCTTTGCTGTACCGCCTCCTTTCTAACCTAAAGCAGCCTGTTTTTCTGGTTCTGAGGCTTTCTTAAAAGTGTAGAGAACTAAACTATCTGCTTCAAGAGTTCTGCTACTAACCAGTGAATAGCTATTTCTCATATACTTAATTTGAATGTCCAAAGACTAAAAATATACATTAAGGCCTGTGCCACTAACCTTCCATACTATGGGCCTTCCCACATCATGTAATAAAGTCCTATAGATATAACACACACCACTTTTTACAGCTATACTACATAGTTCTTTATTATAAAAAATCCTACCCAAAAGTTTGTATATTAGAGTTGCTCAATTCAAAAGAGTAAATATAAACTCAGTCAAACCCTGGACTTAAAACAATGTAAACTGCAGTCAGAGGAAGGGGGGGGCTAAGCTGTCTACCTTTGTTCAGTCCTCAAAGGTCAAAACCAAATCAAAACCAGATTTAGAGCACAACAAGACACCAATATGCAAATTCATAGGCCAATTTAGGAATAAATATATAAATAATCCAAAAATGATCACCTGTAACTTTTCCATTATCATCAACCAACACTAACCTGGTTAAGCCATAGAACAGCCTAGGGATTACATACAGTCTCACTCCAAGACCAATATATGGAACCTAGCGAGAAAGCACAGCAATACTGGCTCTTCTGGCTCCTGGCTCCCCGCAAAGCAGAACTTCCAAAAGAAGGAATGCCTGTGTGTATGGTATGTGTGATATGTCCACTCAACACTGCCTAGGAGATACAAACTGAGTAGCATTCTATACTAGGTGGTTCCCCCATTCCAAGTTTAAAGCTCTTAAGCAACAGGAGACAATAAGAGTATATTTTATTAAGAAAGGGTGTAACCAACTATAACTTGTATCAGCAAGCTAATAAAAGTATTCACCTAAGCACATTTGTGCAGAGGAGGGTAAAGATTGGGTTTTGACATGCACTAAGAAATGTCCTTGGTAGTTAGTGGGTGTTTTATTTTTGTGCCTTCAGAACCAGATAAATATGATGTTCAAACAACAAGGGGCTGAGCTTTGAAGTTTGAGGAAGTACCAGTCAGTATTGCTCAGTTTCTCCCATCAAATGTATCTGTACCTATGATTGTAAAAAGAGCTCACCACTAAAAAATGATAAACTGGCTTGTCTCTGAGAATAACATTCTTTTTAGACTAACAATGTGAGTGAAACAGACATTGAACGTGTTATATATACATTGGACCCAACAGCAGTATGCAGATGCATGTGCATTAACCCCTTTATTCAGCTTCCAAAAGCCACTGCCTCTTTGTCACAACTGCTGTATTAAAAGCCAGTCATTCACATTTCACACTGTCCTTTCTACATTTGAAAAGATCTTTTTTAAAGGAGAACCTTTAAAATTGCTTATAATAGATAATGGGAAGATAGACATCACCAAGTCCACCTGAAACATTTTCAAAGGGATTGGCTACTGAAAACAAGTTAGCGAAATACACTTCTTTTAAAACTATGGAAACTTTTTGGTTATTGATGGAAGCCAAAAATCTGAACCTACTATGGGGGCAATTTTCTTATGCAGCTTATTCAGAAAAATAAGTTCTATAATTGTTCCCACACCTATGGTCCAGCTACAACTAACAGCCCTACCTACATAAGCATGTTATGACACACTAATCCTTCTGTTCTTTCCTTTCTATTCTTTTTGTCTTTTGTTCTGAAACCTTTCCACTAATGAAAATGAGTTACAGCCCTGGCTGGAATCTCATATAGATATAGATATATAGATATAGATCTATAAATCTATCTCCTATATCTATAGATACACACCTTTTTTAAGAGGTACTTTGGTTCTTGAAGACAGTTATTTTTTGATTCAAGAGATAAATAAAATGAATTTATTTTCATTGAAAAATAAGCACAGCAGTGAATTTAATGATACCAATCTAACTCCTTTGATACAAAATGAGAGTTGAAAGCAGCTTGAAGGGGAATGCCTATTGAAATCAGCGCATGTGAATCTGCACAGCTTTGTAACCGAACGTCTAGCACCATTGAGGTAAGAAGCATGCCAGCTGGGACGGCATTGTGCACCACAAAGTGTGGGTTGTAAGCCTAAGTCCTGAGCACAAACCCTGGTTTCCAAGTTGGCAGGTGCTGAAAACACAGCAAATGTCACGCTTGCAACTCACTGGATGGAAGAGCTCTGAGTAAAGTAAGCTAAAAAGAACAGAGCAACAGTTAAAACTTATTTCAATTTGATATTATTTTTTCTTTGCAAAGTTAATAGTAGCTATTAGTGTTATGTGCTAAAAGAAAACTCAAGCATGAAAAACGAGACACGGAAAAGTTTATGCATGGGAAATAAGCAAAAATAAATATAACAAAGTAAATCTATATTCAAAGTTACTGACATATGTAAAACTTCCCAAACCTATTTTTACTATTTTAATACTAAGATTCAAAAGCATAATCAATTCCTGGCCTTTCCCTGATCTATTTATGATCTTAGCTGATCTAACTAGTATCTAACTAGTATCACTACAGCATGGTTAGTCACCTATAACCTAGTTTGCCTCAGTTACTCCACCAAAAACACAGCTAAAAACAAGTTACAGCATTTTCATACTGCTGTACATTGAATTTAATATAGAAAATATTTCAACAGCACACTCAGACTAAATGTTTATGTTATCATCTTCAAACGATTTTTTTTTCTCATATATTCTTTTTTTTTTGGCTGCGTTGTGTCTTTGTTGCTGCATGCGGGCTTTCTCTAGTTGCGGCGAGCGGGAGCTACTCTTCATTGCGGTGCGCAGGCTTCTCATTGCGGTGGCTTCTCTTGTTGCGGAGCACGGGCTCTAGGCGCGCGGGCTTCAGTAGTTGTGGCATGTGGGCTCAGTAGTTGTGGCTCGCGGGCTCTAGAACGCAGGCTCAGTAGTTGTGGCACCCGGGCTTAGTTGCTCCACAGCATGTGGGATCTTCCCAGACCAGGGATCAAACCCATGTCCCCTGCACTAGCAGGCGGATTCTTAACCACTGCACCACCAGGGAAGTCCCTTCTCATATATTCTTTAGTGGAATTCAGATTTAGTATTTGAGATATTAACCCCAAAATTTAACTTAATTTTTCTATCAACTATCTGCCATATAAGTCACTGCCTCAAGAAAAATCTATTTTGAACTCATCCCTAGTGATATGCTCAAAGCTACTGCTATCCTGCCTATTACCCAGAAAAATGAAAATGAGTGAATTTCATTTTCATTAGTTAAGAGGAAACTGAAAGATACAGCTTGTGATTTCATAGAGTTTAAATACCCAATCTGAAGACTGAATCCTTTGGATTTAAAATATCAAGAAAAAAAATTAGTCTCTGGCTCCAATGGTAGAACATCCCTGGGAGCAGTATGAAAAGAACATTTGCCCCACATATTACATTAGCGTGTGAATTTCTTCACTCTTCTATAATAACCAAAAGCAAAGATATTCTGTTTTATCATACCCATTACTGTTTGTAAGAGGGACCAGCCTTGCCTATTTTGTCCTAGCATAACCTGCAGCTGACCTGAAACAAAAGAATTGATATGAATGAGAAGCTAGCATGCTATTTTAAATACTACTTTACATCTTTTAATTTTCACATAGAAACAAAACAAGAAACACTTTGATCAAAACCAAGTTATTCAGGGACTTTCCTGGTGGTCCAGTGGTTAAGAATCCACCTTCCAATGCAGGGCATGTGGGTTCGATCCCTGGTCGGGGAACTGAGACCCCATATGCCATGGGGCCGCGGGGCAACTAAGCCCGCGTGCCGCAAGTAGACAGCCCATGCACTGCAACTACTGAGCCCGCGCGCTCTGGAGCCCGCACGCCACAACTAGAGAGAAGCCCGCGCACCGCAACGAAGATCCCGCCTGCCTCAGTGAAGATCCCATGTGCTGCAACTAAGACCTGACACAGCCAAATAAATAATTTTTTTAAAAAAACAAGTTATTCAACCCTTGTAATGTTAAACTACCTAATTAAAGGTAGCGAAGCTTTGGGCTTCCCTGGTGGCACAGTGGTTAAGAATCCGCCTGCCAATGCAGGGGACGTGGGTTTGATCCCTGGTCCAGGAAGATCCCACATGCCGTGAAGAAACTAAGCCTCTGCGCCACAACTACTGAGCCTGAGCTCTAGAGCCCGCGAGCCACAACTACTGAGCCCACGTGCCACAACTACTGAAGCCTGCACGCCTAGAGCCCGTGCTCTGCAACGAGAGAAGCCACCGCAATGAGAAGCCTGCACACCGCAACGAAGAGTACCCCCTGCTCACCGCAACTAGAGAAAGCCCGCGCACAGCAACAAAGACCCAATGCAGCCAAAAATAAATAAATAAATATTTATTTAAAAAAATAATAAAGTAGCGAAGCTTTATGTTCTATCCTGATGACGTACATCATATCACATTGACCTCATCTCTGTAGAACTTTTTTTAAATGGTTCAAAGACTTAAACTCTTTGAGGTTAACTAGAGAAAGTGACACTGTTCTGGCCAGCATTTCTGTAGTAATAGTAAGCACTCTAAGCATTGAGATATTCATTTAACCACCAATAAAAAGGTTAAATAAATAAACAAATCTGAAAACCAAGTGTTTTCTACACTAGCATAAACAACTGATTCACTGTACTTTACATACCATACTGTCAGTTCCAACATAAACCAAGGTCAAATCAGATAAACTACTTAAAGGATTGCCCAACATCAAACTTTAAAATGCCACTGTGAATGGTACTGTTAACTCAACTTACAGCAAGGAAAACAAACATGACTCACTGATCAAAGAAATCAAATCTAGATGATGCAAGGTGGAAATCAATGATAAAAATCTTAGCCCACAGCTTCCTAAATGCATAGTAAAAAACCCAAACCCAACTCAACAACTCAGTAAACCTGAGGCATGGTCATTTGGGGGATCTGTTCTCAGGTCCCTTGTTAGTTGTCACTGGAAACAATGCCTTGGTGTTCAGACCTAAGAAGGAAGGTGCACCCTGTCCTTGACCATTTGTTTTCAATTCAAATGCATCCACATTAACATTTTCCCCATCATACCTATGTTTATTACTAAATAACTACCTCTAAAACAGATAATGATCTTAAACCTGAGGGGTATTCTTAGAGTCTGCTGAAACACATCATAAAGGACATTTCCTGAAAATCCAGAATTAGGATATCTAGCCTTCATTCCTTCACTAAATAAAAAGATGCTTTCAGCATCAGCCCTATCTAGAGACTAAAGAAACAGCAGCTATACAGTATGATTTCTTAAGACATTCTGAAAGGTCCACCTATTCCAAACCTTCCCTCTTACTTATCTACCACTCATTCGCCTCTCTTCACTCATCTAATCGCTCCTGGAATACAAATGCCTTACAATGGGACTGAATACATTAAACTCAGTGGCACTGAGGGTTAAAATCCTGAACAATTCAATATATTGGCTCCGATGGGAAGGTTTCCTTGGAGAAAAGAATATTTATTTGGCACTGGTGTGTGCTAAGAATCATGCTAAGATGATTTACATTTATTTTTCTCATTTAATATTCACAACCCTATTATGTAGAGTCTACACAACTGCTTATCTCTCCACTATATCAAACTGCTTCAAAGAAATGTACTAAAGGGAAACCAACTTGAAATAAGTATCTACTATACATTAGGCACTTTGCCAGAACGTTTAAAATATTGATACTTCAATTTCATTGAGGGGGTAAGCAGTTTTAGGACAGATTGACAGTAGCCCAAAGAGGTAGAAGGCATAAGAAGGAAAGACCCATGTACTACACTCTGTATAGCATGAGAAGGTAGAAATCTCAAAGCCATGGGCCTTTCAAGCGGTAAATAAGGTCATCGGTGAGTGCGTAGTGGTGTCTGTGTCTGGGGTAGGGAAGAATCAAATTAGGGAGATTCTTCAGGTTATCATAATTTTATATAAAATTAAGGTGGGACTAAAAAATTAGATGTAAATTTCTGAGTTTCTCAGATAAAACAGCTCTGTGGTCAAATGAATACAAACTGAATTATCAAACATATATCGGAGGCAATCAATACTCAAACCTAAAGTTTACCAATGAATGCACAATGACATTTTTAGACTGAAAAACAATCATGTGATTGTGTCTAATGTTTTATTATATGTACACACATTTTTTCATATACATGAATAGATAGTTTGGTTTAAAAGAATCAGAAAGTGACCTAACAATTGATATTTAACTAATGGAGTATTTAAACACCCCATGTATAGTGGAAATCTATTTTGTGAGCTTTCTCTAAACCTCAGATCAATTTCAGCAGTTATTATGGACTGAATGTGCCCCTTAGAAATTTATGTTGAAGCCCTAGCACCCAAAGAAATAGTATTTAGAGATAGGGCCTTTGGGAAGTAATTAGGATTAGATGAAGTCATGAGGGTGGGGCCCTCATGATGGGATTAGTGCCCTTATAAGAGACACTCAAGAGCCTTACAAGAGATAACAGGGAGTTTGCTGACTCTCTCCCCACAAGCATGCACAAAGAGAACATGTGAACATATAGGGAGATGGCATCCATCTGCCTACAAGCCAAGAGAAGAGACCTCAGAATGAAACCTACCTCGTCAGCACCTTGAACTTGGAATTCCCAGTCTTCAGACTATGAAAAATAAATTTCTGTTTGAGCCACCGAGCCAATGGCAGCCCAAGCTGACTAATACGGGGGTAGAAAAGAACTTTAAATATCACCTACTCAACACCCTTGTTTCACAGAGAGAAAAACTGAAGCCCAGAAAAGGAAAGTGACTTGCCTAGGTTCCAATCATTTTTTTTCTCCAAAATTTAATATTTAAAAAAAAATCACTTCTCTCTGATATTTATTCTATTAACAGATTTTAAAGACAAATTATCTGGTACTATAAAATGAAAAAAACCAAAATAAATTTCAAGTTCAGAAAATAATCTGATACTGCACTTGTTGCAAATTAAGTCATTAATCAACTGGACTTAACAAAATGATCTCTCAATTCTGGCTATGTAATGTCTTTATCATATAAAGATTCCACGAGGAAACCTTAGCTCACTAAAATGAACAAACTTTTGGAAAGGTGAGGCTTATTTCACAGTGAGGTTCAGTATATGGAATATATTATGGAGTATATTCCAGAGGGAATAAATAGCTCTGACTTGCTTATGACTGATTCTCAAAAATCAACAAATATTATTCTCATTCAAGATATAGCATAAAAGCGGTTTCACTGAATCACAAAGGTTCTATTTATAAATCACACAACGTGTAGTTTTCACTCACAATTTCAGGCCTTTCTTCCAAAACTTGCAAACAGCTCTTTAATTCAGCCCAGTATGTTTTATTAAATACCACATTATGATTTTCCCCATTCAGACTCCAACTAGACTTCTTGTTAAGGACATGGAAGGAAAACCTAATTAGTGCTGCTCCAGTGCATCTAAATTTATTTCACCACGAAAATCAACAGAGTAGGGGCTAGATGCTGTCACAGAAAGGCAGACGGATATGGAATGTAAACTGCTCTTTCCTCTACTCTTCCCCTCTCCCACCCCACCCCTCCAAGTTCCATGGCTGGAAATCATCCTAACATTTTTTTAGCCAGGATGTACTAAAATTAGATGGGAACAAAGGACTGACATTTTCATATTAGAGGAGGGGTTAGGAGAAAAATGCGAACTGGCAGCACCCACTCTCTTCTGCATTTAGCCTCTTCATCCTGACTACTCCCTCATCTTTGAAGCAGCAAGGAAGGCAATAGCAAGGGAACTACAACTATTCCAATAGCACTTCTATTCTGCTGTGATCACATAATGATAAACTGCTTCATCTGTAACTATGTTAATGAAGAGTGATAAATACACTTCATGGTCCCCTTATTCAGAGTATTTCATTATTTCTTTCTAAGCTCCTCAGATAATATCCAGAATATGCTAATTGCTGGCTCATGTGTAAATTTTTAGGTATTTGGGAAAACAAGTACGTTAGATTTGCTTTTCTTAAAAAGCTTCTGGATAGCATGCACAATAAAGCTCACTCACTCACACACTTACCATTTCCTGATGCAGTAATAACAATACATATTTAAAAATATAATATAGAAGAATTTATCATTTCTTCAGGAAGGGTCACTTAAAAATGAAAAAAGTAGATTTGGTTTTTTATATCTTCCTCCAATAAACTAGGCAAGTAATTTGCAAATACTTTAAGGCACAATTGATCTCTTGGTTGTAAGTCTTTCTTACAATGGTATCAGCATGACAAAAGTGCATTCTGCCAGCCTCTACATCCCAGTTTTTGAAGTTCTACTCCATAAAAGCAGGATACTGATACATTCATGTCTTGAGAATTATTCCTATCTTTTTAATTTGGTTTCCCTGGGCCTAAACCACAGGTCCGTACAGTGACAGCTCAAAATGCTGAGCTGTTAGAGAAGCTCTTTTAATGATTAGTCTAATGCACTGTGTTGTAAAGATTTTTAAAACTCAGTAAGTACCGACTCAAGCTCTCTTTTTTCTTCTGGTTACTGGAGCCCATCTTGACATCTAAGCTGGAAATGAATGATCTTTCAACAACACTCCAGGGATTTTGCTAAGGTCATATTCAATCATTCATTAGGCTTCTTACCCCTTCCTTTTCAGAGTTCCATTGTAGAGCTGGTTTTATTCAGCATTTATGTAGCCCGTGGGCTTGGGTATTTGTCTGCTTAATGTTGAGTTTCATTTCTATGCCACTAACATAGGAATCCATCAATTGACCAAAGAATTTCAAACTATTCTTTTACTTTTCTAACAAATTGCATGGTATGTATGAAGAATAAATTAGCATTAATTTTCTTCCATTAACTGTTAATAAAACATGCTCATGTGCTCCCCCTTCTTTAAGGACATCTCTGTTTTCTGCCTAGCTAAGAGAAATGACAGGGTTTCCTAATTTTTCTCCCACTATGCAATTGTCCTTCAACCTACCACGCTCCTCATCTCCCACAGTCAAACTCTAGGTCATAGGCAGCCTCCTTCCAGTGAAGTGTACTAGACAAGACTCCTTTCAGACCCCATCAACACCCCCCCCCCCTCCGCCCGACACACACACACACAATGAACTAAAGAGGTTACTACAGCGAACACAAGACATTTGGTCTCTTGCTCTCAAAGCAGGAGGCTGTCTCTGGAGCACATACATTCTAGCTCACAGTGCAAAAAATAGGAAATCAAACCCAGGTCTCCTCACAGTGGTAGAATGCTGATCTGGAAAGCAACTAATTTTTCACATTTACATATATTTTCATTGTAGGCTACCAGACACACACACACACACACACACACACAAATATATAAAATAAAATTATTTAAGAGAACATAAATCAAAGTCTATTCACATAGGCAGGGATACTCTATTTCTTTGCATATTAATTTAAGAAAAATTATTTCAAAGCCATATAAAACTTAATTACTCATATAGGTTCTTTAAGGTTTCTATTATACTCTGGATGAACGTGAATGAAGGTCAACATATAGTAATGCATTACAGTATCATGGAAATTTAAAAATAAATAATAAGTGAACTGAAACACATTATTCATACCAAAAATAAAAATCTTTCATATATGTTTACCTCCCTTCCTCCCCCAAAATAGCCAGAAAATTGCACACATAATCACAGATGAAGAAAGGCAAACTCGTTGCTACTACAAAGGGAAAAAATCATTCAAGGACAGTTTGTACTTATTGTAAAATGGCTTTAGTCAAGCTGCCAAGAGTAGTGTCAGGTTTGATTCTCAAATACATAAATGCCAGTCCCAAAAAGCAACTCGAACTTGTGCACCTGGCTTGAAACAAAATGTTCTGAAAACTTTCTATTTGTTAATTGGTGTAACGCACCCATTCAGGCCTCCAATCCCTTTGGACTTGCACACACACTTCCTATACACACAGAAGTGGCCTGTTATGCAGCAATAACATCATCATGAAAAGCAACAATTCTGTGCAGGCTCCACAGAGAAGTCTCGTTTGCATTTCAAACAAGTTTCCTCAAAATAAGGGTGTCTTTTGATGTAATAAAATTAAATTCCAACTTCTTATCCAAATAAAACAGCATTCACTACATAACTTACTGCTCCCTTTTATAACTGCATAATTTCTTTCACAGTTACCCACATATTCATATGACCTAACAAAACTAAGTTTAATAATAATGTATTTATGACTTGTTTCAGTAACTTGGGGACATTAACTGGCCTGGTTTTTAAAGTGTGGTATTACTTGAAATTACTAATAATTTATTGTTAGCATTTTTGGACCTTCCATTTGTTCTGATTTCAATCTCTGAGAGGCTGATTTCCAGCAGGATTAAACTGATAAGAAGAGATGACAACTCCCTTTTCCTAACCGTATCAACAGCTCCATGATTCCCCCCCAAATGTCCTACATTTTTGCAAGTGGAACACACATACCCCCCACAATAGTGACTCAAGGAGCTTTTCAACAAAGGCCCCCTCCAAGCTATCAGTGAATCCAACCCAATGTCTCAATCTGGTTGCACAGAAGGCCTATTTTGTTCCATCGATGCTTTAAAATAGCATATACGTAACAACTCAGAAGTCTAAAAAAGTACTTATATACTATTACATATTTAAAATCAAGAAATATTAATGTGAAAAACAACAAAGACAAGATCTCAATAAATTATAAAACACTGATTCTATGGTTTAAGATCCCATGTCTAGTTTATAAAATCAACACAATTTTACACGTTTAAATCACAGATATTTTAAAGTAATTTCTCACTTTTTACATGTTAAAAATTAAAGCTTTTCCAAAAATGTTATTTGTGTTGAAAGTTTATGTAAATGTCTTCAGTTATCTTGTGCAAGGCAGACGGTAATCTTAATGGTTGATTAATGTTGATCTAAATCAAACCACCCTTCTCCTCCCCGTCCCCCAAGCCCTCCCCGTAACAAAAATGAAAAGAAAAAGGGTGTAATGCTAGACTCGCTCAGTACTGGAATAACATTTGCCAAACAAACAAAAATTCTGTTTGTTTTGTAACCCAACAAGCCCCCAAAGCTGAAAATCATAAAAATTATTATCACTTTTTAAAAACTCATATTGTGACTCCAATATTAAACTATTAGCCCCAATACAAAATGGCACTAAGGATTAATAAAACTTATCTCTTCAAAAACGTTCATAAATAAACTGTTCCTCTTGCTAATCAGCCCCTAACTAGAACATATTTGTCCCTGTATCCCTGAGGGTGTATATATATAAAACTTACACCACCTCTCACAGAGGAATGACACAGCTCAGTTCTTGATGACACAAGTCTTTTAAGACAAATAGGGAAATGGTGAAAAGTAATGAAGGATGACTCACTATCCTCACAGTCCACTGATCAACAGTCACTAACAGGGAGCTGCAGATCTCCTAAAAATAACTGCCCAACTTCTCTAACAGAATTTTCGACGTACGAGTCCTAGTTCCCCAACTGAACTGTAAATGCCGTAAAGGCAGAGACTTAGACCTGGGAGGCGAATACGCTAGGGGAAGAGAACAGGTTTTAGAGTCAGACCCAGAGAAGAATCCTGGCTCTATCTTGTACTAGCTATCTGATATGTAGAAACAGGAATAAGTAATACATGCCTCGAGAAGATATTGAGGGAATTCAATGACTTAGTAAGATAATACAACTTAACCTAGTGCCAGCATATAACAGTATCTCTTAGTTGTCTTTCCTTCTACTATTTATCCCTCACAGTGTGTAGAAGATCATCAGCCACAAAATACAAGCTCAATAAATATTTCTTGATCAACTGATACATTTATCTCATTTTGTTTAATTACACACATAAGGGCTAGGGGATTTTCTCAGGTATTAAATAATTTTTTTTTAAAAACCTATTCAACTCAAAATATCATACTTACTATGTTTTATAATAGTCTAATAAAACATTAAGAAAGTCGTTTGGCTTATTATTCTGGCCCGGGAATAGCTTGGTCATATATTCATAAATAGCTATATTCAATTCACCTTTACCAAAGCACAAAAGTCAAGAATACATACTATCTGTAAATTCATTTACTGCTTTAAAGTTTTTAACTGTTCAGCAGTTACAGGAAATTTTTTTAAATCAGAAAGAAAAATATTTACATCTCAAATACAAAAGAAAAATTTAAATTATTCTTGGTTGATCTCTAAAACCGAACTACTTCCATGCTCATGATTTTTTTTACGAACCCATTTTATCTATTCAACATGTGCATTCTGTGTACTTACTAAACATTTATTTGCACTTGCATTTTCTGTATCAGGTTTACTTTGATGTAGAGCTTCTTTAAAAAAGCTAACTGAATTTGTCCAATGAAAAGTCTCACGTTTTTTGGAAAACCAGTGCTGCTACACTGTTTCCAGATCTGCCTCCAAAGCTGAACCTGGGTGTCCGCAGCTCTTCAAAAAGTTCAAATCCTGCCAGACAAAAGTAAAATATTTTTATTAGGGACTGAATCCCACAGTTAAGGGATATTTGTATTAACAATGTACTTTTGAACCTTTTACAAAATTACGTGATTCCAAACTCCAAATTGTGACTAAATTTCACTTTATGATCTTCTATCCTATATACTATATGTGTATATGTGTATACACCCAAAAACACTTTGAAATGAACAAGTAACAGACAAAATCAAACTGGAAAAAAGAGGCTTTCCATCCATCCTGTTTATCATCCCTGTTTATCATCCCTTCAACTCTGCATCTCCAGTGGCCTCCTTTACCATCTAGTTGTAGGAAGCAGATTACCATGTGTTGAGGTCTTACCACGTATCCGGCACTGTTTTGAGTGCTTTATATGTAGTAAGTCAATTAATCCAAATCAGATATATAAAGGCACTTAATACAGAGAAGATAAGTAACATGGGAATAAAAATGAAAAAGTCCTGGAGACGGATGGTGGCAATGGTTGCACAACAATAAGAATGTACTTAATGCCACAGAACTATAAACTTAAAAATGGCTAAATAGTAAATTTTATGTTATATATATTTTACCACAATAAAAAAAGAGTTTGTAACCAAAGATCAAGACCCAAACTGAACCGAACTTGGGAAGGTAAGGAAGTAGTAACTTTCAAAGCAGCACAGGGTGATTTCTTTTTTTTTTTTTTACTTAACATGTATTCAAAAATCCTGGGTGCAAGTCCCAGCTCTACCACTTACTAGGTGAAAGGTTACTAGATTAAGGTCAATTTACCTTAACCAGAATCCTCAATTGCTATGCAAGGAGGTTACAGGTATCACTGCCCCTATCTAACTTACAGTGATTTTGTGAAGATTAAAATAAGAATATGTGGTGTTCTCCTAACCTATAAAACTAAATGGAAATTTAATGTTTTATTATTCTGTTTTCAACAAATAAGACAAATAAGGGTGGAAGGTTGGTTAACTCTTAGTTAACCATGGTTTTCTCTCAGTGATGGGATTATCAGTTTGGGAGAATTCTTTTTCTTTTGGGGGAGAAGGTGTCTGCATTTTCTAAGTTTCCATGTCTTGAGCTAAAGCTGAAATAACTCTTGTAAACAGAAAAAAATGCTTAAATGGATATATACACTATTGTATCAATTGGTTTTTTTATAATTTACTTCATAATTCATATTCTTAATCAAGCTTCACCAAATCTTAACAAGTAACTAAATATTAACATACTCATCAAAAACTGATCATAAGAAAACTTTTCCAAAGAAGGTCAGGCCTTTTAAATAATACGATACATTTTAATGCTAAAAAATAGAGCCACTGTGATGGGTACATGGGTACACACCTATATTTGTTTTCTGAAATTTTACATATGCTTAAAATATTTCGTAATAAAAATTCTCAAGAGAAAATGGAGCTGTCTGGGTGAATTTTCTAGGACTAATCTTTTAACTCCCTAGACTAACCCTACAGAATTTAAGTTTTATATTTCAGTAGATAAAACATCAAAATGTTGATGTATTATATCAACAATACAAAGTGGTTGTATATCAGAGATAGATAATAAATTTTAATTATTTTTATCTATATACTTATGTGTTGGGGTTACTGATATTTTAAATTTTTTTCATAATGAATCTGATTACTTTTGCAGTAAGATAGGTTTGGGTTTTTTTTTTAATTCACTAGTTGTAAGAAAGTCAAGTTCCTTGGACATCAAATTAGAATATCCTAGTGTCTGCCAAATGATTAAGTAATCCTCACCAAAACAAACGGCAACACAAAATATTTATATAAATAGGGCTATAAAAGAAAAATGAAAAATTCATTTCAACAGATTTATGAATATTTACATTTCAAATTAGGAAAGAAGCAAAGAACCTTAAAAAAATTAGTGAAGCAATCTTTATTCGATGCAAAAGGGACCATGGAAGTCAATCTTCAAAGCTAGTGACAAGCCCCTTGGCAGTGATGCATGGCAGGTGTTCTGTTAGTGTCCTGTATCTATCTAACTCCAAAAACCATTTTCTAAGAGAAGCATGCCTAGAAAAATATCTTCAATCGTTTATAATTATTTCTTTAACATTTCCTGTTGTAACATTTCGCTTATTTAAATTCTGCATTAAGCTCTAAAACTGAACAGAAGTTAAAGAATTTATTCAGTAGTTCTCAGACACAGACACATTTTTAATCACTCTTTACAAGGCTAAAGTCTGTTCCTCATTATGAAAGACAGACAAATATGTTTTTGTCTGGTGGTTCCAGGGATAAAAGAGAACACCTGTATTTAAAAACCAGGAAAGGAACTTGCCCTACACAGTGTAACTTTGAGCATTTATTAAAACTGTCAAGCTTCAAGAAGAAAGACTATTGATAGGAGGCCTCAACAGTTCTAAAGGAAACAAATTTAACATAGAAGATAATAAAATTAATGACATGAAATAAAAGACAATAAATCACATAATTCTTGTTTTCCAGAGGCAACAGTAATGAAGCTCACATTTCAAGCCTCAAACACTTCAAGTTTTACATTATATAACCTGCCAAAGCCATCGAATGCACACAAAAGGACATGTGTTAAGTGTTCTCCCTCCTACTGCCTATTCCCTTACTACCAAAAAGAAAACAAACTCTGAGATAAAGCGCGTGCAATACAGTTATAAATTCATTTCCCATTAGCTTGTGACAACTGAGGTTCAAAATTTAACCACAAACTTAGTACCATATCACTTATTAATACTCCAACCTGAAAATTCTTCCCACTCCTTTAAAAAAAACAATACTAATCTGAAATGGAGTCTAAGGAAAAAACAAGCAAATATATAGTTACAGATTCTCAAGGTACTTTCCCAGAAAGCCCTGTGCTCTGCATGAGTAAAGTGACAGGTGAAATAATCCTTAAACCATGCAAGAAACAGTCTTCCAAAGAGCTCAAAATATTTGTGTATGGATTAAAGATTCTCGATTCTTACAAGATCCCCATTTAGTAGACACAGCACTAATTATACTTTGCTAATGGGGCAAAAAAGGATCCTGTCTTGGCACCAAATCTTGCAAAAAGTAGAGATTTCCTCAAGAATTAATAGGTAGTAATTCTTCTAAGTTCCTACATTTTGTTTCTGTGCGATGTTAAAAAAGAATATACACTGAAAACAAGAAGAAAAATCCTAAATATCTAAGTGACCACTAGGCAAGACAAAGTACCTATAAAATGAAAACTCTCATACAAGACTTTAAAAAACACTACTACCATCTGCATTATTACTATTATTACTAATTACCAGTATATCAGTACACTGAAGTCAGAAACACAATATATGCACTTTCTTTGTCTGATTCCCTAAATAACAGATTATATAGCTTAAACAAAGAACTTAATTTTTACAGGCTCATAAATTTTAGTACTTAACTGCCAGGATTTCTTGGAAAATTTTACAAAGGACTCTGGATCTCAACCAATATTATTTCTTTGCTCTTTGCATATACAGTTAAAAGTACTACCATGGTTATTAACAAAGAAGAAAAGCAGGCGATTCCCACAAATAGAAAAGTAAAATACTATAACACCATGGAAAAAAAAAAAACCTATTTAAGTGCATTAAACCTGAGGTAAGAACACATTTAAACAACATAACAGCCATTTACCTTCACTGAATTCATTTAGCAACTCTTCCTTGGTCCAATTACATGAGGTTATTAGAAAAAAGCCTTTCACTTTCAACACCCTGGAGAGAGATTTCACATATTGCTTCCTCTTTTCAATTGCATTGTCAGGATTAAGGCTTATGGCATCAAAAGTCCCTTTGTCAATACAAATATGAAATCCAGACAGTTTTGTGGAAGGATTCAAAAAGTCTTCTACCTATATTAAAAATCAATGTCTATGTGAGAACAATTCACACACAATATTTACTGAATTTAAGTAACAATCTGTAAAAAGTTACAGATAAAAAGAGCAATTACTTATGATGGCATTTTACATATAATAAACATTTTCAACTTTATAGCTAACTTTTATGTGCTTCATTCCAAGATCATTAAAGCTAAGATTAGTAAGCAAGACTGACAGTGTTTCCTGGACATTCCAAATCTCTACAAATTTGGAAACAAATCAAAGCCAGGTGTATTGCCTAATACCAGCACACAAGGCTGGTTTATGAAAAAAAGTTATTTCTGTCGAAAAAAGAATATTTGAAATATTTTTTTAAATGACAAAAAAATATCTGGAACTCAAACAAGGCACTTGAAATAAGATTATTTTTAGCTGACATTACTAGCTGTATGACCTGAGGTAAACACGGTAAATCAAAAGTTCTTTTGCCTTGACTCAGCAGCTTACAAAGCAACTAATGGATACAATGAATGGCACAAAGCTTAAGCAATTAAAGGACTGTTTAAACTGCAATTACTTAACTTTATGAATATCATGCACTTCAGATTTTGAAAGTCATGTATCAGCATCTCATTCATTTTCAATAACTTCAATAACTTACTGATACTTTAGAAGCATTTGAAATAGTGATCCGCCTCAATTTCATAAAATATTCAAAATAATTTGCCAACAAACTTAATTCTGAAAAGCTGCTTTGAAAAAGTAATTAAGCAATTAGCTCGTGATTAGTCATATAAACTTAAAATAATCATAAATAGTGTATTATCTAAAACTCTTATTGTTTGACTTGAAAATGTGTATTACATGTTTACATACATTTGAACATAGGTTTCCTGCCCCTGACGCACATCAAAGTATTCATTACACCTGAAGCAAAATAATGACTACCACTCTTAAGAGTGAAGTTAGGAGAAGTTCCTATCCTAAATGCCTATATAAAAGTATTCATTTAGTGGGACTTCCCTGGTGGCACAGTGGTTAAGAATCTGCCTGCCAAAGCAGCGGACCTGGGTTCAAGCCCTGGTCCGGGAGGATCCCACATGCTGTGGAGCAACTAAGCCCATGTGCCACAACTACTGAGCCTGCGCTCTAGAGCCCGCGAGCCACAACTACTGAAGCCCACATGCCTAGAGCCCGTGCTCCACAACAAGAGAAGCCACCGCCATGAGAAGCCCGCGCACCGCAACGAAGAGTAGCCCCCGCTCACCGCAACTAGAGAAAGCCCGTGCGCAGCAACGAAGACCCAACACAGCCAAAAATAATGAATAAATTAAAATATAAATTTATAAAAAAAGCATTCATTTATTCAACAAGTATTTCATAAACACCTATTACAGGCAGGAACTTTTCAGGCCCTGGGACTGTAACTGCAAACAAAGCAAAGAAGGTCCCTGTGTGAGAATCTCTCTCATATTCTCTGAAAGGAGAGGCAAACAATAAATAAGCGAACCAAATTACTTCAGATAAAGTGCTATGCAGACAAAAAAAGAATAATGAAGACAGTGAGCGACTGGGAAGAGAAATGTTTTGGAAAAGGTAGTCAGGCAAGACCTCTTTAAGAAGGCGATATTTGAGCAGAGATCAGAATGATGAGAATGAGCCAAACAAACTAAGATCTGGGGCAAGAACATTCTAGGCAGAGAGCAGCAGGTATAAAGACTGGAGAAAAACAGGGCTGACATGTATCAGGAGCAGAAAGAAAGCCAGTGTGACTGGAGTACTGGTGATAAAGAAGAGGTAAGAAACGAGGGGCTTTTTTTTTTTTTTTTTTTAATAGAAAGTCTTTTATTTATTTATTTATTTATTTATTTATGGCTGTGTTGGGTCTCCGTTTCTGTGCTAGGGCTTTCTCTAGATGTGGCAAGTGGGGGCCACTCTTCATCGCGGTGCGTGGGCCTCTCACTATCGCGGCCTCTCTTGTTGCGGAGCACAGGCTCCAGACGCGCAGGCTCAGTAATTGTGGCTCACGGGCCTAGTTGCTCCGCGGCATGTGGGATCTTCCCAGACCAGGGCTCGAACCCGTGTCCCCTGCATTGGCAGGCAGACTCTCAACCACTGCGCCACCGGGGAAGCCCAAACAAGGGGCTTTGTAAGGCTGGGTGGGCGTTCAGATCCCATTCTGAATGCAACGGGGAAGCCCTTGGAGGCTTGTAAGCAAGGAAGTGACACAAGCTGATTTATATTTAAAAAACTAACTCTGGCTACCCTGTGGTAATGGACAGCAGGGTGGCAAGAGTGGAAACAGGAAGGCTAAGTAAGAGGCTACTACAGTCATCTAAGTGAGAAATGATGGTGGCTTGGATCTGGGAGGTAGCAGTGGAAATATCAAGAAATGATCACATTCCTGATATACTCTGAAGATAAAACCAACAAAACTGGCTATAGGATTTTTTGTTGTTGTTGGCGCCTTGAGGCTTTCAGGATCCTAGTTCTCCGACCAGGGAGTGCACCCAGACCACAGCAGTAAAAGCGCCAAGTCCTAACCACAGGACTGCCAGGGAATTCCCTGTTATAGGATTTAAAGGAAAGAGTGGGGTAGGGGATGGGAGGTGAGTGAGAAGTTTAAGGAAGAAACCAAGAGTTTCATTTTGGACCAACTAAGAGACTTTTAGCTATCCAAGTGGAACTATAGAATAAGCAGTGTTTATATAATTCTAGAGCTCAAAGGAGAAGCCTGGGATAAAAATATAAATGCAAGAGTCATCATCTCCTCACAGATCAGTGGGCAAAAAATAAATTGTGTAATCTTTGGTGGCATTATACTACTTTAGGCATTTACAACTTTTTGATCTAGTTAATCCGAAGTTAGCTATTATTTGTGTGTATTTGTAAAAAAAAAAGAGCGAGAGAAAGAATAAACAGACTTGCACACAAGGAAGAAGAGAAAATAACTTTCCCAAACTGACTAGACTGAAAATTTTAATACTGTCACTTAAAAAGTATCATTTTGGATTATTTATGATTGACCCTTAATTTATGAGCTCAAAGATGTCAGTAAATTAATATACTTCAGAAACATTTAAACTTTATAACTTATTATAAATAAAAATAACAGTTACAGTAATATAAATAATAGTTACCTTCAACTTAATGTTAGATAAACCTTCTTTCTCTATAATATTTCCAGAAAGCTGTATTGCAGAAGGAGAGTAATCAATTCCAGTAATATTAGAGAAACCAAATTTTGCCTAGGGAGAGAGAAATAATGTTATACTTTAGTTTTCAGAAGTTTTAAATACTGTTTTACCTATGAATTATAATGTTCCTTTAGGACTGGGACTGTTTTATTTTTTTAATATATCAGATGACATATACCATCCAATAATCTAAAATGTTTAAATTTTATTGTAAAATCTAAATAGAAACTAAAAGTTTAAATTTATATAAAGTGACAATTTATTCTTTTATAATATTTGATTTCTTTTTCAAAAGGAAATTCATTTTCTTAAAGACAACGAGAATATATGTATATTTTGGCCCTAAAGCAGAAAAATGTAGTATTAACTTCTAATGCTGATATGCTTTAATTCACACAAAAATCTGTCATAAATTTTACTTAACACAATTAAATTACATGAATAAATTAAATGCGTATGTAATAAGTTCTTGCTTTTAAAATTTTCCTGCAGTGTACTTATAAATCATGCAATTCTCCACCAACCATGTGATCATTAACCACCTTCCATTTGTATAGTATTTTTCGTTTTTGAAATATTTCATACATTCCAGTAGACCTTTACAAAAAACCTGTGAGATAAATTGGGCAGGTATTAACACCCCCAAAGAGTTAAAGAAAGCTCACTGGACTTAAAAGGTTTGAGACTAAACCTGCAGTCCAGCTGTTTACTAACCATACTAACCCATCTAAGGGTGTGTGGAGCCTGAGGCAGAAGCATGATGGCCTCTGGTCTTCACCCCTAACTATGCTGAACATTGTTAGACCAATCAGACTAAAGAAAATTTCAAAGGAAATCTGAAGAAGAACAGAAGTTGCAAAGTAAAGTGTAGCCTGGGGGGCTTCCCTGGTGGCGCAGTGGTTGAGAATCTGCCTGCCAGTGCAGGGGACATGGGTTCGAGCCCTGGTCTGGGAGGATCCCACATGCCGCACAGCGGCTGGGCCCGTGAGCCACAGTTGCTGAGCCTGCGTGTCTGGAGCCTGTGCTCCACAACAAGAGAGGCCACGATGGTGAGAGGCCCGCACACCGCAATGAAGAGTGGCCCCCACTTGCCGCAACTAGAGAAAGCCCTCGCACAGAAACGGAGACCCAACACAGCCATAAAAAAAAATAAAAATAAATAAATAAATAAGCAAATATGGTTAAGAAAAATATATTTAAAAAAAAAGTAAAGTGTAGCCTGAAATTCTCTTCCACCTCTTCACCATTTACTAGATGGTTACTTCCTCTTCAAAACTACTTAACCTACTCCAACACCATCCATTTAAGACTTATTTAGACTTCTCAACCCTAAGTGACTGATTCCTAATCTAAACTCAAGTAACACAACAATTATTTTCCACAGAGCATTTTGCTCCCTTTGATCATTTTTATTTTTAGTCTTAAGGTCTAATATCCCTTCTTTGATGCCAACCTCCTATTCTTTTAGTGATCTCAATCCATATTCTTCAAGATCTTCATTTTCCCCCAGTTTCCCTCATTTCCTTCTTTATCAGACCTAGAATGCAGGATGATTCTATTAATTGACTCTTACCAGTTCCTTCTTCTCCAAGCCTGTTTATTTTTCCTTAGAATTTATAAAAATCATATATAGATGTTTTAAGTTTCTAGAACAATCATCCTCAAACTACTGCCAACATTTTTCACATTCAATTTCTGGCACTCAGTGAGAAATAAGCAGACATTCAAGGAAATAATAAATGACCAAAAACCAAAGGGAAAAAACTTACATTAGCAAAAGACCCACAGGAGACTCAAATAAAAGAATGATCAGAAACATATTTAAAAAACTGAAATAAATGACAATTTGGAGAATTGTGACAGAGAACAGAAAACTATAACAAACATACAAATAAGAGAATTTTAAAATGCAGTGATTAAGATACTCAAGGATGGGCTTGATAGCAGATTGGACACACACACACAAAATAGTAAAGTGAAAGAAAAGTCAGAAGAAAATACCACTTTAAGCACAGAATGACAGAAGGATGGAAAATTAAAAACAGGAAAGAACATAAAAGACATAATATGGCACAGAGTATAAGATCTAAATATATATAATAGGAGTCTTAGAAAAAGAGGAAATAAGAATAGGGCAGAAGAGAAAATGACATATGACTGAGAACTTTCTAATTTTGAAAAAGGATCCCAAGCCAGATTCAAGAAGCACTATAAACTCAAGGCATGATAAAAACAAAGATAGTATAGTATAATATATAATATATCTGATAAAACATATAATTTATATTATATACAAATAGTATAATATATCTGATGAAAACCAAAATCAGAAAAATCTCAAAAGCATTCAGAGAGTGGGGTGGGGGATACAATGCGACAGATTACCTGCAAAATACCAACAGTAAGACTGACGGCTGGCAATAAGTCATAAAGAATGGAAGCCAGAAAACAACAAAAGGAAAATGTCAATCTAAAATTATATACCCAGAAAAAAAAAAAAAAGTGTGTGTGCATGTGTGTGTGTGTGTGTGTGTGTATCCATCAAAAATGTAGGTGGTCACTGAAAAACCACCGAATATAAGCAATGATTGTTAACATCACAAAAATACAGAAAACTAAACATTATGTGTCACATAGGCAAATATACATGACCACCTATTGAACTTACTTGTTTTAAAAAAACTGAATTTGATAAAAATCTATGGATCAGAGGTAAACAAACCTTTTCTTTAAAGGAACAGAACATAAATATTTTATGCTTTCCCAGTCATACAACCCCTGTCACAACTATTCAACTCTACTACTGTAGCACATAAGCAGCTACAGACAAAGCTGTATTCCAAGAAATATTTATAAAAACAGGGGAAGCTTAGATTTGACTCATAAACTATAGTTTGCTGACCCTTATTCTAGATTTAACTTCCAACCTACAGAAAACACAGGGGACAGAAAACATGTTAAATAATACTACAGAGATACAATTAGAAAGTCCACACTGTGGTAAATCATTTGAGACTAATAAACTACCTTCTACAACAAATAAATCACCAAGTTACATAAAGAAAAAGTGTAGGGAGAACTTAAAAGAGCCTTAGGAGACTATCAGCCAACTGCAGTATGTGGACTCAATAACAGAATGGAAATGACAGAAGAAAACTCAATGAACTTGAAGACACATCAATACTAGTTATCAAATCTAATCAACAGAGAAAAATAATTGGAAAAAAATGAACAGGTCCCAAAGCTTCAGGGACCTGTGGGACAATACAAAGAGGCTTAACATTGATATTTACAGACTCTCAAAAAGAAAGGAGAATGTGATTCAGGGGGGAAAAAAAAAAAAAATTGAAAACATAAAGGCTGAAAACGTCCCAAATTTGGCAAAAGACTTAAGTTCTCAGATTCAAAAAGCTCAGTGAACCCCAAACAGGATAAGGAGAAAGAAATCCAAGCAGCAGTACATAATTAAACTGGTAAAAACTAAAAGACAATGGAAAAAATCTTGAAAGCATCTAGAAAACTGATGCATTACTTACAGGAACACAACAATTCAGATGACTGCAGATTTCTCATCAAAAACTATGGAGGTCACACAACATTTTTAAAGTAATGAAAGAACAGTTAATTCAGAATTCTATATTCAGCAAAAACATCTCTCAGGAATGAAAGTGAGATAAAGACATTCTCAGGTGAAGAAACACTAAGAAAATTTCTTGCCAGGAAAGCTGCTCTAAAATCATTCCTGAAGGAAGTTCTTTAGACAGAAGGTAAATAATACCAAAACAAACAAACAAACAAACAAACTTGGAAGATCAGGAAGAAAAAAGCTGTGAAAGTAAATATCTGTGTTAACATAATTAACTACTATTCTCCTTTGAAAGGAAGTATTATCACATTATCCTACAGGATTTTCAATGTAAAGGTAGTATTTAAGACAACTGCAATATAAAGAAGGGAAGATTAAAAAACTCACAGGTGGTTAAGGTTTTCCACATTCCACGTGGAACGGCAAAACATTGATTCTAAGTAGATTGTGAAATAAAGTATGTATATTATAATCATACAGCAACCACTAAAAAAGCCAAAAAGATAGTCATTACAGCAACCACTAAAGAAACTATACAAAGACATTTATACAAATAGATATATCTAATTAAAATGGAATACTAAAAAATGTTCAAATAAACCAAAATAAGCAGAAAAGGAGAAAGGGAAGAATGAAAAAACAGAGGTAACAAAGAGAAAGGAAATAATAAAATGGTAGACCTAAATCCAAATGTTCTAAGTATATCAATTAAAGGATAGAGATTATTAGAAAGGATAAAAAAACATGACCCAACTGTATGCTGGCTACAAGAAACTCACTTCAAATATAATGATATAGGCTGGTTCAAAGAGAAAGAATAGAAAAGGATATACCATGCAAAAACTAATTTTTAAAAGTTGAACTTCACACCCACAAGGATGGCTACAATCAAAAAGATAATAAAAAGCGTTGGTGAGAATATGGAAAAATTGGAACTCACATACAGTGCACATGGAAGTGTATAATGGTGTAGCCACTGTGAAAACAGTCTAGCAATTTCTCAAAAGGTTAAATATAGAGTAACCATATGAACCTGGGTATATACCCAAGAGAAATGAAAACATATGTCCACACAAAAACTTATACATGAATTTTCACAGCAGCATTTTTCATAATAGCCAAAAAGCAGAAACAACTTAAATGTCCATCAACTGGTGAGTGGATAAACAAAATGTGGTAAACCCATCCAACAGAATATTAATTGGACAAGAAGAGGAAAAAAGTATTGATACATGCTACAATATGGATGAACTTTGAGAACATTATGTTAAATGAAAGAAGCCAGACACAAAAGACTACATATTGATGATTCCATTTATATGAAATGCCCAGAATAGACAAATCCACAGACACAGAATGTAGATTAGTGGTTGCCAGGGGTTGAAGGGAATGAGGAATAAGGGGTGAATGATAATGAATATAGGGTTTCTTCTTGGGGTGATGAAAATCTTCAGGAATTAAAATAGTGGCGATGGTTGTACAAATTTGTGAATATACTAAAAACCACTTTCAAAGGGTAGATTTTATGGTATGTGGATTATATCTCAATTTTTTTAAAAAGCTGGAGTGGCTTTATTATTAGCATCAAAGTAAAATCAAAGTAAAGAAAACTACCAATGTTAAAGAGGAACATTATACAATAAACCGGTCAATTCATCAATACACAAACAAATACAATCCTAAATGTGTATCCTCTGAACAACAGAGTTTGAAAATACATGTAGCAAAAACTGACAGAAATAAAAGTTAAAATAGACAAATCTACCAATATGGTCAGACACTTCAACATTACTATTTCCATAATTAATAGAATAGACAGAAAATCAGTAAAGGTATAGAAATGAACAACACCATCAAACACCATAAGTCTAGTTAACATATACAGAATACTCTATCCAGTAACAGCAGAATACACGTTTTTTTCAAGTGCACATGAAACATTCACCAAGATGGATATATCCTGGATCATAAAAGAAAGTAATACATTTAAAAGAATTTAAATCATACAAAATATGTTCTCTGACATAATTGAATTAGATTAGAAGTCAAAAGCAGAAAGAGAAAAATCCACAACATGTGGAAATTAAACAACAGAATTCTAAATAATCTGGATCAAAGAAGAAAACTAGAGAATTCCCTGGTGGTCCAGTGGTTAGGACTCCACACTTTTCACAGCTAGGGGCCCGGGTTCAATCCCTGGTTGGGGAACTAAGATCCCGCAAGACTCACGGCACAGCCAAAAAAAAAAAAAAAAAGAAGAAGAAAATAAAAATACAGCATATCAAAATTTGTATGGTGCAGGAGCACCTACAGGAAAATTTATAGCATTTATATCATTAAATGTTTACATGAGAAAAGAAGGAAAGTCCCAAATCAATAATCTAAGCTTCTACCTTAAGAAGCTAGAAAAAAAGAGCAAGAATAAATTAAAAGCAAAAAGAATGAAAAAATAATAAAATTAAGAGCAGAACTTATTGAAATTGAAACATAAAAGCAATAGAGAAAGTCAATGCAAACAAAAGCAAATTTTTATAAAAGATAGAAAAAATGAATCTCTAGCATCACTATCAAAGAAAAAAAGAGAGAAGACACAAGTTACCAACATTAGGAATGAACAAGGGGATTTCAATACAGACCCAACAGACTTTAAAAGGATAATAAGAGAATACCGTGCAGAACTCTATACACACAAATTCACAATGGACTAATTCCTCAAAAACCACAAACCACACAAACTCACTCAAATGAAATAAATAACCTAAATAGGACTGTGACAATTAAAGAAATTTAATTCATATTTTAAACCTTCAGAAAAGAAATCTCCGGGTTAAATGGTTTAATTGCAAATTCTACCAAACACTCAAGAAGAAATAACACTAGTGCTACACAATATCTTAAAAAAATTTAAAAAGGAGGGAATTCTTCCCCACTCGTTTTATAAGGCCATCAATGCCCTGAGGCCAAAACCAAATAAAGGTAATACAGGACTGCAGGGAAACTGCAGACCAATATCCCTCAAGAATACAGATGTAGGGAATTCCCTGGCAGTCCAGTGGTTAAGACCTCACCTTCCAATGAAGGGGGTGCGGGTTCAATCCCTGGTCGAGCTAAAATCCCACATGCCTAGCAGCCAAAAAACCAAAACATAAAACAGAAACAACATTGTAACAAATTCAATAAAGACTTTAAAAATGGTCCACATCAAAAAAATCTTTTTTAAAATTTATTTATTTATTTATTTGGTTGTGCCAGGTCTTAGTTGTGGCAGGCGGGCTCCTTAGTTGTGGCATGCGAACTCTTAGTTGTGGCATGCATGTGGAATCTAGTTCCCTGACCAGGGATCCAACCCGGGTCCCCTTGCACTGGGAGTGCAGAGTCTTATCCACTGCGCCAGGGAAGTCCCCAAAAAAAATCTTAAGAAAAAAGAATACAGATGTAAAAGTTCTCAACAAAATGGTAGCAAATTGAATCTAGCAATATAGAAACAGAATTATACATTATGACCAAATGGGGCTTATTCCACAAGTGCAATACTGGTTCAATATCTGTAAATCAATTAATATAATCCACCATATTAACAGTCTAAAGAAAAAAAACCTCATGATTATATTCACTGATGCAAAAAAAATTTATTTTATTTTATTATTTTTTTAACGAAATTCAAGAAATACATCCTAGAAATACAAGGGAACTTCTTCAACCTGATAAAGGGCATCTAATAAAATCCTGCAGCTAACATCATCCTTAATGGTGAAAAACTGAAGACTTTCCCCCTAAGATGGGAACAAGGCAGGAATGTGCCATCACCAGTCCTAGTCAATATTGTATTGGAAGACCTAGGTAGTGTAATCAGGCAAGACAAAAAAAAAGGCATGTGTATTGGAAAGAATGAAATAAAACTGTCCCTGTTCACAAATGGCATGACTGTCTACATAGAAAATCCCAGAAAATCCACTTAAACCTCCTAGAACTAATAAAATGCAAGATTACAGGATACAAAGGCAACACAAAAATCAACCATATTTCTAGCAATAAACAATTGGAAACTGAATTTCAAAAAGCAATACCATTTTAAATACTCCAAAAAAAAAATACATAGGTATAAGTCCAAAAAATATGCACAGGATCTGCATGCTGAATGAAAACCAAAAGATGCTGAGGAAAGAAATCCAGGAAGACCTAAATAAATGAAGAGACACATCATGTTCATGAATTGGAAGACTCAAGATAGTAAAGATGTCGATTCTCCTCAAATCATAGATTTAGCTCAATTTCAATGAAATTTTCAGCACAGATTCTTTTGTAGATATTTACAAACTAATTCTTAAATTTATTTGGAAAGGTAAAGGAACTAGAATGGCCAAAACAACATTTGAAGAAGAATAAAGTTGAGAGAATCACACTACCCAACTTTAAGATTTACTAAAAAGCTACACTAATCAAGATAGCATCCAGAGAATGTCACCATGAATTCTTCCAAACATTTAAGAAAGAAACAAAGCTAATCTTACAAAAATCCTCTGAAAAAAATAAAAAGAGAGACAAGTCTCATCTCATTTTATTAGACCAGCATAACCTTGATACAAAAACTTTACATTAAAATTGCAAGTAAGCGCAACTAGACGGCCCGCATGCCGCAACTAAGACCCGACGCAGCCAAAAATAAATATATAAATACTTTTAAAAATAAAAATAAAATTGCAAGTAAGGAAAATTACTGGCTAAGCTCTCTCATGAAGCTATATAATTCCTAAGTAGAATACTACCAAATCAAATCCAACAATATATGAAAAGGATAATACACCACAATCAAACTTGGTTTACTTCCGGAATGGAAATTTGTTGTAACATTGAACAGTCAATCACTACAATTATCTCAATAAAAATGTCAATAAAAAAAAAACTGAGGGGCTTTCCTGGTGGCGCAGTGGTTAAGAATCCGCCTGCCAATGCAGGGGACACAGGTTCGAGCCCTGGTCTGGGAAGATCCTACATGCCGCAGAGCAACTAAGCCCCTGCGCCACAACTACTGAGCCTGTACTCTAGAGCCCGTGAGCCACAATTACTGAGCCTGCGTGCCACAACTACTGAAGCCCACGCACCTAGAGCCCGTGCTCCGCAACAAGACAAGCCACCTCAATGAGAAGCCCACACACCGCAACGAAGAGTAGCCCCCACTCACCGCAACTAGAGAAAGCCTGCACACAGCAACTAAGACCCAATGCAGCCAAAAATAAATAAATAAAATAAATAAATTTATTTTTTTAAAAAATTGAGGACCCCCACCAAAATCAATCAGTTCAACTCTAACAGAATCAAGAAGAAAAATCATTTGATCATATCAATGAATACTAAAGAAAGCAACTGATCAAGTTCAACACCCATTATGATTAAAAACTCTTAACAAACTAGAATATAAAGTAACAGCCTCAATCTGGATGACTACCTATAAAAACCTAGAGCTAACATCATATTTAACAGTGAAATATTAGAAGCTTTCCTCTTTTAATAGGCAGTGTTAGAAGGCTATCTGCCTTCACAATTTCTATTCAATGTTGACCTAGAGACTGCACAGCATTTTAATAAACAAAATATTAAGAATGGAATAGAAGAAATACAACTACTATTTACACATGACATTACAATCTTTATAGAAAATCCAAAAGAATCTATAAATAAATTATTAGAATTAATGTGTGACTTACTGGATACAAGATCAATATAAAAATCTGTTGTACTTATACATATTAGCAATGAACTATTAGAAAATAAAATTTAAAAGCATAACAATAATAATTACAACAACAAAAAAATCTAGGAATCAACCAAGGAAAAATACTGGGCTGGCCAAAAAGTTGTTCTGGTTATCTGGTTTTTTTAAATAAATGTATTTATTTTTGGCTGCGTTGGGTCTTCGTTGCTGTGCACGGGCTTTCTCTAGTTGCGGTGAGCAGGGGCTACTCTTCGTTGTGGTGCGTGGGCTTCTCATTGCGGTGGCTTCTCTTGCTGCGGAGCACGGGCTCTAGGCGCACAGGCTTCAGTAGTTGTGGCACGCAGGCTCAGTAGTTGTGGTTCGCGGGCTCTAGAGCGCAGGCTCAGTAGTTGTGGCACACAGGCTTAGTTGCTCCGCGGCATGTGGGATCTTCCCAGACCAGGGCTCGAACCCGTGTCCCCTGCATTGGCAGGCGGATTCTTAAGCACTGCACCACCAGGGAAGTCCCTGTTCGGTTTTAAGTAAAAATAAGACACATTTTTCATTTTCACCAAGAATTTTATTGAACAATGTATTCATTAACCGAGCAAACTTTTTGGCCAACCCAATATATAAGATCTCTGTACAGAAAATCTCTGTACAGACAAAACACTATTGAGAGAAAATTAAGAACTAAATAAATGGAGGAATACATCATGTTCATGGATTCACTCAGTACTACAAACATGTAAATCCTCCTCAAACTGATCCATAAATTCAATACAATCCTAATCAAAATCCCAGGGTGGGTTTTTTTTTCCTGAAAAGTGATGATTCTAAAATTTAAATAAATATGCAAAGAGCTAACTAACAACATACAAGACAACAATGGAAAAGCTATCAAAGTTGGAGAACTTACATTAACCAAATGGGGAGACTTACAAAGCTGCAGTAATTAGGACAATTTGGCACTGGCATAAGGATGAACAAACAGACCCAAAGGAATAGAACAGAGGATCCAGAAACAGACCCAAACACATACCATTACTGAACTTATGACAAAGGCACCCCTACAGTGCAGTGGGGGAAAGAGCAGACATTTCAATTAGTGGTGCTGGGTTATCTGAATATTCATAGGGAAAAAAAATAATAAACCTTAACTCTACCTCACAACATACACAGCAATTAATTGGGACCTAAATGTGAAAAGGAAAACAACAAAGCTTCTAGAAAAACATATAGGAAAATATCTTTTTGACTCTGGGTAGGCAGATTTACTATACAATATTCAAAAGCACTAACCATTTTTAAATGATATATTAAACTTTAGTAAAATCAAAGAACTTCTGTTCATCAAAAGATACTATTACAGGGACTTCCCTGGTGGTCCAGCAGTTTAGATTCCAAGCTCCCAATGCAGGGTGCCCGGGTTTGATTCCTGGTCAGGGAACTAGATCCTGCATGCCACAACTAAAAAGATCCCACGTGCCGCAAGGAAACGCGGCAAGAAAGATCATGCATGCTGCAACTAAGACCTGGCGCAGCCAAATAAATAAATAAATTTTTTTTTAAAAGATACTATTACAAAAGTGAAGAGTCAAGCGACACACCAGATACAAAGGTTATATACACAGAATATATAAAAAACTCCTACAAATCAATAAAAGAAAGGCAACCCAATTTTTAAATAGGCAAAAGCTTGAAGAGGCATTTCACAAAAAATAGCCAAATAGACAGCATAAGAAAATATGCTCAATATCCTTAGTCATCAGGGAAATGAGAATAAAACCACAAGATACCACTACACACCTACCAGAATCACTGAAATTGGATAAGCTGACAAGAGCAGGTGTTGGCAAGGATGTGGAGCTACTAGAATTCTCACAAACTGCCAGTAGGAGTGCAAACTAGTGCAACCAATTTGGAAAACTGTTTGGCAGTATTCATAATAACACACTGCTGGAAATGAGTCAAATGACCATCAACAGGAAAATGAATGAGTAAAATGAATGAATGACTAAATCAATAAATAAACTGTGGTATTTTCATATAGTACAGTACTAACCGCAATGAAATGAAGCACTCTAGTGCTACACACAATATGAAAGACCATGGATAAACCTAACAAATCCATGCTCAGCAAAAGAAACCATATCAAAAAAGTGCATACCCAAAGATACTATTCATATCAAGTCAAAAAGAGGCAAAACTCAATGAAATGGAAAAAAGATAATCTTTTCAACAAATGACGGATGGAACAATTCAACATTCACATGCCAAAAAAATAACCCCAACCAGTATCTCAAACCTTCTACAAAAATTAATTCAAAACAAATAATAGATCTAAATGTAAAATGTAAAACTTTAAAACTTTTAGAAGAAAACCTAGAAGACCTATGTGACCTTAAGTTAGGCAAAGAGTTCTTTAATATGACAACAAAAGCACGATCCATATAAGAAAAAATTAATAAATTTGACTTCATAAAAATGAACTTCTGCTCTTCAGAAGATATTGTTAAAGAGAATGAAAAAAAACAAGCGAACAAATGAGAGAAAACATTTGCATATCACATACCTGACAAGGAACTTATATCCACAATACATAAAGAATCCTCAAATCTTAATAAGTAAACAGGCAACCCAATTTAAAAATAGGCCAAAGATTTGAACACACATTTCACCAAAGATATACAGATGGCAAATGAGCACATGAAAAGGTAATCAACATCATTAGTCATTAGGAAAATGCTAATTAAAACCACAGTGAGAAACCAGTACAGCTGACATGAAAAACAGCCTAACTTATGATGACAGAAGTCAAAATAATCATTACCTTTAGGAGGGAATGAGTGGGAGGGGACACAAGGAGGCTTCTTCTATGGTGTTAATAATGTTTTATTTGTTGATCAGGTTGGTGAGTTACACACAAGTGTTCATTTTGTAAAAGCTGTACACTTATGACCTATTCACTTTTCTACATGGATGTTATACTTTATTCAGTAAGTTCACATTAAAAAAGAAAAAAACTTCCCAAAGCAACTCCACATCTAGGTAGCTTCACCAGTGAATTCTACCAAACATTTAAGGAAGAAAAAACAATTGTCAACAAACTCTTTCAAAAAATAGATTCTCGTTTAATGATGTCAGCATAACCTGATACCAAACCCTGACAAGGACACTACAAGAAAGGAAAATTACAGGACAATCTCCCTCATGGACAAAGTTGCAAAAATTCTAAACAAAATATTAACAAACTGAATCCAGTAATATATATATAAGTTGGGTTTATTCCAGAAATGCACTTAACATTTGAAAATGATCAATGTAATTCACCTACATGAATAGAATAAAGGAAAAAATTCATATGGTTACCTCAACAGATACAGGAAAAACATTTAATCAACAACAACACACACGCACACACACCGTTAGCAAAGGAGAAACAGGAGGAAACTTCTGAAGTCTGATAACAGAGTTATCTACAAAACTAACTTACAAGATAACATCATACCTAACAGTGAAACACTGAACGTATTCTCTGAAAAGGGCGAAAAAGACAAGGATGCCTTCTGTCACCACTTCTTTTCAACATTCTCCCAAAGGTCCCAAACAGTGTCATAAGGGGGGAAAAGTTACAAAGGATTGGAAAGGAAGAAATAAAACTATCATTATTTATAGTTTGCATAATTATATATGTAGAAAATATAAAAGAATCTATAGTTAAACTGCTAGTCTCAAAGGATAAATCATTAACCTCTACAAGTAAGCTATTAGAATCCGAAAGTATCTACAGGTAAACAACAGAATGAATAAATAAAATTGTGGTATAACAGTACAAAGGATTCATATACAGCAACAAAAACGAATGAACTGCTATGTACAAGTTGAGTGAATCTCACAGAATGTTGAGTGAAAGACACCAGAAAGAACATACTGAAGATTTCCATTTATATATCCAAAACAGACAAATTAATCAATGATGTTAAAACTCCTTGTAGTTACCTTTAGAGAGGAAGGAGGAGCAATTTAGAGAGGATTAGCAGGGAGTTTAAGGGGGGCTTCTAGAGTCTGTAATATTCTATTTCTTGATTAGGGTGATAGGTGTGTTCACTTTGTAATAATTCATTGAGCCATACTCTTTTGGTTTGTGCACTTTAATGTACTTACGCTGCACCTTGTTTCAAAAAAATTTATTACAATTTTTTCTAATCACATTTCACTGCTTCAAACATTTTAATGGCTCCCCATAGACTAAAAGTAAAATCTAAGCTCTTAGGCATGGCATATGATATGGCTCCTACCTTTAATCTAAACCTCATCTCTGTCTATCTCACACATACACTTTATATTCTAATTTACCAAATTATTTATAGGGCCAGAACCTTCATGCCTTTAGATTATGTTTCCACTTCTTGAAATTCTCTCCCTCTTTACACTCTACCCACACTCAACACAATTTCCACCCAACTTGGATATTAGCTCCTCCAAGACCCTTCCTATCCCTCTTCCCCAAATCACTCCCTTTCCTATACTCAGTATATCTATTATTGCATACATCAAGCTACAGCATTAGCTATTTATGTCTATGTCAGTCTATCCTCTATTATACTGTGAACAACTCAAGCACAAGGTCTAAATTTTCATACTGCCAGTGCCTACCACAGGCTTGGCAGGTGGTAGTCACTTAGCAAGTTTCACTGTTATGCAGATATCCTTACAAACTGAAACAGTAAAACCATCTAGGATGAAGGCTAAGTCTTACACCTCCTCCACAGCACTTGGCAGAGCAATGATACACTACAGGCATTAACAGTGATGGTTTAGCTAATAGTAGAACCTGTACCAAAACTCAGTTCCATGGACAAAATGCTCTTTTCAAACCATATACAAAACACTCTTCAAAAACCATATGCTCACCTAAGAAAAGGGATATATGTCCTACTGGAAATGTAAAAAAAAAAAAACATCTTCCTTTTATACATACAGATTTCCAGAGTTTTGAGCTAGAAGAAACCAACACAAATCACCTAGTCAAAATCTTTAGGAAAGAACTGAAGTCCAGAAATAAAAAGTGGCTTGCTCAAGGTTGAGACAAAAGCAAGAAGGGCCAAGACTAGGACTCAGATCCCCTGGCTTCTCATTTAGTGCTTTCTCACAGCCCATGCAGCCTCCCTTTTGTACCATGTGACTTCTCAAGGTAAGTGGTAAGACTGCTTTACTACTTTGGATTTAGATAGCTAGTATCCTCAACTGCAAGATTTTTTTCTTAATTTCATTTTTAAATTTGGTTCTAACACATGAATACTAATAGTACCAACAAGTTCAACCAGGAAAACACCATTTCCAGTTCCAATATCAAGCACTGAAGCATCCAATGGAATCTTGTGTTTCTGCATCCACCTTATTAGTCGAGTCATACTCTCTTCTCCAAACCTATTAGAAACAGAGAATCAGTTAATCAAATAACAGAGGGACAGAGAACAAAGGTTACAACTACATTTCACTTAAGCAGCTTATTCAGTTTGCTCAATTAAGTCTTTCTTGAAAGTAAGAAATAACATCTGTAACTGCTTAATCTTCATCTCTACTATTATTTAGAAGAAAACACCCCCAAGAATAGAACAGAATAGATAAGGTTGGTATGTTACTTATTAATGTTTCTCTACATCAGCATTAACACTTATACATGTTGGTAGCTCAAAACTGCATTGCTTATAGAAAAAGGACAATTATAAAATAAGGGTTATTTCCTAATACTGTCATCAAATTTAAATCTGGGCCATTAAAAGAGAAAAGAGAGAGATTCTTTCAATCTACCCACTAAAGCCAGAATCAGTCCAAGGTTCCCAAGATTTCTAGGGTTTCTCTGGGATAAGCACTTAAAAGACACACACACACACCTACACAATCTTCTGGATCATAATCCCACTACTTTTTCTAACTTACCAGATTTCTCCTGTATCTCCATATTCTTGGAAAGTTTGCAGTTCTCTCTCATAGACAGCATCCCAACTATATGAATAATCAAATGCAAAGCAAATTATTCAATTAAACTGTATTATGAATTAAAGGTATATTTCTAATACATTACTGGGATAGTTATGACAGAAATTTAAAACATTATTAGTGTTGATAAGTGCACATCGCTCAATCTTTTAACATCCTTGTGTTAAAAGAATTTAAGAAAGAATAAGTTTATACATGTAAAGCACTTACAACAATGCCTGACATTTAAAACGGTGTATGTTTTAGCTTAAAAAATACAAAGACGTATCTGTCCAAGGATCCCTAAGTCCCAAACACAAATCCAAAACTTGACTGTAAAGGCATAGATAGTGTCATTACAGCACTTTTCAGTCTGAAGTGTAAAGACACAAGAATTTTCTACCAATTAGGTGGTTACTCACAATGGAATTCGCCAAAAATAAGCTCCGCTTAAAGGTTAAGTTTTAAGACTTACTCTCACTCCTTTTAAGGACTCCTCCTCCATCACCTGCCGTCTCTTCCTATTTCATGTCTCTAGAAGCCCTTCTCCCCCTCCAAGTTACCTCTCATTCTTACCTTTCCCCACAGTCATTCATTCATCCATCTATTAATCCATTAAATAATTGCTGAGCGTCTGCTTAGGTCAGACCACTTTCTCCTACTCCAAGATGCCCGCTATCTCCTCGCTCCCTTCTTAGACCATCCCCCCCACTCCCACCCCTTCCAGCTTCCACGGCCCTGCCCTCGTCCCCTTAACCTTTTCAACTCCCCAGCCGGGCAGTTCTCCTCCGGCCTCCTACCCTCGCCCACCAGCCCTATTCGTCAGCCCCGCCCACTTTTCCTTTCTTCAAGTCGGCCCGAAAGGTTCAAGACCCCTAAAAAAACCTCCCCAAAAGCTTTAGAGCCCTTCCCGCACCCCACGGGCCCCTTAGACGTCAACCCCTTGAAAGGCCTCTTTACAGCCGCCAGTGTAGTCCCTCGGGATTCCATCCCTACGACCCCCCCGGACCTTCGTCCAAGGCAGCCCTTTAGGCTTCCTCCCGTCACGCCCCTAAGCTCTCCCCATCTTCCGGGGCCGCCTAGGCCCCATCTCTCCTTCCCCTCCTGCGGCCCAGTCCGGGCAGCGCCGCTCACCCTCCCCGGCCCTGCGCCACACTCACTGCTCTCGGGTGCCCAGCGCAGACGGGGCGAAGCCATCCCCTCCGGGACTGCCCCCTGGAGACCGCGCCGCGGCCCCAGCGCCGCCGTCGTCGGCGGCGCCCTCGCTCATCGCGCTCCTTGCCCCGGACGGCCGTTGGGGCCGCCATAGAGACGTGGCGCGGGCAGAGCGGACGGGCGGGCTGGCGCCTCTAGGAGGCGGGAGTCGGCCCTCTCTACTGCTCCCGGCCCCGGCGGGGGTCCGCAGTCCTGCGCTTTTCCTGCAGCCACCCTGGTCCCGAGTCCCGGGTCCCAAGCCCAGAGTGGGCGGGGCGGGGCCTCGCCTCGGTCCCCACTCTCCCTCCAACCAGCGTCAGATGCACCCCCTTCTTCGAGGTGCCCGCCTAAGCACCACTATATTTGGGGACTGCTGTTCCTAAGGGACTGTTCAAGGTATTGCATTTTGGAAAAAGGCTGACGGTGGGGGAGCCACACTAAATACCTAACCGACACTGCTCAACCCAAATGTACAAATCACCTCATCTCTCCACGTCGTGGGCAGATCTGAGAAATGGGTGGGACAGTCCATCGCATTATTTGGCTTTCCTGCCCAAGGCTAATTTCATTTGCGGCTGGCATTCCGCCTTGAAAATAGCACTCTGGCCTCTTCTGACTTGACGTCACTGGTGGACGAGGGAATTTATGCCCAGTGAAATGAATGCCTTACGACACCCGCCCCCGCCCTCCCAAGTAAGCCAATCAAGGGTATCAGACTGCTAAGTGAGAAGAAAGGTCTAAGCGAAAGTCAAGATGCCTGTCTCAGCTCTGCCCCTAATCAGGCGCCTGGCCCTATCCAAGACTCCTAACCTCTGTGTGCTTCAATTTCCTCACCTGCAGCTCGCTGGTAATAGAATGCTCCCAACCAGTGAATCTGAGATTCATCCACCTCTTGGTGGGACTGATACTGGAAGTTCTGCAGCATAATGCCAGAGATCTTATGGGCCAAAGGTCTGGAGGGACTTCTGTATCAGCAATGAAATACTGGTAGTCCAATGCCCTAGGCAAGAATCTCAAAGGCTCCTAGCAAGGCTGCCTTCCAACCAAAACACGTTTCCTAGGCCACATTTCTGTTGACATGGCAGACAAAAGCCCAATAACAAGTCCCTGGAGGTAAGCGGCATCAACAGTTGCCTTTCCAGCTCACAGAAATCCCGATTAAGACCGCATGTGCATCTCCTCTGATGCAAGACATTCCAAGATCTTCAGGCAACCACTGGTGATAGAATATGGTAAAAGACAGATGGGAATCTATGTGTATAGTGATTAAAGAACTCAAGAAAGTGCGTAAGTAACCTTATTACAGAGTAATAAAACCACCAGATGCCACGGCCAATTAGTGCTGCCCTGAACGAATGGTTGTTTTGATTTTTTCTAGACTCGATGCTCGAGAGAGTAAGCTTGAATGTGACTGAGTGGGTCTTAAAAAGTTTTAGGTTCTAATTCAGAAGCACCCATGAAAGACAAGGCCGTCTTCAATCTGATGTCTTGCCAACACTTAAGATGTTTCTGCTGTGTTTGATGAATGCTATAAACAGTTGTTGGTATGGAGCCCTGGAAAAAAACCATGGTTTATACAGAGTTCCTTCTCTGGCTCCAGGATTACTCTGGGTGTTTAGTCCTGAAGGCTGAATGGGGCACCACCTCTGATCTCCCAGGGCAACAGATTCTTGGTGGGGGGATGGAGAAGCTCGATCCGAGCAGAGCTGCCCATCACCAGGGAGAAGCTGGAATGTGCCAAGGAACACAGTCCCTTCCACCAGGTGCCCGTTCCACAAGGCAGGAGGGAGGCTCTGAGGGTATCCTGGGTTGCCTGTCTCCCTCTCACTCTGCCAATCCCTGCAGCCTGGAACCCTGCTCACCTATAACTTCTCTGAAACTGCTTTCAGGAGTTCTCAAATGCTCCCCAATTGGCAAAACAATGGTCAAGCTCCAGGCAATTCTGGTTAGGGTTAGAAGGGAAGGATTCTCTGAGAGGGTAGCACTGAGTGAAAACCTAAAAGAGTTTGTCACAGGTGGTGTCCCTAGGGAAGCAGAGTGTAAGACTGAGATGAACGTGGAAGAAGTTTATTAGGGAGTGCTCTCAAGATCACCACCTATCGGGGAAGAGAGAGAAGCAGGGTTGGACAGAGGAAGTAGTCAGGCTGGGGTACCATTACGACCAAGCCTCAGCTAACACCCTCTCCCCTGACAGGGCACTGTGAAGCTGGGATGATCCTTTGGAATTTTCAGGTTGGATTGAAGGGTGTGGGCCTTTATTCATCTACATTGACCAGGCATTGAATGCTTGTTTGCCCAGAAGAGGAGGATTGACCTTGGGTGATGAGACTCTTCCATGAAGGATAATTCCAGGAGAGGGCTGTCACCTGACAACCTCCCCAGCAGCTGGGATAATAATGCAATCAGTCGTGCAAGGGGAGGTCTGGGTCACACATCACCACATCTAGAGCAGAGATAATGGAGTAAACCTTGCAGCTTTCTGGGAGAAGAGCATTTCAGGCAAAGGGAAGAGTGAGTGCAAAGCCCCTGAAGTAGAATGAGATAGGGGTATCCAGGAAGCAGAAAAAAGACTAGTGTAGCTGTAGCAGAGTGAACAAACGGGACAGCAGCAGGAAATGAAGGAGTCAGGTCGTTGTAAGGTTTGGGATTTGACCAAGAAGCAACATGATTTAAATTTAAGTTTTGGCGTGACAATTTTGGCTGGTATGTTGTGAATAGATTTGGCAGGGAAAGGGTTAAAAGCAGAAGTGGGAACACAGGGTTTCTCAACCTCATTCCATTGACATTTGGGGGGGGATAATTCTTTGCTGTGAGGGGCTGTCCTATGCATTGTAGGATGTTTAGCAGCTTCGTTGGCCTCTGACCACTAAATACCAGTGGCACCCTACCCCCACCCCCAGTTGTGACATCCAAAAATGTCTCATTTTTGCCAAATGACCCGTGGGGCAGAATTGTCTCCAGTTCAGACCCCTTGAGTTAGGGGCTGTTACAGTGATCTGGGAGAGAGATGATGATAGCTTGGACCACTGTGATGGGTATGCTGATGGTGAGTTGTAGGATTCTGGATATATTTTGAAATCTGTGCTGACTGATCAAAGGGAGCATCAAGAATATTCCAATGTTGTTGGCCTGTGCAACTGTCAGGAAAACAGTTCTGTTTGCTGAGTTTGGGAAAAGTGTGATAGAAGGAGCTTTCTGACAGATTAAAATCGCAGTTTTGAACCTGGAAGATTGAACAAATTGAAGAATAATGATTAGAAAGGTTAGTTCCTTCCCTGAGGTTAGTTGTAGTTCATATTCACTATTATTTATGTTGATTTTATCTTCTTTCCATGATTTTTCATTAAATTTGTCTTCTCTTGTACCCAGAATCCAGTTGCTTCTTAACCTCCAGCGCTACCACCATCTCACTTCAAACCACTGTCATCCAGCGTCTGGATTATTGTGATAGCCTCCCTTCCCCGGCAATATATTTTGGACATTGCGGCCAGAGTGGTCATGTGAAAATTGAAATCACATCATGTTACTTCTAGGTCAAACCCAAAACCGTACAGTTGCCCGAATCAACTCCCTCTTTTATCCTTGAGCGTGGCAAATGCTGGCTTTTAATACTAAAAGTCTCGTTTGCAAAGAGCAGAAACAGTTTGGGGAACTACCAAGAGCTATACAGAAGAGGCAGTGTCTGGGATGCGCAGAGCGCGAGACCCACGGGGAGGATACAGTGCTTGGGTCGGTTCTGATCGCGTAAACCTGCACTTCTCAGCCCTCGCTCCCCGGCGCACAGAGCCCTTGGCCTCACCCGCCGAAGACTCCATTTCCCAGGATGCCAAGGGGCGGGGCCGACCGGAAGGCTCTGTGCCCTCCGCGGGGCATGATGGGGGAGTTGGAGATTTCCATCATGGCGGCTTCCATTTCGGGCTACACCTTCAGCGCTGTGTGTTTCCACAGCGCCAACAGCAACGCCGACCACGTAGGTGCTGGGCCCCCCGCCGCGGCTGCTGGGGCCTCCAGCCTCGGTCTCAGGCCGACGCCTGCGGCCAAGCTGGGATCACTTGCGGCTCGCCCCCCGGGCTGGCCCGGTTAACTGATGACCCGGGAGGCTCCCGCCGCCAGCGAACTCCTGCTGCCCGGGGCTCCTTCGCCCCCGAGATGGGCCCCCTCGCTCGGTGCCTTCCGCCGCCTGGCCGCCCCGGGACGGCAGTCTCCCCTTTGGCAGAGCTTTCCCGGCCGGCCACCGACAGTGTCAGGAGTCGCTTAGTGGAAACCGAGCGCCTGCCCCTCCCTGAGAGTCAGGCTTCTAGACTTGCGAGGGGAGTCTGGGGTCGGGAAGGAGCCGAGAGACCCGGCGTTAGTCTAGGAGCGCAGACACCCAGCCGCGCCCGCTGGTCTGACAGGTTGTTGTGGGCTGCGACGAGGGAAACCGTGGCTGTCACTATTCGTACTTGTTAGATACGATCGTGTGTTTTCTTCTCCTCGATGGAAAATGGAGATGTAACCAGGAGTGTTAGGTGTAGGGTCTCCTTGCCTTGAAGTGGCATGTTCAGTTCCTTGGCGAAGATTCTAAGACCACGGAACTAGTCGCAGTGAAATAGGGAAGTGACAGGCCTACGTATGAATGATCGGAAATGCATTTTTAATGTCACTGGCCTCTGGATGGAAATTCTTTATGAAACTAGATAATTTTTATCTTTAAGTACTTGCCCACCAAATTGAGGGATTGTTTTAAGTGATTTTAGTAGTGAATTATTGAAGTTCATTAAATAAACGTAGTTGGGGGGGCTGTTGTGGTTGTGTGGTCATCACAAAGCAAAATGATACACTGCAGAAGAAGGAACTGGACTTGGTTTCACATCTGCACTCCTTGCTTCCATTAATAAAAACTGATTTCATGGAGAGGTGGTTCCATTAGTAAATTGAATGGCATTAAATTACTGTGCCGTTCCTCGCTTCAGTTTGATAGTAGAGATGAAGGATAGGAGTATACACAACACGGGTTTTTCCAGAGGCAGCTCCTGTCTCTGGACACTAATGCCTTTGATATTGCAGACAGATATTTAATAATGTAATACAGTTCCATGTATAGGTAGTTTGTGGCACTGCTAGTGTCCTGTGGAAGTATTAAATATGGTTTACAATAATGCTTCTTAACCTCTCTAGATCTTGGGGTGCCTAGTAATATCACAGTTTATGTATAAGGCAAAGTTACTGTAAGAATAAGCAACCTGTTGAAAAGTGGATAGTTTTTTTACAAACTGCAGTGAGACGGCCATGTTACTTAGATTGTTATTAATTTATTTCAAGAGATATCTCTTTAATATCTGTGCTATGCCAGGCATGGTACTAGACTTCACAGAAATTTTCACCAGTGACAATAGTTTGCAACTTGTGTCTTCTACGAGGATACCTGCTTATATTAACCTTACCACAATTATATAAGTGGAGTACTTTAAAGTAATTTCAATTTCATATATTTTAAAGTTGAAGAACCAAGAATTTGTTTTTGTAGTATATTCTTGTTTTGCCCTGGTAAGAAATTAGTTTAAAACCACTCATTTCAGTAGAGTTGGAGTTAACAGACTATTTCTGTAAAGGGCCAGACAGTAAATATTTTAGGCTTCATGAGCCATGTGGTCTCTGTAGCAACTACTCAGCTCTGCTGTTGTAGGAGAAAGGAGCCATAGACAATAAGTAAATTAGGTTGACTGTTTCCAATAAAACTTTACTTATGGACACTGAGATTTGAATTTCGTATAATTTTCACATGTCATGAAATATTCCTATTTTCTATTTTTTTTCAACAATTTAAAAGTGTAGAAACTTATTCTAAGCTTGTAAGCCATACAGTAACAGGCGTTAGGCTGGATTTAGCCCACACAGTATAATTTGCCTACTGTTATAAGGTAACAGTGGCTCAGATAATCCAGACCAGTAGATAAATAAGCATTCATGTTATACTCGGCTTTAGAAAGTCTTGATGTCACTGTTGACTTTTTCAAACTGAGGCCTGTGGTAGGATTGCCAGATAAAATATAGGGCACCCAGTTAAATTTGAATTTCAGATAAATAGTAAATAATTTTTTAGTATAAGTATATCGCATTTATTACATAAAAATTATCCATTGTTTATCTGAAATTCAAATTTAACTGCATGTCCTGCATTTTTATTTGCTAGGAATCTGTAGATATGTTCTTAAAGTCTAAAGTTCTGTAGGAATTTTAAATTGTATTTTCCACTTTGATTAAAGAAAAAAGTTTTTAACCTGTTACAAAGACAAAGCTTGTTTTTTGTAATAAGAACTCATAACTGAAAGACTTTCATAGGGTAAAACAAGCTTCTTTAGTCCATGTTTTTCCAGATTAGTAGTCATGGATTCTAGCTCTGAGAGAGGTTTTTTTTGAAAGGGGGGTCTGTATATTACTAAAGTTTGAGAGATGCCTTGTACATGATGATTTGGGATTTTAGGACACTCCACTCACCTAATCCAATACAAAAGCTATACTGAAAAGCATCTGTCTCTCCCTCCTCACCCCCACAGATTCCAACTGGGATTTTTTTTTAATATTTATTTATTTATTTTTGGCTGCGTTGGGACTTTTTGTTGTGGCACGCAGGCGTCTCTCTAGTTGTGGCATGCGGGTTTTCTCTCTCTAGTTGTGGCACATGGTCTCCAGACCTTGTGGGCTCTGTAGTTGCAGCGTGAGCTCTCTAGTTGTGGTGCATGGGCTCAGTAGTTGCAGCACGCGGGCTTTGTTGCCCCGTGGCATGCGGGATCTTAGTTCCCCGACCAGGGATCAAACCCGCGTCCCCTGCATTGGAAGGTGTATTCTCAACCACTGGACCACCAGGGAAGTCCCCTGGGAATGTTTTTAAACTAGGAAACTTCTTTAATTGATTAGAAGGGTCAACCTAGAATGGAAAGGACATTGTTTCATCAAATGTATTCAAGCAGCATTTATTATTATTATTTTTTTTGCTATTTTTTAATTAATTAATTATTTATTTATTTATGGCTGTGTTGGGTCTTCGTTTCTGTGCGAGGGCTTTCTCTAGTTGCGGCAAGCGGGGGCCACTCTTCATTGCGGTGCGCGGGCCTCTCACTATCACGGCCTCTCTTGTTGCGGAGCACAGGCTCCAGATGCGCAGGCTCAGTAGTTGTGGCTCACAGGCCCAGTTGCTCCACGACATGTGGGATCTTCCCAGACCAGGGCTCGAACCCGTGTCTCCTGCATTGGCAGGCAGATTCTCAACCGCTGCACCACCAGGGAAGCCCCAAGCAGCATTTATTGAGCACCTCCTGTGTGCTGGGCACTGTACGAGGTGCTGAGATACATAGTGAACAAGCACAGAGTCCCTGCTCTCGAGCTTATATTTTAGTAGGAGCAGGCATTTGTTAATACATATAAATATGAAATATGGCAGATAGTGAGGAGACTAAGAAGAAAAAGGATGCAGGGTAAAGGGAACAGTGTCTGGCAGACTCTGATTCTGTTCCGCTAGCCAGGGAAGGCCTCTCGGATAAGGCGCTATTTGAGTGAAGAGTGGAATGGAGGGAAGGAGTAAGCCATGTGGATGTCTGGGGAGGGGGAGTCTGGGACAGTCTATTAGTTCACCACTGACAGGGAAGTTATTTTGACATTTAGAGTGTATGTTCTCCAGCTGTGCTTGTGCTGAACAGTACAGCAAGTGCTCAAACAGTAGGTTATATGCTGAGTAATCCAGAATTGATGATGGTGGTATATGTTCTCTAAAGGTGTAAATAAATTTACCTCAGCATTTATTAAAGAAAAACTTTCATGTAATGTTAAATTTATTTGCTGGAATGCTCATTTCCCATGCCAGCCCATACAGGAACAGTTAGGTTGTGCATTGTGTCAACTTCTTTATACTTTTATCATTAGCAATGTTTTTTTTTTTTAATTTATTTTTGGCTGCGTTGGGTCTTCGTTGCTGCACGTGGGCTTTCTCTAGTTGCGGTGAGCGGGGGCTACTCTTCATGGCGGTGCGCGGGCTTCTCATTGCGGTGGCTTCTCTCGTTGCGGAGCACGGGCTCTAGGCGCGCAGGCTTCAGTAGTTGTGGCGCATGGGCTTAGTTGCTCCGCGGCATGTGGGATCCTCCTGGACCAGGGCTCGAACCCGTGTCCCCTGCATGGGCAGGCGGCTTCTTAACCACTGCGCCACCAGGAAAACCCCCATTAGCAATGTTTTTAAAACAATGAAATAAATTACATGCTGTTTCAAGAAAACAACCTTGGAATATTTCTGCTTCCTGAGCTTTTTTAACATTGGTTGTTACACTTAGTAGGATTTAGGTTATGAATTCACTCTCCTTATTTTCACTTCAAAAAAAACAGGGTTTTAGGGGAAGGGATTAAAATAATATTTCATCTTGTCAGGAAATCCTTTTTTCGAACAATCCAGTTAAAAACCAAATCTCAAATTGCTTTAGTCTTACTTGTTGGTTTGTGGGTTAGTAGTTTACATGGCAGACTTATTTGGATTATTGTTAAAGTTATTATAAAAAATAACAATGTCCTCGATTCCTCTTAATTCCAGTAAAAATCATTTTTTTAGCTGCAGCTATTTTCTTCCTTTGCTTTCAGGAAGGATTTTTGCTGGGAGAGGTAAGACAAGAGGAAACCTTTAGCATCAGCGACTCCCAAATCAGCAGCACAGAACTTCTGCAAGTCATTGGTGAGTGAGTTTATCACGGACCTTAGAAATACTCTTCTTGTATACATGCTGCTTGTTTTGTTCTTTGGCCCTTAACTGATTTTAACCTAATAGTAGATTAAAAGAGTACATAGAAAAGCACTAAAGTCACAATGCCAATTATTTGCACTAGTAAATGATGTGAAATGTTTTTATAAGTCAGTGTAAACTCACAGTGTGTAGCTATAAGTTCAGGTAGTCTGTGAAGCCATCCCTGACCCACTGACTGGTCTGACCTATGAATGGCTGTGTGGAATTACACGTGATAGTCTCTTCACAACCACAGTGAATCTCGAGTTTGCACCTCGGGCTGTGCCCATTGTCAACATCACCTCACACTATAATGAAAGCACGTGTCATGCTGGTCCTTCCTGGAGGGATCCGGCAAAGATGTTTACACTTGTTTACAGGAGATATTTGTTAAACCTACACAGCCTTCTGAGGAGTAAGCCAAACAGTCGATTTGGGGGCGATCGCTGGGGCAAACGAAGGAGTATTTGTAGGTTCACCCGCCCTCTTTGGATCAGTCTCCTTTCGATAAAGAAGGATCATAGTCCTTTCAGCTGCACCTCGAGCACTTCACCGAAAAGCATATCCTGATACTCAAAACAGAGCAGGGGTCGTTTTATTCACTTATGCAGCCAACAATTATCGAAGAACGTCCGTGCGAGAGGCATTGTGCCGGGCAATGAGAGGAATGCCCGATGCATCCCTGCCTTCCAGGGCTGTGGGGAGGATAAGACGAGTGTACAGAAATGCCAGAGAGTGCAGGACGAGTGCTGTCAGGAAGGAACAAAGAAAATCTCATAAGTTGGGGGAAAAAAAAAACCACTGCTAGTGGGTTAAATCAGGAAAGACACCATACGGGAGGTAAACTTAGGGGATCCCCTAAATTCAGGGGATCCCAGTGCAGGGAGTGCATGAAACTTACAGGGAGCCTGGCCTGTTTCTGTGTGACTAAAATACAGCCTGTGTGAAGGTGAGGGGTTTGTGGTTTGAAATACTGCTGGGAGGTTGGGTTATGTTGAGGCCAAATCATCACCTTCAGCCTGTTCTCCTAGCCTTCTAGTACCTGGGCTGGGAGGCCGGCTGAAGACTGAGGCGCTTGGGGTTGGAGGGAAGCAAGAGGCAGCTGTTTCCTCAAGAACCAGACTGAAGCCCACTCCCCACAATGCTGACTTGCCGAAAAAATACTTGACGTACTGCTGCCTGGCTGTTCTTTCACTGGCGTTTTATTTTTGTGTTTCGTTTTGCTTAACCCTTTAAAATCCTAAAATAGAGAATTTGGTTTCATTGGCCATCTGTGCAATTACTCATTGTTTGCACTTGGGTTTTCAAAACTAATGTGGTATATGAAGGTTTGCCAGATAGACCTGACAGAAAACCGTGCAAGAAAGAGCTCTCTTGCCTGGCATGACCACAAAAGTAGCATTTCTGATGAATGTTCTGGCTGTTTATTTATCTTTAAAGAAATAGAATGGTAAAGTAACTAAAATTCTCCAGCGTAGTGTACTGTATCTTTGATTCACACACCTTCCGGTTCTTGCAGTAAATACCGGTTTCCATGGTGCTATAGATGTGGAGAAGCACCAACAGAGAGTCACAGTTAATACAGTGCCATGACAACGCTCTTTTGCTGTATAATGTTTAATTTATTAGCTGCATTCAATTCATTGTTTGAAATAGTCACGGATCTCATGAACAGAGTATTTGCTAGTATTATCTTAAATGTATTGTTATCGTTGTAATATTTTTCTTTTAAAAATAAATACATATTAGAAAATGTAAACCAAGGACTCTGGAAAACCTGGATTGAAAGGCAAAACATTAGGTAATGTGCCATGAGAAGTATTCCATACCACTAGTGTGAAGACATTTTCTGGCATAGTTTAACCACCAGAATAAGCTATTTTAAATAAAATAGCTTGACCAGATTTCTTATTTGTTGAAAATGTCTGAATCCACACACAGACACCTTTCCTTGACTCTACACAACAAGGAGGACTTTGTATGGAATATCACATTTTGAACACTTGTTTTGAATACATATTCATTTTTGAAGCTGTGCTCACTCACTTGAAGCGGAGTCGTCCGCTCTCAGTGCCGGGAGTGGTCAGGAGACAGCAACAGAGAGCTCCCGTAGTTAATAAGGTGATGCAGCAGCGGTTACTGGAAAGAACGGAAGGGGGAAGGAGAGGAGCAGTTCAGCTCATCCACCAGCCGGAGAAGCAGTGTCTCTGCTGAGCTAAGCAAGCACCGCAGCACGTCCCGGTGGGGATTTTTACAGAAATGCGGGCAGAGACGCCATGCGTACGTGAAGAGGGGTCCAGCGCATGGATGAGCTCTGGAGGCTTCAGAGACTCTAGAATCCCAGGCGAGGCTGCCCTGCCTCCCCCTGCTTCCAGAAGCCTACCTATCAGCTATCGTGCCCGCCACCTTCATTCCAGTCTGCACCTTACTGTGTTTGAGAGCGTCACCGTGTTTTCTCCACGGAGTGCTTAGTTAGGTATTGCAAAATCTTGTAAGAGAAAGCCTTAACTTCCTTTAGAAAATACCACATGATATCTAGAGCATATCTTCAACAAGCTTCTAATCCACGTTGCAAATCATGAAAGAAGTCTGCTGGGGTGGATTGATGACAGGAATGTATATTCAGAGTTCAGAATTTACTCCAGGGATTTTCTTGAACAAAATAATCTTTCCTTTAAGGTAGAAGAGGTTTTTTTTTTTTTTTTTTTCTTTTCCCTGAACTCTAGTTGACATTTTTACTACAGACATTCCATATTCTAATTACTTTACTAACAGTATCTCTGAAATAACTCGTGGTGGTATACCGTGTCATTTTGGGGGATAAAAGAAGGAAATATTTCCAGATGAGGTTTTCTTATTTGCATCACTATGTCGACAGTTATACTAGGCAAATGAGCTTTTCATTCCTGTGGAAGTACTGGCATCTCTGTCTGTGTTTTGGCAGCACTCACATCAGTACAGAAGCTAATGGGCATAGCCTGGTGTCCTTCAAGGTTGTGGTTTCATTTTAATTGAGTTAAAATTGCAGACTGGAACTCTGGCTCTGGCTTTATAAGCAGCAGGTGATGATTCCCTGTCCAGGAGAATGTTGTTAATAGAATTGAGTGGTTAATTAGTCCCATGGTCTTATAAAGCAACCCAGACCCTAAGCCCCCTGATGAGCTTGAAGAAATTGTTCACTCTGATTAATCACAGCAATCTTTTAAGAAGCCGTTTGGATCTGCCTTATAAATGACTGTTTCCCTTGGTACTGAAAATCTTTGAAAGGGTTAATATACTTTCAGAGTTTCCGCCCTTCCCCTTCAAAACACCTGGCCCAGTTGTCCTGAGTTGTTAGTAGGTTACTGATAGTAAGGTGGTAAGGCCTTCCTTTCCCCAAGCTGTCCTCAACAGCTCTTACCCACCTTGATCAAATGCTTCCAGGCGTTGATTCCTTTTTCCTCTTGGGCTTTGTTTGAATAGGTAAGATTGAATAAGGGCACACAATAGCTGCCTGTTCCTGAATAAAAGCTTTCAGATGTGTGCTCATCACACCTGGACAAATGGACCCAGAACTTTCATTCGCCAGTTTACTTTGTCCCAAGAATGTGTGCCTGGGTTTCAGTGTTAAAAAGACATACTGCCTTCACTAGTGTACACACTATTTGGGAGAGGAAAACTGTCTTTTTATTGTCTGAGATTTTGGTTAAAAATTTTTTTTAAATCCTGAACTGTTTTATAGTTGTCTGTATCTTACATGATTAACTGAGATGTATTTCCTCTTTCTAATTACAGAAATCCATAACCATCAGCCTTGTTCAAAACTTTTTAGGTAAGCCACATCCTTCTTTGTAGCTTTTTGTCCTTATTAAAAAATTAATTGATTGAAAACTAGTGAATTTAGACCTGTATGTGATTATGGCTGTAAAGTTATAACTGAGGGCATCCAAATTCACTTATTTTTTGAGTGCCAGATGTGTATGTGGTACTGTGTTAAGTTAGGAAGAGGAGAAGGGAGACAGTATAAATCCTGGCCTCAGTGGTTTAGAATGGAAGCCTTTATGCCAGCCCCTCTAGCAAGGGCTCTTCAACCAGAGAGAAGGAAGTTAACCAAGGATCGCATATAGATAAAATAATTGGTGTTTTTAAGAGGGATAAAAAGTGTTCAGTGTTCAACTTTAAAATGTAAGGAAAGGGAACATAAAACTTACTTTTTTGTGTTTAATATACACCAGTTGAATATTATTACCAACTAAAGGACAGAAAGAGAAAAAAAGCAGGAGGAGAGATGTTCAGAGGGAGAAAGCAAAGGACAGAGAGACTTATGGAAGGCAAAGGTGAGGGAGAAGGTGGCCAGCATCTCCCACATCCCGGACCTCTGTTCCGCAAACCGCAGTCCAGGCCTCTGTCTGCTTTCTCAGCCCCAAACCCTTCCACCTGATGACAGGTATGATGAGCTCCACTCTGTGTTTCTTAGAACTCCCTGAGGCCCTATTCTTCTACTTTGCCAAGAGCCAGGCCAACACTTCCCTTGCATTGCCGCTCGCACTAGTCCGATTCAGCGTTCTTGGTCAGCACTTCCTTCTTTCACACCTGCCCACCCCTTGAGCCTGGCTGTTCCTGCTGTGTGCTCCCTGCGGCTTTCCCCCTGACCCCGCTCCCATTCTCCGCTGGCCCAAACACCCAGCCCCCTCGGACCCAGGAGCCCACGGGGACTCGCACCATGTTCACCACCCACCTCACCCCACCCCTCCCGTGCACACTTGCCCGTTATTTCAGAGGATTGTTACCTGTGAACTAAGCCTCAAAGTAGCTGAGAACCTCATCTCTCAGATTTACACATAACTGAAAGAGGAGCAGGAAGCAAGACAAGGAACCAGCAGTTCATTTGAAAAGAATCTCAGAGCAAATGAAATGATTCAGGCCCTGGTCCACACGCAGCCTCTGTCTGGGTCAGAATGGGTCCTGTTTGGCCCTGACCGTCTAAAGCTTTGCTAGGTGTGCCCTGCCCTGCCCTTCTGAGGATTTCCTTAAACCACCGTCAGCAAAGTAGTACCAGAACGTAGACTCATAGACTCACAATTTAAATCATAGACTCATAATTCTTAGAACTGAAAGAAATCTTAGAAATCATCTGTCTACTCCAAAATCTTTATTTTGCAAAAAGGAAATGGAGGCCAGGTAGGTTAAAGTGACTTGCCCAAGATCATACAGTGAGAAGCAGAACGGAGCTGGAGCTGGTATCTCCTGACTCCCAGTTCAGTGTTTTTACTATAACTTGAACTCCTTCCTGCATTATAAGGCCTGGGCTTATGGTGGTAGGAGGAGGGGAGGAGGGTGGCATTCCTAAAACCATGACCAGGGGTAGAAAAACCCACACATCATTATGCCTGGACTGCTCATCATGGGATTCAGGTCAGATTGGTCTCGTTTAAGGGTGAGTGCATTCAGTTTGAAGCTGGCCAGACCTCGCTTCAAATCCCAGCTCTTCCATCTACCAGTTCTGTGATTTGGGGCAAGTCATTTAACCTCAGTATCTTTATCTACAAAAATGGGAATAAAACATGTTGACTGGGACTTCCCTGGTGGCACAGTGGTTAAGAATCCGCTTGCCAGTGCAGGGGACACAGGTTCGATCCCTGGTCCGGGAAGATCCCACATGCCACGGAGCAATTAAGCCCGTGTGCCACACCTACTGAGCCTGTGCTCTAGAGCCCGCAGCCACAACTACTGAGCCCGCATGCCACAACTACTGAAGCCCGTGCGCCTAAAGCCCGTGCTCCACAACAAGAGAAGCCACCGCAAGGAGAAGCCCACACACCACAATGAAGAGTAGCCCCCGTTTGCCACAACTAGAGAAAGCCCGCGCACAGCAACGAAGACCCAACGCAGCCAAAAATAATAAATAAATAAATTAATTAATTAATGTTTTAAAAAAAACAAAAAACATGTTGACTTGTTGGGCTGAACTAGTACTTACCTCCCAGCATTGAGGCAAGAATGAAATGAATTAACACGAGGAAGCATGCAGCTGAGTGTCTTATTAAGGATTCAGCAAATACTCATTTCCTTTCTTCATTTCTCAGAAAATGAGCTGCTATGTTCTTTTTTTTCCCATAGGTAATTGATACTTAGAAACAAGGAAAAGATGTCACAGCCATTTGAAACCATACATTTTATAATTACTTGCTATCAGCTCCTCCCACTTATGGAAGTAATACCCTTTGAATGTAGCAGTCTCTTGAGTAGTCTTTGCAAAAGATACTTCATATCAGTAAAGCATTTAGATTGTTTTCTCTTTATATACCTATTGCAGACAAGCAATTGTATCTTTATTACCAACTTTTAGGGTTAAATGACCCATAGACACATGTTACTAAGCATATTCGTGTCAAAATACTATGTGATTTTAATAAAATATTTTTTCTCTTAAAAAAAAAAACAGTTTTTATGACTATGCAAGCAAAGTTAATGAAGAGAGCTTGGACAGGATTCTTAAAGATCGGAGAAAGGTATGTTCTATTTGTCACCCAGTCTGATTTGGAAATCAATCCTTATCACCCAAACTTAAAACCAGAAATGAATGTAAAATGAAACAATGAGATTTGATGTTAATATATAAGAATTCTGTTGAGTAGATTTTAAAGGTAAATTGCAAATGTGACATGATGTTTACAGTATATCGATAGAACAAAATTTGGATATTTAGAGTGATTCCATTATGCAAAAGTCAGAAGAAAAAATAGAACATGAACTATAATCTAGAAAGTTGACAACAGTTGAGTTGATTCTGGGTGGTTCTATCTTCCTATTATGTAATTTAAAAAATAATTTTGCCAACATTTAATACACATACATTAATTTTATAATGAGGGAAAATATTTTTTAAAAATACAAATTGCAGTCAAACATCTTTAGATATGTTACTCCTTCAAGTTCAATTAACAGTGAACATAGATGTTTTTCCAAAAGGTCATGTGTTTATTATTTCTGTCAGCATATGCATATGATGTTCTGAGTGTGTATGCATGGTAAGCAAGTCTGAACAGAACTGAAAACGGACCAAAGCTTTATTGCTGCAGCACTGTCTGATGGTCTCATTTATAATTTACTGTACCATGTATGGCGTTTACTTTTTTACCTTGGTATATTAATTCCAGAAAAATAGATTGGTCACTAAACCATCACTTGAGGGAAAAAAGTACCAATGAAAGTTTTCAACTTATCAAACAGAAAACAAAATGCCTTTGTTTAGAAGCATGTATTATTTAAAAAAAAAAAAAAGGCTTTAAAAAGATTACCTGTGCATAAAAATAATCAGTGTGGGATTCCTAAGGTGTCTGAAGAAGGGCGTCAGAAATAACAGTGCAGTAAGAGTAGATCAACAGCCTTTCCAATGTACGGACTCTCTCAGTACCACTGTCGGATGTACAGGCAGAAAGAAAAGCAGGTAGGATCACAGGAAAAATGTGAAGTGTGGGGGATAGGCCTGAAAAAAGGGCAGTGGTTTTGAGGGTGATAACAAACTCAGGAAGCGCTCGGTGTTAGCAGAGAGTCTAACACAGTCACCTGCCCAAGCGGGAAAGTGGGTCAGAGCAGCCACAGACATCACGGTCCAGCTCCCCCATTTTCAGTGACTTGCCTGAAGCATCTCTGGGATCTCTTAGCAGTCCATATTCATCCCCCAGCCACCACCTCACTTCCTCATTCCATTTATTTTCGTATTTTAGATAACGAAGCTTTATTATACTTTCTAAAACTAAAATTTATTCCCTGAAAATGCCTATCGAAGCACAGTTGCCTAGAGCACTCACTTTATATTAAATTACCAGGAAATTTTTTTTAATAGATGAAAAAAATTTAAACTGAAAAAATTGAATAAAGAATATGAACAGGAAATTCACAAAAGAAAAAAAGAAATCCACAAATGTCCAAGAAGTAATGGGAAAGATGTTCATTCTCAATTAGGAAATGCAGATTGAAACAGGTAATACCGGTTTTTTGTCCATCCGGTTGGCAAAAGTATAAAAGGATTGCTAATATCCAGTGTTGGCAAGGTTGTGGGAAATGGGGAAGCTGTAGTTGGTGGGAATGTAAGTTGATACAGACATTTAGGGGGAGAGTTTTGCAATAACAGAATTTTAAATATGGAGTTCCACCTCTAGGAATCTGGCCCGAGTAAAGAAAAGCATCTAGGCACAAAAGTATGAAAAGCTGGCGTTACTGAACACTTTAGCTCTGTGCCAGGCAGTATTCTAAGCACTTTCCAGGTACTGACACATTTAACCCTTGTAGCAGCGCTGTGAGGCTGTTGTCATCACCCCCATTTTATAGTTGAGACAACTAAAGATGAATAACTTGCTTAAGGTTGCGAGCAGGAAATGTTGGCGCCAAGGTTTAAACGCAGCAGTCTGGCCTTTTAATCCAGCATACGAAGATGTTTGTTGTATTTTTGCTTAATAGTGAGAATTTTGAAAGCAATCTAAGTGTCCACCAGGAGGAATGGTTAAGTAAATTATGTTAGTACCTCCATGCTATGGGATATGAAGCAGCCATTAAAAAGAATGAGGGAGGTTCTCATGAATGACATAGAAAGATCTCGAAGTTAAATGAAATAATTTGAGCCTATTTTTTATAAAAACAAAAGTTTGAATGTTTAAACGTACAGAGAAAGATCTGGAAGGAAGCCAACCAAACCTAAAAGTGGTTACTTTGAGAAAGGGAGCAGAGACGCTGCTGAGGAAGGGAGACTTTATGTGATAAGGTTTTTTTAATTGTATTTTACATTGAAAATAAATTGAAAAAAAGAAAGGAGCTCTACCATGTAGTTTTTTCAGTAGCAAATAGGGACACATTTCCAAATTAATTTGGGGATTTTAAAATTGGATTTGCTAATTTACTATGCTGTTTTGTATTCTGGTTGTGTATTAAAATATAATCATGTTGTATTTTAAAATAAATAAATGAATGAATGAATGAATGAATGGATTTGCTGTTTTGAGACACAGAAGACCAATCATAGGTTGTTAACCGGAGTTAACTTCGCTTTTCCTTTGCAATTAAAGACAGGAATTTGTTGCTTCAATTTACTTGGAAATTATGTTTTATTTTCCATGGAATTTGTTAAAGGCAGGGACCGTATTTTATGTTCATTGTATTTCCTATGGCACCTTATACATAATATAAACTCTTTAAGGATTTTTTTCAAAAATCCAAATTTCTAGCCCCAAAACAAAGATGATACATAATATTTAGACTGAAAATCTTTATAGTTGACTCTAGTTTGGTTTTTTTTTCCTCCACAAATGGTACAAAGTTATATCTTCACCTCAAAAGGGTTACAGTAGTACTTACAAAGGTACATTTAAAAGTTAGGCTTAAAAATACATACGTACTTTAAACAGTATCTGACATACAAAAAATATTTTTAGCTAATATCGACTCTTCAAGAAAGTGCTGATGGAACTGTTTCAAAAACTGACTGTTTGCGAGGCAGGCTTCAAACCTAATGTTTAATTGAAAAACGCTGGGAGTTCCCTGGTGATCCAGTGGTTGGGACTCTGTGCTCTCACTGCCGAGGGCCCTGAAGGCCCGGCCGGGTTCAATCCCTGGTTGGGGAACTAAAATCCCACAAGTTGTGCAGGGAGGCCAAATAAAAAAAAAAAAGGAAGGAAGAAAAATCCTAAGAATTGGACGCAAGTTCAGTAAGTTGAACTCATATAAAATAAGTACATAATAATTTTAAAAGTTCCCTAATGGGTCCTAAAATTACCCATTAGAAAACACAAACTAATAAAGATTTTTGTCACAATAGCAATTAATGTATAAAATACATAGAAATATGTTTACTAAAAAAAGTGTGCCTCTAAATATAGAAACTCCACAACATTGCTAAAACATTTAAAAAAAAAAAAAAAGGGTTGGGTTTAAGATAGAGGCTAATATTTTTGGTATGCAAAATCCCCCAATAGGTGCAGCAAGGTTGCATTGGTGTGCTCAGTTACTGCTCTGGCAGAATCCATATTGTGTTTGCAAAGTTTCGACCAGCCTCAGGTTTTGGGCTCAGGCCAAAAAAGCAAGTGAGAGGAGGATTTCTGCCTTCTTGAAAGCACCTGCTCCGAAACAGATAATGATAAACATAACTGTCGTCTTAATATCATCGTAAGGCCAAAAAGAACAGAACTTAAAGATGACAAATGTGCCCAGTATTGGAGATAATTGCTTTGGATCCAGAAGATGTAAGTGAATGTCTAGCACAGAGAGTAGAGAGGACAGTCTTTGTGAAATATTGTCTGAAACTTTAGCAGAGATAAGGTTTTAGTGAAAGATATTCATAATTTTTTATCGTGGCCCAAACATAGTGTGCTCTTCCACATCAGTGACCTCGTTTCTCAATAGCATTGCAACCAGCTTGTTAGCTCTAAAAGGTAGAACTGTAGACGTCGCCAATCTGAATTATTTTGGCATGTCATCTTTCATTGATCAGGATGAAGGGAGTTATCTTTTAAGCAAATATCAAATGAGTAAGTTGATATCCAAAATAAATTTATAAGCCTTCCCGCTTCTCTGAAAATACAAATGGAATAGAACAATTACAGTCAGTATAAGTGAAAAGCGTTAGTACCCATCCAGTAGCCACTTGCAAGATTCTTTAGTCAGCGAGTATTTCATGAGAAGAATCCATGTGCTGAGCACTGCTTAGGCCTCTGCAGGAATGCAGGGGTGTGTGAGATGCACCCAAGTCCTGCAGGGGAGCTAATCCTACATTAAATACAGAGTGCCGAGACTCAGAGTGAAATGTGCCATGTTCTTTGGCGTTAGCTCTAGCCAGTTGATAATTTTTCTTGCCCACTTTTTTTTTTTTAAGGAAAACTACTTTTCACTCTTTTATGAGCAACATTGTGTGAATAATGTGGAATTTTAAAGTTAGTGTAGTACAGTGGAAAAAGACAGGCAGAGAGGTTCCAAATCTTGGCTGTCACTCATTAGCTCTGTGACTTTGGACAAAACATCCCTTTTATAAGATTTGCACTGTCAGAAGTGTTTGGGTTTTCTTTATATTTAAAGAATATCAGAATTAATTGCTTTAATATAATTGGAATTATGCTTTATTTTCAGTAGTACTCCTTAAGGGCAGGAACTGTTTCTTTGCTGCCTGTAGTTCCTTGCATGTGATACAAACTCAGTGCAGAAAACTTTAGTCACCTCCCAGGGTTGTTGTGATACTTAGTGAAAATATTTGTAACATAGCTAGCTGGAGGTCTGGCACGTGGGCTCAGTAAAGGTTAGTTGACTTCCTTCATTTGTGAAAGTGCCAAAACATAATCTAAATTTACTGTTAGTTTTAATATGACACTAACAATTTTAAATTACTTTGATTTCTCAAAACAGGATTTTCACTCAAAGAGTTTGTTTTTTAAAAAGAAGCTTATGAAGATTATTCTTCTTATAAAGAATTAACTTAATTGTCTCTACAACAGAGATTTTCAAACTCTTAGTATGCATAAGAAAAAACTTAAGAACTTATCTTAAATTCAGGTTCCTGGCTCTACCCTTAGAGGTTGTGATTCTTCAGGTTTTGGTGGGGCCCAGGAGCATTTTAAGGAGCTGCCAGAGGTCTCTTAGGCCATCTGTCTCCCAGATGTCCAGCAGATCACATTATGAAAAATATTCTTCCAAAGAGCCTATAAGTTTAATTCACTTACCAATTTAAGTTACGGTATAGTCAGAACTGACAAAGCTAAACTTTTTTAATTGTTGTATTGAGGTATAATTGACATGTAATAAACTGTGTATATTTAGAGCATATACTTTGATAAGTTTTGATATATGTATACATGCATGAAACCATTATCGAAATAAGATAATGAACATACCTATCACTGCAAAAGTCTCCTCATGCCCTTTTCTGATCCCTCCTTCTCACCCCTCCCAGGTCACCCACTGATCTGCTTTATGTCACTATAGATTACTTTTTATTTTCTAGAATTTTATATGAAATAGAATCCTATAGCATATGCTATTATTATTATTATTATTATTTTTTGGTCTGGCTTCTTTCACTCAGCATAATTATTTTGGAATTCATCTGTGTTGTATTTGTTGGTAGTTTGTTCCTTTTTGTTACTGAGTAGGATTCCAGTGTGTGGATACACCACAGTTTATTTATCCATTCACCTGTTGATGGACAATTAGGTTGTTTTCAGTTTTGAGCTATTGCACATAAATCTGCTATGAACATTTGTGTACAAGCGTTTGTGTGGATGCATTCAGAATTAAATTTGTAAGATTTCATGCAACTTTTAACACTTTTTTTCTTCTGTTTTTGTTGCAGAAAGTTATTGGGTGGTACAGATTCCGGCGAAACACACAGCAGCAGATGTCGTACAGAGAGCAGGTTATTCATAAGCAGCTCACCCGCATCCTTGGGGTGCCTGACCTCGTCTTCCTTCTCTTCAGCTTCATCTCCACCGCCAACAATTCCACTCATGCTTTAGAATACGTTCTCTTTAGACCAAATCGAAGGTAAATAAAGCGTTCCCACCAGCCTCGCATAAATAGGAAAGATGTTGATACAAGTAATTGAGATTTATGACTTTGAAAATATGCATTTTATAGCATCTTTAAAGAAAAGTGTTTATAACTCTCCTTTAGCTAGTTTTCTCTGTGGTTAAAGAAGATATTTTCCTGTCAGTTAGTTATATAAATTAAAATTGTTTTTGAATCAAGAAGCATTAGCAAGACATTAATTATGCATCAATTCTTAAAGGAATAAACAGCTGGAAATCATCATTTGCTTCTCCATAATCCATTATGTAGAAATACAGTTTTATTGCACTGTAAGTCTGATTGTAATTTTAAAACATAAGATTTCAAAGACAAAATTGTAAAATTGATCCACCTACTGGTTAATGAGGGTTCTGCATTGTGAACTTGCTAAAGCAAAAAAAAAAAAAAAAATCATACCATGGTGTCTGTCTGTAAACAACAGAAAGGGTTCCCTCCAGAATTTCACTTGTAGTAGAATAAATTAAATCAATATCAGTGAAAATAATTATTAATTGTTAAATAGCCATTTGCAAGATTTCATTAATTAATCAGTAGGTTCTTGAGCACTTAAAACCTCCTCAGCACTCTGTCAGTTGCTGCGGAGATGCAAAAGATGTATAAGACATCACCTCAGCCCTTGAGTAGTTTACAATTGAGTGTCTACTTTAAGGGAAGGGAAAAAATTGCTAATTCACATAACCCTAGGTTGTCTGTGGAAGTAGGTTCTCTGTGAGACCTTCATTTAGTTCCCAGTGCAGAGACTCAGGCTCCTATTGGCAGGACCCATTCTTCAAGTAGAGCAGTGCTTTCAACATGATCTCTCTCAATCTTCCCTGCAGGTATAATCAAAGGCTATCCCTTGCTATTCCCAATCTAGGCAACACTAGTCAGCAAGAGTATAAAGTGTCTTCAGTGCCAAATACTTCTCAGAGTTATGCCAAAGTTATTAAAGAACATGGGTAAGTCGAAAGGTAAAATGAATGTTTTTTCCTTTTTTTTGTTAACAATATGTTTATGGGGACTTCCCTGGAGGTCCAGTGGTAAAGAATCCGCCTTCCAATGCAGGGAACGCGGGTTCAATCCCTGGTTGGGGAACAAAGATTCCACTTGCCGCAGGGCAACTAAGCCTGCGCGCCACAACTGCTAGACCCGCGTGCCGCAAACTACAGAGCCCACGCGCTCTGGAGCGCACGCGCCACAACTAGAGAGAAGCCCGCGCACCGCAACAAAGAGTCCGCAATGAAAGATCCCACATGCCACAACGAAGATCCCTGGTGCCACAACGAAGATCCCTGGTGCCGCAACAAAGACCTGATGCAGCTAAATAAATAAATAAATAAATAAAAATTTTAAAAAAACCCAGAAACCCAATATGTTTATGGAGAAGTGTGACATCATTTGATATGGTTAACATTGAAAACTCCAGTAAGGTAATTCTCTAGACCACCACTACTGTATATCAAAATCTTATGCTTATTGAAAAGATAGTTTACTTTTATCAATATTTATTTTTTTAATCATTTGCCACGATTTTTTTTTGCAACCGATACAAAAGTTTGGATAGAGTATGTGTATTTCTGAGGTTCTGAAAGCTAACTGTGGTCACTGAAAAATATATAGAGTGATCTAGGAAAAAATAACACTATTATTTTTCAGTTGTCTTGGTAACATGGATTCTCTTTTCTTTCTCTTCTGTAATTCTAGGGGTATGGGCATTATTGCTGAAACATTGTCACTGTGGACTTGTAGCATTTAAGTTATAGATAAAGGTAGAAATGATGGGCAAGTGCCTTCTAGTTCACGGCAGTTCTAATCACTTGGTGAATCTTTTTTCTGTTTGTCTTCTAGTACTGACTTTTTTGACAAGGATGGAGTAATGAAAGACATCAGGGCGATTTATCAGGTTTATAATGCACTTCAGGAGAAAGTGCAGGTAACTGATTTATTTACTATATTCATCTTATTTATATTGCCCAAATCTTTTAATTCTACTTTAATTTTTAATAATCTCCCAACTGACAAATGAGTTGTGGTCCAAAAATCAGAATGTGCTCTCCCAAAGTGATATAAGATGTATGGAGTAGTTGCTCATGTCAGTCTACGAAAGCTGGTCTCACTCATTATGTGCCTTCAGTGGAAACTCTGAAGTACAGAATTAATATCACTCTTTTAAATACTCATGACCTCTTTAATGACAGCTTTTTTCCTGGGGAAATGTATTCTAAATTTAAAGAAGTATTGCTAAGAACACAGCTGTCCCATCACTTG